>NC_134636.1:1072500-1372500 GCF_046129695.1 Lonchura striata | reverse complement strand
AGCCCGAGCCCCCCACCCTGTCAGACCCCCCAAAACCTCCTCAGTGGGGCTGCCCCCGATCCCCCCACCCTGTCAGACCCCCCAAACCCCCCCAGAGGGGCTGCCCCCGAGCCCCCCACCCTGTCAGACCCCCCAAACCTCCTCAGTGGGGCTGACCCCGAGCCCCCCACCCTGTCAGACCCCCCAAACCTCCTCAGTGGGGCACAGCCCAAGCCCCCCACCCCCTCAGACACCCCCAAAACCTCCTCAGTGGGGCACAGCCCGAGCCCCCCACCCCCTCAGACACCCCCAAACCCCCCAAGAGGGGCTGACCCCGAGCCCCCCACTCCCTCAGACCCCCCAAAACCCCTCAGTGGGGCTGCCCCCGAGCCCCCCACCCTGTCAGACCCCCCAAAACCCCACAGTGGGGCACAGCCCGAGCCCCCCACCCTGTCAGACCCCCAAAACCCCTCAGTGGGGCTGCCCCCGAGCCCCCCACCCTGTCAGACCCCCCAAACCTCTTCAGTGGGGCTGACCCCGAGCCCCCCACCCTGTCAGACCCCCCAAACCTCTTCAGTGGGGCTGACCCCGAGCCCCCCACCCTGTCAGACCCCCCAAACCTCCTCAGTGGGGCACAGCCCAAGCCCCCCACCCCCTCAGACACCCCCAAAACCCCTCAGTGGGGCTGACCCCGAGCCCCTCAGACCCCCCCAAACCTCCTCAGTGGGGCACAGCCCGAGCCCCCCACCCCCTCAGACACCCCCAAACCCCCCAAGAGGGGCTGACCCCGAGCCCCCCACCCCCTCAGACCCCCCAAAACCCCTCAGTGGGGCTGACCCCGAGCCCCCCACCCTGTCAGACCCCCAAAACCTCCTCAGTGGGGCTGACCCCGAGCCCCCCACCCTGTCAGACCCCCCAAACCCCCCCGGGGCTGCCCCCAGCCCCAGGCTGAGCCCACCCCTCCGCAGGGGAACTACGTGCCGGAGCGGGAGGAGGTGGTGGGGGCGCAGCGCCCCGAGTTCGACGTGGTGCTGCTGCTGTCCCTCACCAAGTGGGTGCAGCTCAACTGGGGCGACGAGGGGCTCAAGCGGCTCTTCCGGAGGGCGTTCCGGCACCTGCGGCCCGGCGGGCTGCTGCTGCTGGAGCCGCAGCCCTGGGAGTCCTACCGCAAGCGCAAGGGGCTGACGGTGAGTGGGGGGCTCTGGGGGGCTCAGGGATGGGGTTTGGGGGCTCTGAGGGGCTCCACGGGGCTCTGGGGGGGCTTTGGGGGGCTCCTGCTGCTGCTGGAGCCGCAGCCCTGGGAGTCCTGCCACAAGCGCAAGGGGCTGACGGTGAGTGGGGGGCTCAGGGATGGGGTTTGGGGGCTCTGAGGGGCTCCACGGGGCTCTGGGGGTCTCAGGGATGGGGTTTGGGGACTCCATGGGACTCTGGGGGGGCTTTGGGGGGCTCCGTGGGGCTCAGGGATGGGGTCTGGGGGCTCTGAGGGGCTCCAGGGGACTCTGGGGGGGCTTTGGGGGGCTCCACGGGGCTCTGGTGAGTCTTTGGAGGGCTCAGGGGGTCTCAGGGATGGGGTCTGGGGGCTCCATGGGACTCTGGGGGGGCTTTGGAGGGCTCCGTGGGGCTCAGGGATGGGGTTTGGGGGCTCTTGAGGGGCTCCACGGGGCTCTGGGGGGGCTTTGGGGGTCTCAGGGATGGGGTTTGGGGGCTCTTGGGGGCTCCACGGGGCTCTGGGGGTCTCAGGGATGGGGTCTGGGGGCTCTGAGGGGCTCCATGGGACTCTGGGGGGGCTCTGGGGGGCTCCACGGGGCTCTGGGGGGGCTTTGGGGGGCTCAGGGGGTCTCAGGGATGGGGTCTGGGGGCTCCACAGGGCTCTGGGGGGCTCCATGGGACTTTGGGGGGCTCCATGGGGCTCAGGGAGGGGGTCTCTGGGGGGTTATGAAGGGGTCTGTGGGGACGTCTGGAGAGTTTGGGGCCAGAAACGGCGTTTTTGGCAGGTTGAAACATCAAAAAATGGTGTTTGGAGGGACTCTCACCAGAGCTTGGGGCCAGAAATTGAATTATGGGGATTTAAAACCCCAAAAAATGGTTTTTGGAGGGACACTCAGCAGAGTTTGGTGCTGGAAATGCGTTTTTGGGGGGTTAAAACCCCAGAAAATGCTTTTTTGTTGGGTTAAAAGCCCAAAAAATACAGTTTGGAGGGATTCTCAGCAGAGTTTGGTGCCAGAAATGGCGTTTTGGGGGTGTCAGCGGGGTTTGGGGTGTTGTGGTGGGGTTAGAGAAGTCTGGTGGGACTCCCAGCAGGGTTTGGTGCCAGAAATGTGTTTTTTGAGGGGTTAAAACCCAAAAAAAAGTGTTTTTGTGGGGTTAAACGCTGCCACCTCGGGCTCAGGTGGGCCGGGGGGGTCTAGGGCTGGATTTGGGGGTCTCGTTTTGGGTCTGGGGGGGTTCAGGGCTGGGTTTGGGGGTCTCGTTTTAAATCCCTGGGGGTCCAGGGGGGTTCAGGGCTGGATTGGGGGTCTCGTTTTGGGTCTGGGGGGGATCAGGGCTGGGTTTGGGGGTCTCGTTTTGGGTCTGGGGGTGTTCAGGGCTGGATTGGGGGTCTCGTTTTGGGTGTGGGGGGGATCAGGGCTGGGTTTGGGGGTCTCGTTTTGGGTCTGGGGGGGATCAGGGCTGGATTGGGGGTCTCGTTTTGGGTCTGGGGGGGTTCAGGGCTGGATTGGGGGGTCTCGTTTTGGGTCTGGGGGGGTTCAGGGCTGGGTTTGGAGTCTTATTTTGGGTCTGGGGGGGCTCAGGGCTGGATTGGGGGTCACATTTTGGGTCTGGGGGGGTCCAGGGCTGGATTGGAGTCTCATTTTGGGTCTGGGGGGGTTCAGGGCTGGGTTTGGAGTCTCATTTTGGGTCCAGGGGGGGTCAGGGCTGGATTGGGGGTCTCGTTTTGGGTCTGGGGGGGTTCAGGGCTGGGTTTGGGGGTCTTGTTTTAAATCCCTGGGGGTCCAGGGGGGTTCAGGGCTGGGTTTGGGGTCTCGTTTTGGGTCTGGGGGGTTCAGGGCTGGATTGGGGGTCTCATTTTGGATCCCGGGGCTCCGGGGCTGGGTCTGGGGGTCCGGGGCTGGGTCTGGGGGCTCCGTGGCTGGCTCCGGGGGTCCCGGGGGTCCCGGCTGAGCCGAGCCGTGCCGTGCCGTGCCGTGCCGCAGGAGACGACGTACCGGAACTACCAGCGGCTCCGGGGGGGTTTGGGGGTCTCAGTTCGGATCCCGGGGGTCCGGGGCTGGGTCTGGGGGTCCCGGGCTGGGTCTGGGGGTCCCGGGGCTGGCTCCGGGGGTCCCGGCTGAGCCGTGCCGTGCCGTGCCGTGCCGCAGGAGACGACGTACCGGAACTACCAGCGCATCCGGCTGCGGCCCGAGCAGTTCCCGGCGTACCTGACCTCGCCCGAGGTGGGCTTCGAGCGCTGCGAGCTGCTGGGGACCCCCCAGCACAGCGCCAAAGGTACGGGGGGCTGCTCTGGTATTTGGGGTGTCCCAAATTGGGGTGTTTTGGTATTTGGGGTGTCCCAAATTTGGGGTGTTTTGGTATTTGGGGTGTCCCAAATTTGGGATCCCCAAATTGGGGCTGTTTTGGTATTTGGGGTATCCCAAATTTAGGGTATCCCAAATTGGGGCTGTTTTGGTATTTGGGGTATCCCAAATTGGGGCTGTTTTGGTATTTGGGATATCCCAAATTGGGGCTGTTCTGGTATTTGGGATATCCCAAATTTGGGATCCCCAAATTGGGGCTGTTCTGGTATTTGGGGTATCCCAATTTTGGGCTGTTCTGATATTTGGGGTATCCCAAATTTGGGATCCCCAAATTTGGGCTGTTTTGGTATTTGGGGTATCCCAAATTGGGGCTGTTTTGGTATTTAGGGTATCCCAAATTGGGGCTGTTCTGGTATTTGGGGTATCCCAAATTTGGGATCCCCAAATTGGGGCTGCTTTGGTATTTGGGATATCCCAAATTTGGGATCCCCAAATTGGAGCTGTTTGGGATCCCCAAATTGGGGCTGTTTTGGTATTTGGGATATCCCAAATTTGGGGCTATTTGGGTATTTGGAATCCCCCAAATCAGGGTTATTTGGGTATTTGGGATATCCCAAATTGGGGCTGTTTGGGATATCCCAAATCGGGGCTATTTGGCTATTTGGGATATCCCAAATTTTGGATCCCCAAATCGGGGCTGTTTTGGTATTTGGGATACCCCAAATCAGGGCTGTTTGAGATCTCCCAAATCCGGGGTTATTTGGGAACTTAGGATCCCCTAAATTGGGGCTGTTTTGGCATTTTGGATATCCCAAATTGGGGCAGTTTGGGTATTTTGGATCCTCCAAATCAGGGCTATTTGGGTATTTGGGTCTGGGGGTTTCCAGGGCAGGGCTGTCAATAATTTGGGGTCCCCCCCAGCTCCGGGGTTATTTTGGGTCTGGGGGTTTCATTGGCAGGGCTGTCAATAATTTCGGGTCCCCCCCCAGCTCCGGGGGGATTTTGGGGCTGGGGGTTTCCATGGCAGGGCTGTCAATAATTTGGGGTCCCCCCCAGCTCCGGGGGTATTTTGGGGCTGGGGGTTTCCAGGGCAGGGCTGTCAATAATTTGGGGTCCCCCCCCAGCTCCGGGGTTATTTTGGGGCTGGGGGTTTCCATGGCAGGGCTGTCAATAATTTGGGGTCCCCCCCAGCTCCGGGGTTATTTTGGGTCTGGGGGTTTCATTGGCAGGGCTGTCAATAATTTGGGGTCCCCCTGTCCCCCCAGGCTTCCAGCGGCCGATTTATCTCTTCCACAAGGGACAAAGCGACGCCCCCTGAGCCCCCCAAAGCCCCCCGGGCCGGGGGGCCCCGACGCTCCTGTTTTTTGTTTTTTTTGGGTTTTTTTTTTGTTTTTTTGGGGGGGAGGGGGTCGGATCCTCGCTCCCCTCCCCCACCGGCTGCCAAACGGGGGGAGGGGCTCCGTTTGCTCCCCCTCCCCCCCATTTTTGGGGTGTCCCTCCCCCCCCCGGGCGTTTGCCGTGGTTTGCTCTGTGCGGGGGGGCCCCGGAATAAAGGAGGCGATTGGTCAGCGGCGGGGGTCGTTTTTTGGGGGGGGGGGTCACACACGCTGTCCGAAGTCACGAATTTATTATTTTTGGGGGTGAAAGGAGGGGGTTTTTGGGGGGCTTCGCCCCTCAGCGCCCCCCCCACTGCTGCAGCTTGCGGAACATGGCGAAGGCGGCGCCGGGGGGGCGCGGCACGGCCCGGGGGGGCGCGGGGGGCTCCGGGGGGGGCAGCCACGACCACCCCCCGGCCCGGGCGGGGGTCCCCGAGAGCGCGGCCAGGCACGGGCCGGGAGCCTGGGGGGCACGGCGAGCGTGGGCGGGGGTCCCGGCTGCACCGGGGGGTCTGGGGGGGCTCGGGGTGGGATTTGGGGAGGGGTCTCGGGATTTGGGGGGCTCAGGGTGGGATTTGAGGGGGCTCAGGGTGGGATATGGGGGGGCTCGGGGTGGGATTTGGGGAGGGGTCTCACCTGTGTGGGGGGCTCGGGTGGGATTTGGGGAGGGGTCTCACCTGTGGGGGGGGGCTCGGGTGGGATATGGGGGGGCTCGGGGTGGGATTTGGGGAGGGGTCTCGGGATTTGGGGGGTCAGGGTGGGATTTGGGGGGGGTCTCGGTGGGATTTCGGGGGGTCTCGGTGGGATTTGGGGAGGGGTCTCAGCTGGGGAGGGGCTCAAGGTGGGATTTTGGGAGGGGTCTCGGCATTTGGGGGATCTCGGTGGGATTTGGGGAGTGGTCTCACCTGCGGGGGGGGGTCTCAGTGGGATTTGGGGAGGGGTCTCGGGTGGGATTTGGGGGGTCTCGGTGGGATTTGTGGGGGGTCTCGGGATTTGGGGGGTCAGGGTGGGATTTGGGGGGGGTCTCGGGATTTCGGGGGGGTCTCGGTGGGATTTGGGGAGGGGTCTCGGGATTTGGGGAGGGGTCTCGGTGGGATTTGGGGAGGGGCTCAGTGGGCTTTGGGAGGGGTCTCGGGATTTGGGGGGTCTTGGTGGGATTGGGGGGGGTCTCAGCTGGGGAGGGGCTTAGGGTGGGATTTTGGGAGGGGTCTCGGGATTTGGGGAGGGGCTCAGTGGGATTTGGGGGGGGTCTCGGTGGGATTGGGGGGGGTCTCGGGATTTGGGGGGTCTCGGTGGGATTTGGGGGGGGTCTCACCTGCGGGGGGGGGCTTCCCGCGCCCCCCCTGCGCGGCCCCGGCGGGGGGGGGGGCACGGCCAGGCTGACGAGGCCGCGGAAGAGGCGGCGGGAGGGCGGCACGTTCATGGCTGAAACCGGGGAACCGGTCACACCGGGGGAACCGGTGACACCGGGGGTTCCGGTGACACCGGGGGGTTCCGGTCACACCGGGGAACCGGTCACACCGGGGGAACCGGTCACACCGGGGGAACCGGTGACACCGGGGGGCTCCGGTTACACCGGGGGGTTCCGGTCACCCCGGGGCGCTCCGGTCACACCGGCAGCAGGGGTGCGGGGGGTCCCGGGCCGCCCCCTCCCCCGGCCCGCACTGACCCGCGGCCGCCGCCCCGCCCAGCGCGGAGCGGGCGGCGAACGAGGAGCCGAGCAGCGCGGCCGCCGCCCGCGGGGCGTCGAAGCGCTCGGGGGGCGCCGCACCGGGACCCCCGCGGCCGCTGCTGTGCACGGCGGGGGTCGCCAGGGCGGCGGGCGCGGCGAGCCCCGCTCCGCCTTCATCCTCCTCCTCCTCCTCCTCGTCCTGCACGGCGAAACGCACCTGGAGTGGGGGCGGGAGGGGGGAAATTGGGGCGCGCCGCGTTCCGGTAACGGGGGGGGGTCTCACCGGACCCACCTCCAGCGCGTTCCGGTGCCGGTTTCGGGGTGTCCCGCGCCCGCCCTCCCGCCGGTTCCCGCTGTCCCGGGGCTGTCCCGGGGCTGTCCCGCTGTCCCGGGGCTGTCCCGTTGCCCCCTCCCCGCACCTGCCGGTTGCCCCCCCCGCGCTCCCCCCGCCTCAGGATCCCCCCGGGCGGCGGCGGCGGCGGCGGCGGGAGCGCGCGCGGCCTCATGGCGGCGGCGGCGGGAGCGCGCGCGGCCTCATGGCGGCGGCGGCGGCCACGCCCCCTCCCGCCGGGCCACGCCCCCTCCCCGAGACCTCCCCAAGATGGCGGCCGCGCCCCGGAGACCGCGGGTTCGAGTCCCGCCTCGGCCGGCGGTACCGCCCCCGTTCTTTTTCCCCCAGAATGAGCATGGCCGCGGCCTCGTGCTGTAAAAACCGCGGGTTTATTAAAAAACGCCCGGAAAGGCGCAGGAAGGGCCGGAGAGCTCGGCGGCGCTCCCCCGAGAGGCTCCCGGGAGCCCCCCGGGCTCAGGGCGGCCCCGGCGGCGGCAGGGCCGGCAGCCGCGCCAGCTGCTGCGGCGTGGCCAGCGCCCGGAGCAGCCGGTTCTCCCGCTCCAGCGCCGCCCGCCGCTCGCTCAGCTCGCGGATCTGCTCCCGCAGCGCCTCCACCTCCTCCCGCACCGCCAGCAGCAGGTGCGACTTCACCAGGTCCTGCGGGACGGCGGGACGGTCACCGAGAGCCCGCGGGGGTGGCCCCGGGACCCCGGGCTCCTTCCCGGGACCCCGGGCTCCTTCCCGGGACTCCGAGATCTATCCCAGGACCCCCAAGCTCCCTCCTGGGACCCCCAGGCTCCGTTCCGGGACCCCGAGATCTATCCCAGGACCCCTAAGCTCCCTCCTGAGACCCCCAGGCTCCGTCCCGGGACCCCCGAGCTCCTTCACAGGACCCCAGAGTCCCATTCAGAGACCCCCGGGCTCCTTCCCGGGACCTCCGGGCTCCCTCCCGGGACCTCCGGGCTCCTTCTTGGGACCCTGGGCTCCTTCCCGGGACCCCAGAGTCCCCTTCAGGGACCCCCGGGCTCCCTCCTGGGACCCTCAGGCTCCTTCCAGGGACCCCAGAGTCCCATTCAGGGACCCCCGGGCTCCCTCCCGGGACCCTCAGGCTCCCTCCCGGGACCCCAGAGTCCCATTCAGAGACCCCCGAGCCCCCCAAGCCCCCTCCCAGGACCACCAAGCTCCCTCTTGGGACCCCCAGTCTCCCTCCTGAGCCCCCTGGCCTCCCCCCTGAGCCCCCCGAGCCCCCCGAGCTCCCTCCCGGGACCCCCAAGCTCTCTCCTGAGCCCCCCAAGTCCCCTCCCAGATCCCCCCAAGCTCCCTCCCAGGACCCCCGAGCCCCCCGAGCTCCCCCCCGAGCCCCCCGAGCCCCCCGCCGTCGTCCCCCCGGTCTCACCATGGCTCTCTCGATCTTGTTGTCGATGGCGCTGACGCCGCTCCCGGCGCTGCGGACAAGGCCGGGGGGGTCAGACGGACGGACAGACGGACGGACAGACACCACCCCTCCCACCCTGCACCCCGCGGGTGGGGGAGGGGCAGAGCTCTCCCCGTTTCCTTCCCCCCCCCCTATTTTTTTTTTATTTTTTACATTTTTGGGGGGGTGGGGGAGGGGAAGCCCCGGCCCCTCCCTCGCACCTGCCCGGCCCCGCCCCCCGGGCCGGAGGTCCCGCCTCACCCCTCCTCCTCGCCCTCCTCGCCAGCCAATCCCAGGCGCGCGCTGAGCTCGGCCCCGCCCCCTGGGCGTGGCGAGGGCGGTTTGGGGGGCAGCGCCTGAAAAAGAACCAAAAATCGGGAGTTTTGGGGTTTTGGGGAAGGGGCGTGGTCACACCGGCCCCGCCCCTCCGGTAAACCCCGCCCCCTCTCACCTGCTGCACGAGCTCGGCGAAGGCCCCGAGGGACCGGGGCTGGTGGGGGGCGGCGGCGGCCCGGGGGGCGTCCAGCGACACCGGGACCCTCCCGCCGCCGCCGCCGCCGCCGCCGCCGCCCCGCGGGGACGCGTCCCGCTCGTAGAAATCGCGGCACAGCCACCGGCCCCGCCGCAGCACCTCCCCCGGCCACAGCAAGCGGACGAGGCGGAACCGGGAGCCGCTGCCGGGGCTGCCGGTGGAGGAAGAGGAAGAGCCGGTGGCGGCGCCGCTGGCATCGCCGGGCGCGGCGCCGCCGCCGCCGCGGACGCTGGTGATGGCGAAGCCGCTTTTCTTGCGGCTCATGGGGGCGGCGGCGGCGGGAGGAGGAGGAGGAGGCGGAACATGGCGGGGCCGGCCCGGAGCCGTTACCGGCGGCGGCGGCGGCGGCGGCGGCGGCAGGACCCGGAAGTGCGAACCGGAAGTGATGTTGCGCTTTAAGGGCGTCGCCGCGCCCCGCCCCCCTCGCGGGAAGCCACGCCCCCAGCCGCGCCCACGTGACCGGGAGGCGCGGGCGGGTCCTCCGCGCCGCCAGGGGGCGCCGGCGCGGGCGCGGCGCGCTCCGGACGCTGCGTCAGCGGCGGCGGAGCGGCGCGAGCGGGAGGCGGGAGCGGCCGGTGAGGGAGGAGGAGGAGGGCAGCGATGGGGGCGGCCCCGCGGCCCCTCCCGCGCCCGGTGACCACCCGCTGCCCCTCCCCCGCAGGCCGCTAGACCCCCCCCCGCCATGGGCCAACGCCCCCCGTGAGCCCCCGGCCCGGGCGCGGCCGTGCTGGCGGCGGTGGGGGGGGGGGTGCGGCGCAGGATTCCCCCCCCCCCCCAACCGTGGGACCCCCGAGAGAGCGACAGGTAACGGGGGACGGGGGAGGCCGAGAGCCCCGGGGCAACACGGAGAGACCCCCGGTGTCCCCGCGGGGCGGGGGGCGAAGGGGGGACCCCGGGTTGGGGGTGGTTTGGGCGGTGCGGCGGGCAGGGGGGGTCCCGGTGGGTCCGGGGGCACCCCGGCATCACCGGGGGTGGGCAGCCCGGCGGGCGGGGGGACCCCCGGAGGTGGAGGGGAGGGCAGAGGGACGCTGGCTCCCGGTGGGGAGGGGGCTCCTGAGGCGGCCGGGGGCTTTGGGGGGTCGGCGCTGGGAGCCCAGGCGGGGTTTGGGGGTCCCGGTAGCCACGGGCATGCGGCGGCCCGGGGGGCTCTGGGGCCACGGGGTCCGGGAGGGTCTCGGGAGCCGAATTGGGGGTCCGGGGGTCCCGGTGCGGGGGGGGTCTGCGGTCATGGGGTCTGGGAGGGGTCTCGGGACTCGAATCGGGGGTCCGGGAGGGTCTCGGGACCCGAATTGGGAGTGCGGGGGTCCCCGGGGCGGGGGGGATCTGCGGTCCTGGGGTCCGGGCGGGTCCCGGTGGGTCTCGGGAGCCGAACCGGGGGTCCCGGGGCGGGGGGGATCTGCGGTCCTGGGGTCCGGGCGGGTCCCGGTGGGTCTCGGGAGCCGAACCGGGGGTCCCGGGGCGGGGGGGATCTGCGGTCCTGGGGTCCGGGCGGGTCCCGGTGGGTCTCGGGAGCCGAACCGGGGGTCCCGGGGCGGGGGGCGGGGTCTGAAGGCGCCGCCCCCAGCCATGAGCGCCCCCCCGCGGTCGGAGCTCGCCGCCGCCGCCGCCGCCCTGCTGCGCCTGGGCGAGGAGCGCCCCCCCGCGGCCGCCATGAGCCTGCTGCAGCGCAAGGGACGGCCCGAGTGGCGCCCCCGCGAGGAGGAGCCGCGCAAGGGGTGAGCGGGGACACCGGGGGGACACCGGGGACAACGGGGACAACGGGGACACCGGGGGGACACCGGGGGGACACCGGCGACACCGGGGACAACGGGGACACCGGGGACAACGGGGACACCGGGGGGACACCGGGGACAACGGGGACACCGGGGACAACGGGGAGACACCGGGGACAACGGGGGGACAATGGGGGGGACACAGGGGGGGACACCGGGGGGACACTGAGGGGACACTGAGGGGGGACACCGGGGGTATTCCAGGGTGGATACTGGGGACATCCCTAGGGGTACACCAGGGACACCTGGGGACAACCCAGGAGGGCACACCAGGGACACCCCCAGAGGGACATCGGGGACATCCCAGGGGGACACTGGGATATACTGGGGACATCCCAAGGGGGATACAGGGGACACAGTGGTGGGACACTGGGATAACCTGGAGAGGACATCCTGGGGGGATAGTGGGCCTCAGTGCCCCTTCACCGCAGGAATGAGTTTCCCGGGAATCTTTGCGGGGGTCGGGGCGTCCCCTGGGATTTCAGGGGCACCCTGACCCGCCGTGTCCCTCCCCAGGGTGCCCAAGGCGCGGGACGGGGGGTCCCTGCGGCGCCCGCTGCGGGTGGGGTTCCTGACGCTGCCGGCGCCGCAGGAGCGCGGCCCCCGGCCCTGCGCGCCCGGCATGGCGCCCCGCTCGCTGTCCTGCCACGCCGTGGGGCTCCCCGAGCCGGGGGTGCCCCTGCGCCCCCCCGGGCCCCGCTCCGGGCCCCCCGAGGGCCGGGGCCTGGAGGCGCCGCCCGCCAAGAGAGGTGGTGAGTGGAACCGGTGGGGCTGGGGGCAGCTCAGGGGGCTCGGGGGGGGACAGCGACTCTGGGGGAGTGGGAAGGGGTCCTGGGGAGGGTTGGGTGGTGGGGAGGGGACAGTGGGAAGGGGTCCCGGGGAGGTTTGGGTGGTGGGGAGGGGACAGTGGGAAGGGGTCCCCGGGAGGTTTGGGTGGTGGGGAGGGGACAGTGGGAAGGGGTCCCGGGGAGGTTTGGGTGGTGGGGAGGGGACAGTGGGAAGGGGTCCCGGGGAGGTTTGGGTGGCGGGGAGGGGTCACAAGGAATCTGAGGGGACACGGAGCGCATGGCACCCCCTGACACCCTTCCCTCCCGCAGGCACCCCCCGGGGGGGCTGCGTGCGGCAGACGCCCCCCCTGAAGCCCTCGCGCAGCCCCCAGACCCGGCTGTCCTCGGGGGCGCCGCCGCCGGCCCTGGCCGAGCAGGGCGAGGCGGAGGAGCCGGTGTACATCGAGATGGTGGGGGACGCCCGGGGGGTCCCGGAGCCCCGGCGGGGGGGCCCGGCGGGGGCGCCCCCTCCTCCGGCCGAGGAGCCCGAGGCCATCTACGAGGAGATGAGCTGCCCCCTGCCCGCGGGGGAGGGGCCGGGACACGCCCCCTTCCCCGGACACGCCCCCTTCCCGGGACACGCCCCCTTCTCGGGACACGCCCCCTTCTCGGGACACGCCCCCTTCTCGGGACACGCCCCCTTCACGGGACACGCCCTGCACGCCGGACATGCCCCGCACACAGGCCACGCCCCGCCCACAGGCCACGCCCCTTTTGGCGGCCACGCCCCGCACACAGGCCACGCCCCACACGCAGGCCACGCCCCGCACTCTGGCCACGCCCCTTTCCCCGGCCGCGCCCCCCTCGTCGGCCACGCCCCTTTCTCCGGCCCCGCCCCCATCCCGCCGCCCTTCCCCAACCTGCTCCCGCCCCGCCCGCCGCCGCTGGCCCCGCCCCCCGAGGCCGCCTCGCGCCTGCCCCTCCCCTCGCGCCGCGAGGCCCCGCCCCCCGCGCGCGCGCGCAGCCACTCCACGCCCCTCCCCCCGCACCACGCGCCGGGCGGGGCGGGGCGCGAGCGCGGGGGGGCGGGGCTGGGGCCGCTGCCCCTCCCCCCCTCCGCCGAGGCCCCGCCCCCCGGGAAGCGCCCGCCCGCCTACGAGAGCCTGCGGGGGGGCGTGGCCGCGGCGGGCCCCGCCCCCGCCCGCGAGGAGGACACGCCCCCTCGCCGCGGGGGGGGCGGGGCCTCCGCCCGCCGCGGGAAGGAGCCCGAGAGTGAGTGACAGCGGGGGGGCGGGGCTTGGGGAGGCCACGCCCCCTGGGCGGGACTGACCGACCCCCCCCCTTTATTCCAGAGGCGCCCGAGCCCCCCCGGGAGGAGCGGGGGGGGACGGGGGCGGCCCCGCCTCCCTCGGGGATCCCGGTCCGGGCCGAGGGGCCCCGGGGGCGGCCCGGGCCCCCCCTGCCCTGCCAGACCTTCCCGGCCTGCGGGAGGGCCTCGGGTACGTGCTGGGCACCGGGGGTGACATTAGGACACCGGGGGATGCCGGGGACACCGGGATGGGGGTGACATTGGGACACCGGGGACATGGGGAGGGGGACGTGAGATAAGGACACCGGTGTGGACGGGGGACACGGGGATGGGGGTGACATTGGGACACCAGGGACATGGGGAGGGGGACGTGAGATAAGGACACCGGGGCGGATGGGGGACACGGGGAGGGGGGTGACATTGGGACACCGGGGACACGGGGAGGGGGACGTGAGATAAGGACACCGGGGCGGATGGGGGACACAGGGATCGGGGTGACATAAGGACACCGGGGGGACACAGGAGGGCCCAGAGATGGAGGTGACATTGGGACACCGGGGACACGGGGAGGGGGACGTGAGATAAGGACACCAGGGCGGATGGGGGACACGGGGATGGGGGTGACATTGGGACACCGGGGACACCGGGGGACACAGGAGGTGAGGTACATAAGGACACCGGGGGTACACCGGAGGGGAGGTGACATAAGGACACCGGGGGGGACACGGGAGGGGGATGTGACATTAGGACAGCAGGGCGGGGGTCCTGCGGAGCGGCACGGGGGCGCTTGGGGACAACCCGTGCCCCCCTGACGCCCACCCCCCCTCCTCGCAGAGCTGCCCGGGGGTCCCCGCCTGGGCCGCTCCGCCTCCACCTCGGGGGTGCGCCAGGCCGGGGCCCCCCCGTTCCCACGCGGCCCCCCGGCATCGCGCCCCCTGTCCGGGGGGGGCTTCCCCGCCGCCGCCGCCGCGCCCCGGCCCCGGGACGGGCAGCTGCAGGAGGTGATCGACCGCAAGCGCTGCGTGTGCACCGAGATCAAGGCGCGGGGGGGGCGGGGGGGGGGGCTGTGCAAGCAGGACAGCCTGCCCCCCCTGCCCGCCCCCCCCGCCTGGAAAGGGGGGGCCGCTCCCGAGGGGCGCCCCCCGCCCCCGCCGCCCCCCGGCACCCCCCCGGCCCGCCGGCCGCACGCCGTGCTCTGGGACACCGCCATCTGACCCCCCCGGGGTGCCTGGAGCACCCCAAACCCTGCCCCCGAGCCCGGGGGGGGTCCCCGAGATCGTGGGGGGGCTCCTGAGAATAAAGGGGGGGGGGGTCCTGAAGTGGGGAGGGGGGGGGGGGGTGACACGGCTGGGCCGGGTTGGGGAGAAACGGGGGTGGGTATTTATGGTGTGCTGAGCCCCCCCCTCGTAAATATCGGGGGGCACACAGAGGGGGGAGGATGGAGACCACCCCTCCCGCGGTAACACGGAAGGACCCCAAAAAACGGGGGGGGGGGGAAAACCCATAAAAGTGGGGCGAGTTCCAGCCCCTCATTATGGGGGATTAATTAACGCCCCCCCAGTAAGGGGGTGTCGAGCCTCAATATCGGGGAGCAGCTCCCCCCCCCCCCGCGAACCGAGGGGGTCCCTGCAATGGGGGGTTCACCCCTGCCAAGGGGGGGTTCACCCCCGCCCGGGGGTCCAGCCCCCCGAAAGGGGAGGGTGCTGTAACTGCTTTGCAATGTATTTATTGGGGGGGGTATTTATGGGGGTGCATCAAGCAGGGGCTGGGGAGGGGGTTCCGCTCCGGGGGTCCGCAGTGCGGCCTGTGGGGGGGGGTGGGGTGTGGTGCTGGAGGGTGGGGGGGTGTGAGAGGGGAGGGGGGGTCTCCTCTGGGATTTTTGGGTGGGGGACCATGGTGGGGAGGGGGGCAAAGGGCCCCCCCAACCCTTTCCTGGGACCCCCCCCCAGGCCCTCTGTGCCTCAGCTTCCCCCCCTGCCCCCCCCAACCCGTTACCAGAATTGCCTTCGTCCCCGCGGGGTCCGGGGGGGCCCCAGTTTGGGGAGGGGGTGGTGGGGACGGGGGGGTTTTGTAACGTGGTTCTGTGCACTATTAAAGAGAGATGCAGCTGGAAACGCTTGTCTGGGGGGGCAGCGCCCCAAAAACGGGACTGTGATCCCCCAAAAATGGGGCTGGGACTCCCCCAGAAATGGGGTTGGGACTACCCCAAAAATGGGGGTGAGACTCCCCCAAAAATGGGGCTGGGATCCCCCCAAAAATGGGGCTGGGATCCCCCTAAAAATGGGGCTGGGATCCCCCCAAAAACGGGGCTGGGACCCTCCCAAAAATGGGGTTGGGACCCCCCCAAAAACGGGGCTGGGACCCTCCCAAAAATGGGGTTGGGACCCCCCCAAAAACGGGGCTGGGACCCTCCCAAAAATGGGGTTGGGACCCCCCGCAAAAATGGGGAAATGGGGCTGGGATCCCCCCCCAGCCCCTCAGAACGCACTAATTGGGGATTTGAGAGGAAATTACCCCAAATGAAGTGTGGGAAGAGGTAATAGTGGTGAATTTATGAGGAAATGACCCAAAAAGAAGAGGGATAATAGCGCGTTTGTAGGGAATCAGCTCAAAGGAGGGAGGGAGGGCGGGCGTGGGTAATAGTGATTTTGTGAGAAAATGACCCAAAAGGGGATGGAGGTGTGGAAATAATCGTGAGCTTTTGGGGGAAAGGGCTCGAAATGGAGGGGAGTAATAGGGATTATTGGGTGAAAACCACCCGAATTGAAAGAAATAATAGGGAATTTATAGGAAAATGACCCAAATGAGGGAAGCCTTCACCTCGGCTTTGGGTATCAACCCTCACCAAAGGCATCACCATTGGGGGCATTATTGGGATTCCTCAGAGCGTGTCGTGCTGTGCTGGAGAGGATCAGTGACGGAGACTCCGGGGGAAATGACTCAAAAGAGGAATTTTTACCTATTTTCGTGACGGGGACGGCGCTGAGGGGACGAAAAGGGCGGGAAGTTGCGGGAGGGAACGGCCGGAGCCGCGCCCTCACAGCGGGAGCAGGCGGGGCCCGCCGGTGGCAGGAAATGCTGGTTTTAGTGGTGGAAAAGGCCGGTTTTGGTGGTGGAAAACGCCGGTTTTAGTGGTGGAAAGTGCCGTTTTTCCACGAAACCCGCCCGAAACGGGGCATTTCCCGCCCCGCGGAGGGCGGGAGCGGCGCTGAGGGGACAGAAAGGGCGGGACGCCAGGGGGCGGGGCCGGTGGCGCGCAGCCAATCAGCGGCGGCGGCGGCGCGGCGGGGGCGGGGCCCGCGGCAGCGGGAAGATGGCGGCGGGCGGCGGCCCCGGCGGAGGCCCCGGGGCCCGCAGAGGCAGCGCGGGCCGGGACGCGGAGGCCGAGGTTTGGTGCCGGCGGGTGCGGGAGTTGGTGAGCGCGGTTCCCGCCAACCGGCTCTGCTTCGAGTGCGGCCAGCGCGGCGTCACCTACGTGGACATCAGCGTGGGCAGCCTCGTGTGCACCGGCTGTTCGGGGGCGCTGTGAGCGGGGCGGGGCCGCGGAAGGGGGCGGGCTCATGCAAATTTAACGCGGTGGGCGGGGCCGCGTCGATTCGCGGTGGCCAATGGGGGCGGGGCTTAGCGGGAGGGGCGGGGCTCATGTAAATTTAACGTGGTGGGCGGGGCTTAGCGGGAGGGGCGGGGTCATGCAAATTGAGCGCGGTGGGCGGGGCTTAGCGGGAGGGGGCGTGGCCGCGGCACGCGGCTTCACATGCTCGGGGTGTTTTTTGAGGGAAAAACCTCAAATTTTGGGTGTTTGTGGGCGTGATGGGGGCGCTGACCGCCAGAATCCCTCCCCAGGCGGGGACTGAACCCCCCACACCGCGTCAAGTCCATCTCCATGACGACGTTCAGCGAGGCCGAGGTGCTGTTCCTGCAGGCGCGGGGCAATGAGGTGAGGGAGGGGAAATCAGGTGAGGGAGGGGAAATCAGGTGAGGGAGGGGAAAGCAGGTGAGGGAGGGGAAATCGGGTAAGGGAAGGGAAATCGGGTGAGGGAGGGGAATTTAGGTGAGGGAGGGGAAATGGGGTGAGGGAGGGGAAATCAGGTGAGGGAGGGGAAATCTGGTGAGGGAGGGGAAAGCAGGTGAGGGAGGGGAAATCAGGTAAGGGAGGGGAATTTAGGTGAGGGAGGGGAAATTGGGTAAGGGAGGGGAAATCGGGTGAGGGAGGGGAAATGGAGTGAGGGAGGGGAAATCAGGTGAGGGAGGGGAAATCAGGTAAGGGAGGGGAAATCGGGTGAGGGAGGGGAATTTAGGTGAGGGAGGGGAAATTGGGGAAGGGAGCGGCTGCGGGTATTTTGCTCTCTCTGTCCTGTCCTGCTCTGTCCATCCCACCCTTCCCTCTCCATCCCACCCTTCCCGCATCCCCACATCCCCTCCCCGTCCCCCCCAGGCCTGCAGGCGGGTCTGGCTCGGCACCTTCGACCCCCGGGCGTCGCTGCCGCCCGACTCCCGTGACCCCCAGAAGCTGAAGGAGTTCCTGCAGGAGAAATACGAGAGGAAGCGGTGGTAGGAGAGGGGCTGGGGGCGCCTGCGGGGCGGGCAGCCGGGCTGGGGTCTCTCAGCCGGTGGTTTATGGCAGGTACGTGGCGCCGGAACCGCCGAAACCGCCCCGGAGCGCCGCGGCAGAGCCCCCCCGGCCCCTCCGCGGGGACGCAGCCCCGCTGCCCCAGGTGGGACCGGGGGGCTCTGGGGGCTCTGGGGGGCTCTGGGGGGCACAGGTGGGGGAGATCACCGCCCCCTGACCTCCGGGTGCCCCCCCAGCGCCCCCCCCAGCCGGCCCCAAAGGCCGGCACCGACCTCCTGGCCGACATCGGGGGGGACCCCTTCGCCTGCCCGGCCCCTGCGCCCGAATTCGCCGCCTTCCCCGGTGAGTGGGGGCTCAGGGGGGCTCTGAGGGGCTCCCCGTGGAGCACGGGGGTCTCCCGGGGGGCCGGGGACCCCCGAGTGAGCCCAGCCCTGTCCCCAGGCCCGGCCCCACCCCGCTCTGCCTTCCCCAGTTCCGATGCCTTCGGCACCACCAGCACTGGAGCAGCGACCTTTGGGGGGGCTGTGCCCCCCTTCCACGTCCCACCCACCCCCACAGGTACCCAGGGACCCCCCAGGACTCTGGAGACCCTCCTTGGGAGGGGCTTGGGGGTCCCCCATATCCTGGGGACACCTGGGGTTGATGGGCAGGGGGGAGCTGGGGTCTCCCCATCCCCGTGGGGTTTTGGGGAGGGGGCCGGGGGGTCCCACCACGGCTCCTCTGGGGCCAGTGGGGAAGGATTTGGTGGCAATCTGAGGGGCCTAGAATTTCTGGGGAGGGGGGAAGGAATTTTGGGTCCCCTCCCACCCAGAATTAACATGAACCCCATTTCTGTTGAGCATTACGGGGGAGGGTTTTGGGGGTCTCTGTTACTCTCGGGGGTCCCAGGAGTTTTTGGGAACCTGTGCCCACCCTCCCAGGCTGCACCAACCCCTTCACGACCCCCAGACCCTCCAGGAACCCCTTCCAGAGCAGCAGCCCTGGTGAGTGACCCCCAGACCCCCCCAGTTCCCCAGCCAGGTGGGTCTGGGGGTCCCAATTCCATGTCCCCTCATTTAGGAGCTGCTTTCACCTCTCCTCCCGTTCCTGGGGGCTTCCCCAGCCCCTTCCAGGCTGACGGTAAGAGCTGGGGGTGTTAAAAATGTTGAATTATATAAATATATGTATTTATATATAAACTGCCCAGCCACCCACTGACCCCTCCCCATTCCCCCCCCACGCAGGGTCGCCTTTCGGTGGGTTCAACGTTGCCAAAGCTTCCACCAACCCCTTCGTGGTGAGCACCGGGGGGCTATGGGGGGGTCCCGAGCCCCCTTTTTGTGCCGCTGACCCCCTCGGTGCCCCCCCAGACCCTCCCGACCCCGGCAGTGCCGCTCGGCCTCAGGCACCGGACCACCAACCCCTTCCTATGACCGCCGCTGCTCCGCCTCTCCCGCCGGGACCAGGTTTTATTGTCGTTTCCGGAGATTTATGGCGATATTTAATGTATAAATTCGATAGAAACGGCGTACCCTCACTAAAGATGGCGGCCGCGGTGACGCCGCTCCTCACGGCTTTGCCCTCGGCAAAGATGGCGCCCCCATAGATCCTTACGTGCCCTCAGCCAATATGGCGGCAGGGGCATCGCCGCTGAGGGCACGGCCGTGGCGGCTTGCCCTCAACAAAGATGGCGGCGAACCCGCAATTAACGGCGGCACCGGGGAATTAACGGGGAGGGGGGAAGGGAATTAATTAACGGGGGCACCGGCGGGGGGACACCCCCAGCCCCCCGCGCGGGGCCCTGGCCGGGGTCGGCTCCTCCCGCACCTGCTGGGGAAGGGCGGAATTAGCGAGGGGGGATTTGGGGAGTGCGGGGCGGGGGGGCAGCGCAGCAGAGCTGGAGCGGGGGCGTCCCCTTTTTGGGCAGAGAAAGGGCGAAAACGGACAAAAAACGGACAAAAACGGAGAAAAACGGACAAAAAGCTGAGCAGTGGCAGCAGGAGAGGGGCAGCACTGAACCCCCCCCTCCCAGGTTTTGGTCTCAGCCGGTGACCGGAGTGTCACAAAGGGACAGGGATGTACCAAGTGCAATTTTGCGGGGGATTTCCATACTCGGAGAAAAAAAAAAATCATTATTTTGCAGTAATTAGAGTGACAACCGCGTAATAGTTAAATATAATAATTTTAATAATAATTAATTACAATAAATTTTGGTCATCTGCATTTTTACGTCCCGCTGTCATAATTAAGTCGCAATTAACTGTAATAATTAACTTAATACGCTCACAGTCCTGTATGACAACTCAATAATAGTGAGAAATCATAATAATAATAAATCTCATAATAATAGCTCATCATAATTAATTATAATAATATGAATAATTATGGTCACACCCCCCGGGGGGGACAAAAGGGGTTCAGCCCCTCCCCCTTCCCTGCCTCAGTTTCCCCAGCGTTAAGGCACAAGACAAGAAGGGGGAGGGGAAGGAAAGGTGCAAAGGCGGGACCCCCCCCACCTCACAGGGGTTTGGGGGGTTCCCCCGGGGGTCTGGGGGGGCTCCCCGGGGTTTTGGGGGTCCCTCAGCAGCCAAAGAGCGCGCGGTGGGCGGCGACGAGCAGCGCCATGAGGAGGCCGTAGAAGAGGGCGAAGAGCAGCCCGGGGGGGGGGCGCCGGGGGTGGGGGGGCTTCACCTGGCAGGGGGGGCAGGGGGGGCAGGGGGGGACCCCGCGTCAGCCGTGGGAGACGCAGGAACCCCCCCAAAATCAACCTCCCCCCCACAGAACAGTACCTCGGGGACCCCCGAGCCGTGGCGGGGCGGCGATGGCGGCGTCCGGCGGGCGCTGGGGGGGCCCTGGGGGGCAAAATGGGGGTGCGGGGGGGGTTTGGGGGGTGTTCATTGGGGTTATGTGGGTATCAGGGGCTAAAAAAGGGATTTTGGGGTGTTTAGTGGGGTTATATGGGGTGTCGGGCTAAAAAACTGATTTTAGGGGTGTTTATTTGGGTTATGTGGGGTGTCAGGGGCTAAAAAACTGATTTTAGGGGTGTTTATTTGGGTTATGTGGGTATCAGGGGCTAAAAAAGGGATTTTGGGGTGTTTATTGGGGTTATGTGGGTGCCTGGGGCTAAAAAAGGGGATTTTGGGGGCTGTTTTGGGGTTCAGGGGGGTGTTCAGCGGGATGTTTTGGATTCAGCTGGGTGTTTTGGGGTCCGGCGGGGTGTTTGGGGCTGTTTTGGGGTTCAGGGGTGTTTTTGGGGCTGTTTTTGGGCTGTTTTGGGGCTCAGGGCTGTTTTTGGGGTGGTTTTGGGGTCCCAGGGTGTTTTGGGAGGTGTCTGGGGGCTGTTTCGGGGTCCCGGGGGTGGTTTTGGGGTCCCAGGGGTGGTTTTGGGAAGTGTCTGGGGGCTGTTTTGGGGTCCCAGGGGTGGTTTTGGGGTCCCGGGGGTGGTTTTGGGAGGTGTCTGGGGGCTGTTTGGGGTCCCGGGGGTGGTTTTGGGGGCTGTTTTGGGGTCCCAGGGGTGGTTTTGGGGTCCCGGGGGTGGTTTTGGGAGGTGTCTGGGGGCTGTTTGGGGTCCCGGGGGTGGTTTTGGGGGCTGTTTCGGGGTCCCGGGGGTGGTTTTGGGGGCTGTTTCGGGGTCCTGGGGGCAGTTCTGGGGTCCCGGGGCTGGTTTTGGGGGCTGTTTTGGGGTCCCAGGGGTGGTTTTGGGGTCCCGGGGGTGGTTTTGGGAGGTGTCTGGGGGCTGTTTCGGGGTCCCAGGGGTGGTTTTGGGGTCCCGGGGCTGGTTTTGGGGCTGTTTTGGGGTCCCGGGGGTGGTTTTGGGAGGTGTCTGGGGGCTGTTTCGGGGTCCCGGGGGTGGTTTTGGGGTCCCAGGGGTGGTTTTGGGGGCTGTTTCGGGGTCCCGGGGGCGGTTTTGGGGTCCCGGGGCTGGTTTTGGGGGCTGTTTCGGGGTCCCGGGGCTGGTTTTGGGGGCTGTTTCGGGGTCCCGGGGGCAGTTTTGGGGTCCCGGGGCTGGTTTTGGGGGCTGTTTTGGGGTCCTGGGGGCAGTTTTGGGGTCCCAGGGGTGGTTTTGGGGGCTGTTTCGGGGTCCCGGGGGCGGTTTTGGGGTCCCGGGAGTGGTTTTGGGGGCTGTTTCGGGGTCCCGGGGGCGGTTTTGGGGTCCAGGGCAGTTTTTGGGGCCGCTCTCACCGCCCAGGGCCGCAGCCGGGCCGCCACCCGGCCCAGCAGCTCCGAGTCCCCGAGCTCCTCCGGGAGCCGCAGCTGCAGCAGCGCCTCGAGGCTCTGTGGGGGCACAGCGGGGACCCCCAGACCGGGTCAGGGGGGCACAGACCCCAAAACCCCCCAAAACAACACGGGGAGGGGAGGGGAAGGGAGGGGGGCATTACCTGGCGCACCTCGGTGATCAGCTGGTCAGGGTCCGGGGGGGCTGCGGGCACATTTGGGGGTCACAGGGGAGATTTGGGGGTCACAGGGGAGATTTGGGGGTCACAGGGGAGGTTTGGGGGTCACAGGGGGGGGCTGTGCCCTACCTGGCTTGGTGGCACTGCGGGGAGAGGAGGAGGAGGAAGAGGAGCGGGGGGTGAGGCAGGCGCTGGGTTCTGGGGGGCTGCAGGGGGGGTCGGGGGCTCCCTCGGGGCCCTGGGGGAGGCAGGACAATTAAGAGTGCTGTTAATGAGGGCTGAGCCGGGGGCAAAGGGTAACCAGAGCGGCGCTAATTAGGGCTGAGCCTAACGAGGTTCTCACCAGCAGCAGCAGCGCCGAGGTCTGCGGGGGTCTCTGGGGAGGGGTCCTGGGGGGGGTGAGAGCAGCCAGGGCCCAGCCCTTGTCCCCTGTGGCACCCCCGTTCCTGACCCCGGTCCCAGCGCCCCAAATCCACCCAAAGCACCCCAAATCCACCCCCAACGTCCAAAATTCACCCCCAGAACCCCAAATCTACCCCCAGCGCCCCAAATCCACCCCCAGCACCCCAAATCCACCCCCAATCCCTGTCCCAGTCTCCCCATCAATCCCCATCCCCGATTTCCAGCCCCAAACCCATCACCCCTGTCCCATTTCCCAGTGCCAGTCCCCAGTTCCCATTTCCCAGTCCCCATTCCCAGTTTCCCATCCCCATTCCCACTTTCCCAGCCCCAGACCCCCCGTACCTGTCCCGGCTCCTCTCCCTCTCTCTCTCCATCCACACCTCCAGGTTCTGGGGGCGTCTCCGGGGCGCGGGGACCACCCTGCAGGCACAGGGGGGCTCAGACCCCCCCCAGACCCCTCTCCGAGCCCCCAGACCCCCCAGCCCCTCACCTGATACCCTCGGGGGTGTCACCTCGTGGGCTCTGGCCCTGCTGCTCCTGGGGGACAAAGGGGGGCCCAGGATTTGGGGGGGATCCCCAAAACTTGGGCATCGGGGAGGGCTGGGGGGTGGCATCACCTCGGGCGAGGGCTCCTCCTCCAGCTGCTCCGGGTCGCTGTCACCAGCTGTGGGGACAAGGGGGGTGATGGGGGTCCCCAGGATGTGACGGGGGGTCCCGGGGGGCTTTGGGGGTCCCACTCCCCTCACCTGCTCCGCCGCGTGTCTCCCTGTGCTGCCGGGACGGCTCCGAGGACTCATCTGTGGACTGCCAAAGGGGGTGTGAGGTGGGGGGAGTAATGGGGGACACCCCAGATCCCCCCTGTGCCCCCCAAATCCCACCTCGTTCCCTGACCAGCGCTTGCTGCCGCTGTCCACGCTGTGGAAGCCGGAGTCCAGCCCGCCCCGCTGCCGGAGGGGACACGGCTCGTCCGGGGGGCTGCAGGGGGGAGAACGGCGCTCAGAGACCCCCAAAAAACCCCAAAACAGCGGGGACCCCCCTCTTCCAGCCCCCCTTTACCACGCTGGGGGAGGATGGGCGGCAGCCTCGGCTTCCAGGTACTTGAAGATGTGGACTTTGCCCTTCAGGCAGATCTGGGGGGGCACAGAGGGGTCAGCTGGAGTTTTTGGGGGGTCGGGGGGATCCCCCGGGCCCCCCTCACCTGGGCGGGGGGGAACTGGAGGGGGTTGTTGTCCGCCAGCAGGACTTGGAGGTGCCGGAGCCGCCGGAAACAGCGCGGGATCGCGACCACCCGGTTGCAGGAGAAATCCAGCCGGACCAGCGGCAGTTCCGAGAGCTCTGCCGGGAGCGGGGGGACACGGACACGCGGGGATCCACACGGGGATCGATGGAACCCTCCCGAAGCGGCGGGACCCCTCCGCAGAGCCCCGACCCACCTTCGGGCAGCACCGCCAGCTGGTTCCGCCGCACGCTCAGGTCCCGCAGCGCCCGCAGCTGCCCCAGCCCCGGCGGCAGCGCCCGCAGCCGGTTACAGCCGACGTCCTGCGGGGCGAGACGGGGCTCAGCGGGGCTCGGCGGGGCTCGCGGGGGCCCGGGCCGGCCCCGGCGCTCACCAGCTGGCGCAGCGTCCGCAGGGCGCCCAGGTTGGGCGGCAGCCGCGCCAGGCGGTTGTTGCTGGCGTTGAGGACGCGCAGCGGCAGCAGGCACAGGCAGGCGGGCAGCGAGCTCAGCTGGTTGCGGCTGCGGGGGCACACGGCGCGGTCAGGGGCGCTGCCGGGCACCCCGCGGTCACCGGCGGGGCCGGGGCGTACCTGAGGTCCAGGTGAGCCAGGGAGTGCAGGTTGGCGATGGCCGGGGGCACGCTGCGCAGGCAGTTGTGGTACAGGCTCAGCGCCTCCAGCGAGACCAGGCGGCAGGCGGCCTCCGGCACCTCCCCGAAGCGGTTCCGGGACAGGTCTGGAGGGACGAGGGCGAGCCGGGGAAGGTGTGGGACACGTAGGGACATTCTCGGGGGGACAGCAGATCTCCGGGGATAGGGAACGACAGGCTCAAAGCAGCTCAGGGAAGGGGGCTGAGGACGCGGATCCCCGGGGACGGGGCAGCGGATGGACCCCGAGCCGCCCGGCCGAACGCTGAACCCGCCGGACCGCCCGGACCAGGCGCCCCGGCTCGTCCCGTCCCGGCGCCTCCGGCACCGCCCGCGGGCCCCGGGAGGCACCGAGCGAGGCGGGGCAGCCTCCCCCGGGCGGGGGGAACACCCCCAGCCGCGCCGGGCTGCGGGAAGGGTCGGGGATTCCACCCCGGGGCCGCGGCCTCACCGGCCTGTGTGGTGTCGCTGAGGTCCCAGCGCCGCGCCGCCGCCGCCGGGAAGGCGCGCAGCCGCCGGCCGGCCAGACTGAGCGTGCCGGAGGCTTCTGCTTCTTCCAGGGCGCGCTCGGTGCCGGCTCCTCCGGGCAGGCGGCCCAGCGGCGGCGGCGGCTCAGCCGGGACGGCCCCCGCCGCCCCCGCGGCCATGGCGGCCCCGGAGCTCCGCTCGCCGCGGCCGCCGCTGCCCGACTGAGCCGCGGCCGCTTCCGGACCCCGCCGCGGGGGCGGGGCCAGAGCGACAGCCAATCAGAGCAAGGTACGCGCGGGGAGGCGGCGAATCGGAGGGGTTACGGAAGTTCGCCCTTTGATTGATAGGTATTTTAAGCCAATCATCATCAAGAGTACGGTATCTGCTGCAGAACCGCAGCCAGTCACAGCTCAAGCACAATCTCCACCAATCGTGAGCGAGAACAGGGAGCGCGTTGCCTGGCAACGCGCACGAAAATGTTGGCGGCACCAGCCAATCGAAACGCAGATTGACGTGCTGCCAAGCCAATCGCGTTGGACGCAACCGCGGGATTATAATACTGGGGGGCGTGGCGGCTCCACCAATCAGGAGTTACTTACAGCAATGATTGACAGGCGGGGAAGGGCGGGAGGCCGCGCCCCCGGCCCTTCAGCCCCGCCCACCGCCCCTCTTAAAGGAGCCGCACCA
Organism: Lonchura striata; assembly: GCF_046129695.1. Classification (NCBI taxonomy): domain Eukaryota; kingdom Metazoa; phylum Chordata; class Aves; order Passeriformes; family Estrildidae; genus Lonchura; species Lonchura striata. Next base: position 1,347,469 of record NC_134636.1, on the reverse strand, counting down.
TTTAAAGGGGAGGTCCGGGGGGTCCCGTTTTGGGGGGCCCCCCTTGGGTACGGGGCGCGGGGGGCTCCCCCCAGAACCTTCGCGCGCACGCAGGGCGGGCTCCCCCCCAGAACCGTGGCGGACACGCTCCATCTCTGCACCCTTTATTTGCGAACGCGCGGGGGGCGCCCCCCCGGCGTGGGGCGGGGGTCTCAGGGGGACCCCCGGCACGGCCGCTTGCTGAGGTTCCCCAAAAGCTGCTGCTGCTGCGGGCGGTAGGGCACCACGAAGGCGTCGGGGGGCAGCAGGGCCGCCCCGTCCGCCCCCAGCCGCCCCATCAGGACGTAGCTGGAGCCTGGAAGGGATTTGGGGAGGGGGCGTCAGGAGCTGGGCGGGGGGCGGGCGCGGAGACCCCCGCGGGCGCCCCCCGGGCACACGCACCTTTCTTGAGCGCGGGGCAGGGCCGGCAGGGCAGCTGCAGGCGCAGCGCGGCGCCCTTGGCCGCCTGCGGGACCCCCAGGCCCCCCGACTTGTAGAGGGCGAGCACGGAGACCACCGCCCAGCCCGGCTCCTGCGGCGGCCCCCGCGACACCGACTTCACCGTCCCCGTCAGCACTGCGGGCACAGGAACGGGGCGGGGGTCAGGCACCCCAAAACCTCCGACACCCCCGCGGCCGGGGGGTTCGGGGGTGCCCGGGCTCCACTCCGTGCCTCAGTTTCCCCCTGGAGGTTTCGGGGAGCTCCCGGGGGATTCTCACCGAAGTCGCTGCTGCAGAAGTTGCTCTGGAGGGTCCCGGCGCGGCGGCAGCGCTGGGGGCAGGGGGCGGCCGTGGGGGGGCTGGGGGGCGGCTTCCCCTTGCCCCCCCCCCGGGGCTTCTGGGCGGGGGTCTCGGGGGCGCTGCCCCGCTCCCGCAGCGTGTAGGTGGCCGAGAAGCCGTCGGCGGTGACGCTCAGGTCCGACACGAACTGCACCAGCAGCTCCGGGGAGCTGGACACGATGGGGCTGGGGGGCACCGGGGGGCACCGGGGGTCAGGGGGGCACCGGGGGGGGTCCCAGGTGGGTTTTTTGGGAGTCTCAGATGGGTTTGGAGGGGTCTCAGGGGGGTTTGGGGGGGTCTCAGGGGGGTATGGGGCGGTGCCGGGTGGGTTTGAGGGGGTCCCAGGTGGGTTTGGGGGGTGCTCAGGGGGTCCGGATCCCTATCAGGGTGGTTTGGGGGGGTTCAGGGTGAGTTTGGGGGGGTCCCGGGGGGGTTTGGGGCGGTCCCAGGGGAGTTTTGAGGGTGCTCAGGGGGTCCGGATCCCTATCAGGGTGGTTTGGGGGGGCTCAGGGTGGGTTGGGGGGGGCTCGGGTGGGTTTGGGGGGCCTCGGGGTGGTTTGGGGGGCTCAGGATGAGTTTGGGGGGGTCCCGGGGGGGTTTGGGGCGGTCCCAGGGGAGTTTTGAGGGTGCTCAGGGGGTCCGGATCCCTGTCGTGGCGGTTTGGGGGGGCTCAGCGTGGGTTTGGGGGGGCTCAGGGTGGTTTGGGGGGTTCAGGGTGAGTTTGGGGGGGTCCCGGGGGGGGTTTGGGGCGGTCCCAGGGGAGTTTTGAGGGTGCTCAGGGGGTCCGGATCCCTGTCGTGGCGGTTTGGGGGGGCTCAGGGTGGGTTTGGGGGGGCTCGGGGTGGGTTTGGGGGGGTTCAGGGTGAGTTTGGGGGGGTCCCGGGGGGGTTTGGGGCGGTCCCGGGGGGGTTTGGGGCGGTCCCAGGGGAGTTTTGAGGGTGCTCAGGGGGTCCGGATCCCTGTCGTGGCGGTTTGGGGGGGCTCAGGGTGGTTTGGGGGGCTCAGGGTGAGTTTGGGGGGCTCAGGGTGAGTTTGGGGGGGCTCAGGGTGGTTTGGGGGGGCTCGGGGTGGGTTTGGGGGGGTTCAGGGTGAGTTTGGGGGGGTCCCGGGGGGGTTTGGGGCGGTCCCAGGGGCGTTTTGAGGGTGCTCAGGGGGTCCGGATCCCTGTCGTGGCGGTTTGGGGGGGCTCAGGGTGGGTTTAGGAGTGATCGGGTGGGTTTGGGGGGCCCAGGCGGGGTTGGGGCAGGTTGTGGGGGGCTCGGCCGGGCCCGGGGGGGCTCACCCGGGGGTCTCCTCCCCGCAGAAGCGGCCGAGGCGCCGCGCGTCGTCCCGCGCCCCCCCCTCGAACACGGCCACGTAATCGTAGCGGCAGTGCGGGTCGGGCTCCACGTCGAACTTCCCGAACCGCAGCTCCACCACCTGCGCCCCCCACCCCAAACCGGGCTCAGACCCCCGGCCCCGCACCCCCCGCACCCCTCAACCCCTCCAGACCCCTCCCCAAATTCTCCCGAACCATCCCGCTCTCTCCTCACCCGCCCCCCAAAAGGATTTCTGACCTCCCCCAAATCCCTCCTCTCCCCCCACAAACCCCCCCAGGCTCACCCAGACCCCTCCCCAACATCTCCAAAACCTTCCTGACCCCCACCCCAATCCCCCAAATGCTCCTGACGCCTCCGAACGACCCCGGGCCCCCCAAACCTTGTCGGGGGGCGCCACGATGTGCCAGGAGCAGCTGATGCCGGGGGGATAATTCTCCTCCGGCCAGTTCGGGGTGCTCAGGCTCCCCTGGGGCTTCTCCAGGCGCCCGCCGCAGAACTGGTGCTCTGGGGGGCGGTGGGGTCACATTTTTGGGGGGCACAGACACGTTTGGACACCCCCCCCTTCCATCCCCACACCGCCGGCGTCTCCTCTCTGTCCCTGAAACCCCCAAAATTCGGGGGGAAGACTGGGGGGGGCTCCGCCAAAACCACCCTGGGACTGGGGGAGGAGATGGAATTTGGGGAGTGAGACCCCTCCCCGGAATGTTTTTTGTAAATTTGGGGGGGGGTCCATACTCACCGTCAAAATAGTGCCAGGACTCCCCGAAAAAATGGGGTTTATTAAAGACCCCCGAACGCCGCCGTCCCTGGGGGGGCCCTGCAAAAGGGTTGGGCTGGATTGGGGGGGTCCGGGGGTCTCCTCGGCGGTTTTGGGGCTGTCTCTGGGGTTTTCCGAGGGATTTTTGGTGGACACGGTGTTCCGTGTGGCTTTGGGGGGTCTCCATACGGATTTGGGGGTGTTCCAGAGGGTTTTGGGGTCTCCCTGCCCCCCTTTCCCCCTCAGCTTTTCCCTCCATTTTGTGCCACAGTTTCCTTCATTTTTTTCCTGACACTTTGCCCCATTTTTCCCTCTGGCTTTTCCCCTCCAACTTTTCCTTTCTTCTCACTCATTTTTCCTCTCAGTTTTTTGAAATTTTTCTTTTCAGTTTTCCCCCCTAATTTTTAAAATTTTTGTCTTATTTTTCTCCTTTTCCTTTCACGCTTTCCTCTCCTTTTCCCCTCACCTTTCCCCTCGGTTCTTCCTTTGCACTTTTCCCTCGTTTTCTCCTCACACTTTCCCCCCATTTCCTCTCCACCCTTTTCCATTTCTTCCTCACGCTTTTCCTTCATTTCCCTGTTTTCTCCTCACACTTTCCCCCCATTTCCTCTCCACCCTTTTCCATTTCTTCCTCACGCTTTTCCTTCATTTCCCTGTTTTTGTTGTTTTTTTTTTCTTTTTCTCCCCTATTTTCCCCAATTTTCTCCTGTTTTCGGTTTCGCACCTTTCCCTCCTTTCCCATCCCCACTTTCTCCCCATTCCCACTGTTTCTCCTCACACTTCTCCCCATTTCACAGCTCCCCCCTCGCCGCTTTTCCCACCTCACTCCTGGAAGGGCTTTTGGCCTCGCAGCCCACGCGCTTTTGGGGGGTCTCCGTGGGAGTTTGGGGTCTCCACAAGACTTTGAGGCCGCTCCTGCAGGGTTTTGGAGTTCTCCTCACTTCCAGGGCTCTCTCTGGGTGGTTTTGGGGGCGTCCCCGCGGGATTCTCCCTGCTCCCCGCCGGCGGTGCTCCCTCCCCGCTGCTTTTATTTTTGGGGAGGGGGTCTCCCCCCGGCCCCTCTCTCACCCACCGTTGGTCGGGGGGCTGCCGGCGCTGAACCAGGCCAGGAAGCCCCTGCCGGCCGTGCCGCCGTCGCTCTCCATGTGCAGCCGGAGCCGGTTTTGGGGCGCCCGCAGGGCCCCCGGGCGGAAGGTGCCGCAGAAGCGCCCCAGGAGCGGCGCCCCGGGGCCGTGGCCCCCGAACACCGAGAGCGCGTCGAAGCGGCACAGCGGGTCCGGCTCCAGGTCGAAGACGCGGAAGGACAGGGTGGCCACCTGGCCCTCGGGGACCTGGGGGACACCGCGGGGTCAGCACCCGGCCGGGGGCAGCGGCAGGGGCCGGGGATTTGGGGACGTCGGGGTGGCACCACCTGGCCGGCCCTCAGGGAGCAGGGAGCACATCTGGAGTGTCACCAATGTCCCTCAGGTGACATTTTGGGGTGTCACCACATGTCCCTCAGATGACATTTTGGGGTGTCACCACCTGGCCGACCCTCAGGGAGCACATCTGGGGTGTCACCACATCTCCCTCAGATGACATTTTGGGGTGTCACCACATGTCCCTCAGATGACATTTTGGGGTGTCACCACCTGGCCGACCCTCAGGGAGCACATCTGGGGTGTCACCACATGTCCCTCAGATGACATTTTGGGGTGTCACCACATGTCCCTCAGATGACATTTTGGGGTGTCACCACCTGGCCGACCCTCAGGGAGCAGGGAGCACATCTGGGGTGTCACCACATGTCCCTCAGATGACATTTTGGGGTGTCACCACCCGGCCGGCCCTCAGGGAGCAGGGAGCACATCTGGGATGTCACCACATGTCCCGCAGATGACATTTTGGGGTGTCATCGCCTGTCCCTCACCCGTGTGGCACCGGGGGACACCGGGAGGGGGAGGAGCTGGGACGGCCGGGGGGAACCGCAGCGTTTTGGGGTGCCCCGGGGGTTTTGGGGTGCCGTACCGTGATGGTCCAGGTGCAGTTGCTGCCGGGGGGGTAATGCCGGGGGAAGCCCTCGCTGGCGATGAACCCCGACTCCCCGCGATGGTCCCCCCCGCACGGGAACACCGGCCTGGGGGGACACGGGGGGGTCACGAACGGGGGAAACCCGAGCCCGGGGGTCGCGGATCCCCGGAGAGGGGTCCCGGGCTGTTCCGGGGAGTCCTGGGGCACTCCCGGGGCTCGTGGCTCTGCACCGAGCAGCGGGAAGCTCCCGGTGCGCACGGGGGGGTCCCGTCCCGGGAATATCCCATTCCGGGAATATCCCATTCCGGGAATATCCCGTCCCGGGAATATCCCGCCCCGGGAACATCCCGCCCCGGGAATATCCCGTCCCGGTAATATCCCATTCCGGGAATATCCCGTCCCGGGAATATCCCGCCCCGGGAATATCCCGTCCCGGGAATATCCCATTCCGGGAATATCCCGCCCCGGGAATATCCCGCCCCGGGAATATCCCATTCCGGGAACATCCCGCCCCGGGAACATCCCGCCCCGGGCCAAGCCCTGCCCGGTGCCACGTTCGGGGGGAGGTCCCGTCGCGTTCCGGGGGACACCACCGAGCCATGTCCCGTCCCGGGGGTCCCGTGCGCTGCCGGGGGTGCCGTTACCTGCTGGCGTTGGGCCGGGGGCTGGGCTGGGGGCTCGGGGCCGGGTCCTGCCCCGCGGCCGGGCTCGGGCTGAGAGCCCCCAGCGCCCCGAGCAGCAGCAGCGGCAGCGGCGGCGGCCCGAGGCGGCTCATGGCGAGGCCGGGCAGGGGCGAAGGGGGCCGGAACGGGGCCGGGACCGGGCAAACGGGGCCGGGACCGGGGGCACGGAGAGGGATGGGGGGGCGGAATGAGCGGGAAGGGGCGTGGCCTGCTGATGACACGCCCAAAGGGCGGTGCCATATATAAACACACACCTATAATGGAAGGGGCGGAGACGCTGCTCGGCCCCGCCCAAAAGGCGTGGCCGTGGGCGTGGCCCGCGGCTGCCAGGCTGGAGTGGGCGGGGCCAGCAGAGAGGAGGCACCGGAATGTGGGGGAGACCCCCAAAAACGAGACGCTTCTTTTTAATGAGCGGGATCGCCATTAATTAGGGACTCCCCTGTAAGAAGGGGGGGCCCTCCTGACCGAGGGCCCCTCCCACAGACACACACACGCGGGGGGTGGGCAGTGTGACAGCAGCTGGGGGCCCCCCCGGCAGGGAGACCCCCGGTTGTGGGGTGGGGGGAGGCCGTGATTGTCCATTTGGGGGAGGGGGCGTCCCCAAAACCCCACACCCCCTACGGGATGGGGCCCCGCGCCTTCAGGTCGGGAGCCGAGCGCTGGCGGCGGACGCGGGGTGGGGACGCGCCCACGGGCGGCGGTGGGGACCCCCCGTCCAGGGACCCCCGGCGGGGACGCCCCGCGGGAGGGGCCGGCGGCGGGGGGCTGCTGTCGGCTTGGGGGGAGTCCCCGCCGCTCCCCCAGGCCAGGCGGTGCTGGGGGTTGCTCTTGAAGGGGAAGCGCAGCTTGGAGTCCTGGGGGGCCGGGTGGAAGCGCGGGGGTCGGCGGGGGGGCTGCAGGGGCTGCGGGCCGCCCCCCATCAGCCGAGCCTGCTCCTGGCGCAGCCAGCGCAGCCGCCCCCGCCGGAACGCCGGGTCCTGCTCCATCAGCCGGCACAGCCGCGCCGCCGCCGCCGACGGGGGCGAGGGGGGCGCCGAGCCCGACCCCCGCTCCGGGGGCGGCTCCTGGGGGGGCGGCTCGGCCTCGTCACCATCGTCCTGAGGAGGGGAGGACAGGGCGGTCAGAGCAGTCTGGGGAGGGGTGCTGTGGGGTGCGAGGGACATTTGGGGGCGCCCGGGGATGGGAGAGGTGTGTTGCGGCGCTCGGGGGTGGTGGGGTGCCACGGGAGGCCGCGGGGCTCACCGGCGGCAGCGGGAGGACGCGCTCCATCTGCCCCACGCGGTCGCGCAGGGCGCGGATCTGCTCGTCCTTGGCGCTGTTCTGCCGCTTCACCTCGCGCAGGATCCCCGCCAGCCTGTCCAGGTGCAGCCGCAGCCCCTCCACCTCGCTCGCCTGCCGGCCGCCGGGGCCGCCCTCGTCCTCCTCGCCGCCGCCCACGGCGTCCCACACGTCCCCGGCCACGGCGCGCCAGCCGTCGCGCTCCGTGGGCTCGCGCTTGCCGTGGCGGCGGCACAGCTCCCGCAGCCGCGCCAGGCTCAGCGCCTCCAGCTCCCGCCGCGCCGGCCGCGGCTCCCGCAGGGCCACCTCCAGGCTCAGCTCCCGCACGGCCTGCGCCTTCAGGTCGGCCATGGTCACCCACGGCGACGGCGACGGCGACGGCGGGGTCGGGGAGCCGCGGCGGCGCTGCGGGATCTGGTAGACGCGCAGCGGCTCCCGGCGCTTGCCCGGCGCCGGCAGCGGGAGCCCGGCCCGGCGCAGCACCGAGCGCACGGCGGGCGCCGGCAGCGCCTGGCGCAGCGAGGAGATCAGGCGCCAGCCGGCCTCGTAGCACGGAGGGTCCTCGGTGGCGGGGGGCTGCCGGGGGGACACGTTGGGGGGACGTGAGAGCCACGAGGGACACCCAGAACGCACCCGGGAAGACCCATGAGACACACCCAGGGCGGTCGTGGGACGTGAAGGGGAGCCAGAGGAGCCGGGGGTCACCTGTGACAGCCAGGACGATCCCTGGGACGCTCGGGGGACAGCAGAGTTCCCCAGGGAAGCCCGGATTCCCACACGACCCCCCAGCCCCCTCACCTGCGGCCGCTCCGACACTTCCTTCTCCAGCTGGGGTTGGTTCTCCAGCTCCTGGAGCCTGGGTGGGGGGACACGCTCAGCGTGAGCCCCCCAGGCACCCCCAGGGCGGAGCCCGGTGTCCCCGGGCGCGTCCCCACCTCTGCAGGCGCATGTCGATGCCCTGCTGCTCCAGCAGCTCCCGCTGCGCCAGGTTCCAGTCCGGGGCCGGCCCCGGGGACGCGCCCCGCTCCCGCTCCCGCCGCGCTTGCTCCGGGTGCGTGAAGCGGAATACGTGGTTCTTCCCCAAAATGAGGCGGTGGCCTGGTTTGGGAGGGGGTTGGAGGGGTCACGGCGGGGTTCAGGGGAGATTTGGACAGGGTCACGGGGAGTTTTGGGGGATTTGGGTGGGAAATGGGGGTGTGAGAGTGTCAAAATGAACTCGAGAGAAAATCTGGGGGTGACACAAGGTTCATGGGAGGTTGAAGGGAATTTGGGGGGCACGGCGAGGGTTTTGGGAGGGATCAAGCGAGAGCCGCAGGGACTTGGACGGGGATTTTGGGGAGACACACAGAGACCTGGGAGGGCTTTGGGGGTCCCTACCCGACTTGAGCACCACCGGCTCCGTCACCTGCTTCCCGTTGACGTAGGTCTCGGCCCCCTCACACGGCTCCAGCGTCACCACAACTTCAGGAGGGGACAGCAAGGGGAGGGCGAGTCACCCCCCTGCTGAACCGGGGCGGGGGAACCCCAAAATCCCACCCCAAACCCCCCCAGCCCCACGACCCTCCCTGCCCCACCGGCACGGGGGGAGCGGTACCTGGGGGGGCCGTGGTGACCTGCTCCAGTGGCAGCATTTGGGGGAGGGAGCAGGGGAGAAACAGCAATTAAGGTGTGCCAGGATGGGGCTGGGCGAGGGGGGCACCCCAAAATGCGGCGCCCCCCGCCCCGAATGGCGTACCTTCCCCCGAGGGGTCGGGGCGGCTGCGGAAGAGGCAGTGCTGCTCCCGGATGAACGGCCCCGACAGCTTGATGTCCACGTCCACCTGGCCCACCCTGCAGGAGCGGGGGGCACAGGGCAAATTGTGGGGCCTGGGGGGGCCCCGAGGGGGCTTGGGGGTGCCACAGCCCCCCGCTCACCTGGTCACGCCGTCCTTGATGTGGTACAGGAGGCACTCGGACATCAGCGGGTCCTCGTTGAGGTTCACCAAGTGCGGGGTCTTTTTTGGGGAGGGGGCGCAAAATTAAAAACCAGAGTCAGGGTTGCGGGGGGACCCTCACGGTGCGGCCCCCCCAGCCCCGACTTGCCTTTTTGGGGGAGAATACCCCGACGGTGCCGCCGTCCTCCCGCAGAGCCACCCCCATCTCAGCCAGCAGCGCTTCCCTGGGGGGGCACAGGGAATTTGGGGGGGCCCAGAGGGCTTTGGAGGGGGTCAGGGGGAGTTTAGGGGTGAGATTTGGGGGGGCTGCAGGGGGGTGCAACAAGAGCGTTTGGGCTGACCGCGGTGAGGCTGGGCGGGTTCAGGTTATTTGGGGGTGTTGGGGGACATTTTGGGGGTCGTGGTGGGGCCCCCCCTCACCGCTCCAGCCTCAGGGCTTCCGTCCTCCGCAGCTTCTCCTCCCACGTCTCGTTCAGCTCCGCGATGATTTTCTCCGTCTCCTGGCAGGAACAGCAATTGTGGGTGGGGAGGGGTCCCCAAGTTTTGGGGAGGGGGTCACAGATCCCGGTGGATGGGGGGAGAGGCTGGAAGGGGTTTTAGGGTCACCTGCAGGCGCTCCATGGCCTCAGTAGGGCCCAGGGGGGGCTCCAGCCCCGGGTCCCCATTGAGGGTGGGGGACGTCGTGGCAGCGGGGCCGGACACGGGGGTGTCGGGGAGACCTGGGGGGAGATGGGGGGCTCGGTGGTGGGGGGGGTATTGCCTCCTGCACCCCCACATCAAACCCCCAGCACCCCAGCTGCACCCCCCACGCTGTCCCCCAAACCCCCTCTGCCCCCAAATCGCTTCTCCCCCCAAAACCTCTCTGCAACCAAGACCCCAAATCCATCCCCCCTACAGAATCCTCTAATTCTGACCCCTAGATCCCACAGACCCCTTCAACTCCATCCTCAGGACCCCAAATCCTGCCCAGCCCCTCACCCTGGGCACTGAGCAGCTCCTGCAGCCTCTCAGAGCCCCTAAATCCCCTCGAGCCCCCCAGCCCCTCACCCTGGGCACTGAGCAGCTCCAGCAGCCCCTCAGAGCCCCTAAATCCCCTCGAGCCCCCCAGCCCCTCACCCTGGGCACTGAGAAGCTCCCAGAGCCCCTAAATCCCCTCACAGCCCCCCAGCCCCTCACCCTGGGCACTGAGCAGCTCCCAGAGCCCCTAAATCCCCTCACAGCCCCCCAGCCCCTCACCCTGGGCACTGAGCAGCTCCCGCAGCCTCTCAGAGCCCCTAAATCCCCTCACAGCCCCCCAGCCCCTCACCCTGGGCACTGAGCAGCTCCTGCAGCCTCTCAGAGCCCCTAAATCCCCTCACAGCCCCCCAGCCCCTCACCCTGGGCACTGAGCAGCTCCCGCAGCCTCTCAGGGCCCCTAAATCCCCTCACAGCCCCCAGCCCCTCACCCTGGGCACTGAGCAGCTCCCAGAGCCTCTCAGAGCCCCTAAATCCCCTCACAGCCCCCCAGCCCCTCACCCTGGGCACTGAGCAGCTCCCGCAGCCTCTCAGAGCCCCTAAATCCCCTCACAGCCCCCCAGCCCCTCACCCTGGGCACTGAGCAGCTCCCGCAGCCTCTCAGAGCCCCTAAATCCCCTCACAGCCCCCCAGCCCCTCACCCTGGGCACTGAGCAGCTCCCGCAGCCTCTCAGAGCCCCTAAATCCCCTCACAGCCCCCCAGCCCCTCACCCTGGGCACTGAGCAGCTCCCGCAGCCGCGTCACCTCCTCCCGCAGCTCGCGGATCAGCCGCGCGTTCGGGTCCTCGTTGATCACCGCGTGGCACCGGATCTGCTTCGTGCGGTCGGCGTAGCTGGGGGGACAAAAGGGGCAGGATCAGGGCTGGGACCCCCCCCCGCAGCTCCCCAAAAGCCCCCGGAGCCCCTCGCTCACCGCAGCGTGCTCAGCGTCTCCTCGTAGTTGCTGTCGGCCGGGCTGAGCGCCGCGATCATGGCCGTGCGCGAGTTCCCGCCTGCGGGGACGCCGTCAGCGGGGGCCGTGCCCCCCAAAACGCCTCTCGCGCCCCCCGCGCCCCCTCCAACCCACCCAGGTTCTCCTTCAGCAGCCACGTCAGCACCGAGTCCCGGTACGGGATGAAATCCGGCTTCTTCTTCTTGCTGGTCTGCTGGGGAGGGGGAGGGTTGTGGGGTCTCCCCAAAAATCCACGGGACCCCCGAGGGTGGGCGCGGGGAGGGGGTGACCCCCAGACTCACCGCCTCGGCCAGGGCGGAGATGACCTTGCCCAGAGTGGTCAGGGACTTGTTGATGTTGGCGCCTTCCTGGGGAGGGGCAGCGAGGCTCAGAAGGGCTCTGGGGGTCACCCCCTCTTTTTGGGGGGCGCAGGGGGTCACGGCTCACCTTGAGGCGGATGCCCTTGGCCCCCGAGGCGTCGGCGCGCTCGCTGCCTGCCAAGTCCACCAGGCTGATGCGGCTCACCTGGGCGGAAGCAGGGGGGTTTGGGGGGATCTAGGAGGGAATTCTGGGGGGAAATGGGGGTTTGAGGGGATTTGGGGGAATTCTGATTTGAGGGAGCGGAGAGAATGGCTGATTGCCCACTGAAGGATTTTTGGGGGGACTCGGGGGATTGCAGGGGGTGATTTCTGGGTGATCCAAAGGCGGGGTTTAGGGGCTGGCTCTGGGGCTGCCCTCACCTTCTCGGTGGTGAGGTCGCTGAGCGGGTCCTGGCGGCGCTGGCTGAAGACGATGGTGAACACGGCGTGCGAGCGGCTGCTCGTCTCGTTCATGTTCGTGGCCGCCACCGTCCTGCGGGGCGGTTCGGCGGGACCCTCGGTGCCTGGGGGGGCGTTTGGGGGGTCGGGGGTGCCCCCCTGCCCCTCCGTGCCTCACCTGGCCTTGTTGCCGCTGTCCATGAGGTCGGCGATGTCGGCGAAGGAGGCGACGGCCAGGCGCGACAGGTCCTGCACGTAGGGCCCGAGCAGGGGGTGCTCCCGCACCCGCAGCCCGCCCCGGCTCTTGGGGTTCAGCAGGTCCCGCACCCGCTCGCAGTAGATCTCCAGGTAGCTCACCTGGGGGGCCCCGGCGCCGTCAGAAGAGCCCCCGAAAATCGTGGGGGTCGGGGGTGAAACCGCAAAGCCGCGGTGGGGAAAGAGCCAAACTGGGGGCGAACGGATTGGGGTGTGGGGGGAGGAATCCCCAAAATGGTGATGGGGGAAGCCCCCAAAGCGCTGGGTGGGGGGATGGCTGAGCCCCCAAAATGTTGGGGTGGGTGGCAGATGAACCCCCAAGCTGCTGTGGGGGGTGTGGGGCGAGTCTGCAAGAGCTGAACACCCAAATTGCCTGGGGAGGGGTCTGCAAGCCAGGGGCCATGCTCTGAACCCCCAAACCCCCCTCAGCACCTCCCCAGAGAAAAAGGATTTTTCTTTTTCTCTCGAGCCCCTTCCCAATCCCCCAGATTTGCCTCACCTCCACAGAAAAAGAAAGCTCAGGCGACCCCTCCCGAGCGACGCGGGCGAACAGATCCTCGCAGAGCTGCGGGCGAGCGGCGTTGAGCCGGGGCTGTGGGGGGCTGCAGCCCTTCCCCAGCCCCCCGGGAGCCCCCCAGGCCCCGGACCTGCGGGATAATCCCGCGCTGCCCCGGCTCCTGCCGCCCCATCATGGTGTAGGACTTGCCGGCGCCCGTCTGGCCGTAGGCCAGGATGCAGACGTTGTAGCCCTCGAAGGCGTGCGCCAGCATCTCCTCCCCGATGTCCTGGTACACCCGGCGCTGCGAGGCGAAGTTGGGGTCCTCCTCCTGCGGGGCAGCGAGTCAGGGACCCCCGGAGCCCCCCGCGGGACCCCCGCGCCCGGCCGGCACTCACCGAGGTGTGGGACCAGTAGGAGTAGTCGAAGGTGAAGTGCTTGGTGGCGTCCTTGGGGAGCTTGGGGTTGGTGATGCCTGGGGTGCGGAGGTGACGGCGGCGTTGGGGTGACCCCCCCACGTCACCCTCAACCCCCACAGCACCGTCACCCCCCCCAAAAACCTCGCCGTTGCTATTTTTAGCCCGGCGGCAGCTGGTCCTCCGGGCCCGAGGCCAGCACGGGACAAGGACGGGGACGGGGCGGGGGGGTCCCACCGCGGTCCCCCCGGCCCTGGGGGTGCTCCCTCTGCGGACCCCCGTCCCACGCGCCCCCCACTCACTCACAGGTGGTGTTCCCTTGCATCTGGATGACGCACTTGGCCTGGCGGCTGCTCTCCCTGGCGCTGAAGGGCCGGACTCTGACCGCCACCTTCACCGAGGCGCCCGCCATGCCCACGACAGCCTCACCCTGTCGCGACAGAGGAACGTCGTCACCCGCCGGGACCCCTCTGCCCGGCGCGCGGGACCCCCGCCGACGCCCACCGCCCCGGCAGCTCCCGGCCGGGGCTGCGGGGTGGGAAGGGGGCCCCGGCTCCGCGTCCCTGCCTCAATCCCGCCCAAGGAGAGCCCTAAAAATAACCCGGGGCGGTGCCGGGGGAGGGGGTGACCAAAGAGCCCCCCAGCCCGACCCCCCCAGCACCCCCGAGGCACTCTGGCGGGGTCAAAGGTCAGGGCTGGGGGCAAAGGGTGGGATTTGGGGTGAGGAGAGAGGAAGAGGGGGGTGAGAAGCCCCCCTGGATCTCCCCCCCCCATTGCCAGGTGACGCCAGGTCAGCACAAACAGCACATGACACCCCTTACCCCGCCCCTGACCCCCCCAAAATGCGGGCGGCCCACCCCCGGGGCTGAGCCCCCCCACCACACAAAACAAGGGCTGCGACCCCACGACCTCGAGAGACCCCAATGGACCCCCTGCAGCACCCCTAAATCCACCTCTGCGCCCCGAGACACCCCCGAACGCCGCTCCAGCTTCTCTAAACCTGGCTCTACACCCAGGCCACCCCACAACCTCCCTCTGTCCACCCCCAAACCCCCCACACCTGCTCCTTACCTGCTCGGGAACGCTGAGGTTCCTCAGCTTCCCCTAGAGTTCCCCCACACCTGCTCCTAACACCCTGCGCTCACCCTAAACCCAAATCCTACACCCCTCTAACCCCTTAAACCCAATTCTTACACCCTTCTAACCCCTCTACAAGACCCCTAAACCCAATTTCTACACCCCTCTAACCCCTTAAACCCCCTGTAGATCCCTAAAACCCAGTTCCTACACCCCTCTAACCCCTTAAACCCCCTATAGATCCCCTAAACCCAATTCCTACACCCCCCTAACCCCTCAAACTGCCCTAAACCCGAATCCTACCCCACTCTAACCCCTCAAACCGCCATACACGACCCCTAAACCCAATTCCTACACCCCTCTAACCCCCCTACAAAATCCCTAAACCCAATTTCTACCCCACTCTAACCCCCCTACAAAATCCCTAAGCCCAATTTCTACACCCCTCTAACCCCTTAAACCCCCTATAGGTCCCCTAAACCCAATTCCTACCCCACTCTAACCCCCCTACAAGACCCCTAAACCCAATTTCTACACCCCTCTAACCCCTTAAACCCCCTGTAGATCCCTTAAACCCAGTTCCTACACCCCTCTAACCCCTTAAACCCCCTATAGATCCCCTAAACCCAAATCCTACACCCCTCTAACCCCTTAAACCCCCTATAGGTCCCCTAAACCCAATTCCTACCCCACTCTAACCCCCCTACAAGACCCCTAAACCCAATTCCTACACCCCTCTAACCCCTCAAACTGCCCTAAACCCGAATCCTACACCCCTCTAACCCCTCAAACTGCCCTAAACCCAATTCCTACACCCCTCTAACCCCTCAAACTGCCCTAAACCCAATTCCTACACCCCTCTAACCCCTTAAACCCCCTATAGGTCCCCTAAACCCAATTCCTACCCCACTCTAACCCCCCTACAAAATCCCTAAACCCAATTTCTACACCCCTCTAACCCCCTAAATCCCCTATAGGTCCCCTAAACCCAATTCCTACCCCACTCTAACCCCTCAAACCCCCCATAACCCGCCTTTTAGGCACCCGAGCCCCGCCACCAGCACCCCCAAACCACCCCGCAGCCTCTCCAGACCCGCCCCCAGCTCCCCGGGATGCCCCTCACCCCCCTTCCCACGCTCCCGGGACCCCCCCAAGCCGCCCCTCCGGATTTGCCCCCCAAGCCCCGGCGCGTCCCGGAGCCCCCGCGCTCACCGGCCCCGCGGTGCCGCATCCCCCGGGCCGGGCCGCCGCCGCTCCGGGCCCGGCGGCTCCGCGGCGGCTCCGCGGCGGCTCCGGGGCTGCGCCCGGCGGGGCGGGCCGGGGGCGGGGCCTGCCCGCGAAGCCACGCCCCTTCTTAAAAGGGCAACGCCGTGCCCAGGAGCCCCACCGCCGGGGGGGCTTTCTCACGTCAGGATTGTCCCTGTGTTCTCTCTCTCCTTTTTCCTTCAGGGTTGCGCTTTCTCCATTTTCTCCTCACGCATTTGTTTTCTTCTCGCGAAATGGTCTTTTCCATTTTCTCTTAGTTTTTTTCTTTCTTTTTTTTTCTTTAGGTTTCCCTACATCTTTTTTCGTTCAAAAACGGCTGCAGAAAGCCCCCAAATCCTCAAAACGGCCACAAATTCGCCTCAAGAACTTTTATTTCCAATCCTAATGGTGCTTTCCATACAACTGAAAACCTTATTTCGTGGCTGCGCAGTCCTAGAGTAGAACTGGCGCTACTAACTGTCGAGTTTATTGCGTAGGCAAGCCTCAACGGTGTGAATTCGCCCGCGCTCTCAAAAAAAGCAGCAGCCAGCGAGGGACCGGCGCTGTTTAATTAAAATATTCATCTTCCGGCGCCTCCCCGCCCACACGACCCCGAATGCCCCCGCCGCCCGGCCACGCCCCCGCGCTGGCCACGCCCCCGCCGGCGGCGCTGCCCCGCCCCTTGCGCGCTGACGTCACGCGCCGGCGGCGCTGGCCCGCGGCGGGCGGGAAGATGGCGGCGGGCGGCGGGGGCGGGGGCGGCGGCGGCGGCGGCGGCCCTGAGGCGCCAGGTGGGGCCGGGGGGGCCGGGGCGGGGCCGAGGGCGGGGCCCGGGAGGTGTGGGGCGGGGAGGGGGGGGTTCCGTTGTGTGGGGCGGGATGTGGGGCGGAGATGTGGGGCGCAGTGGCGGGGCGCGGGGGGTTCATAGGGCAGGGATGTGGGGAGCAGTGGGGAGGAACGTGTGGGGTTGTAGGGCAGGGACGTGTGGGGTTATAGGGTAGGGATGTGTGGGGTTGTAGGGCAGGGATGTGTGGGGTTGTAGGGCAGGGATGTGTGGGGTTATAGGGCAGGGATGTATGGGGATATGGGGCAGGGATATGTGGGGTTATAGGGCAAGAATGTGTGGGGTTGTAGGGCAGGGACGTGTGGGGTGCAGTGGGCAGGGATGTGTGGGGTTATAGGGCAGGGACGTGTGGGGTTATAGGGCAGGGACGTGTGGGGTGCAGTGGGCAGGGATGTGTTGGGTTGTAGGGCAGGGATGTGTGGGGTTGTAGGGCAGGGATGTGTGGGGTTGTAGGGCAGGGACGTGTGGGGATATGGAGCAGGAATGTGTGGGGTTGTAGGGCAGGGACGTGTGGGGTTATAGGGCAGGGACGTGTAGGGTTATAGGGTAGGGACGTGTGGGGTTGTAGGGCAGGGACGTGTGGGGTTATAGGGCAGGGACGTGTGGGGTTGTAGGGCAGGGATGTGTGCGGTTATAGGGCAGGGACGTGTGGGGATATGGGGCAGGAATGTGTGGGGTTGTAGGGCAGGGACGTGTGGGGTTATAGGGCAAGAATGTGTGGGGTTATAGGGCGGGGACGTGTAAGGTTATAGGGTAGGGACGTGTGGGGTTGTAGGGCAGGGATGTGTGGGGTTGTAGGGCAGGGACGTGTGGGGTTGTAGGGCAGGGACACACGATGCAATGGGGCAGGTATGCACAGGATATGGGGCAGGGATGCACGGGATACGGGGCAGAGCTCCTGGGTGTAACAGGGGCCGGTGCTGTGGACAGTTCTGGGGTCTCTGCTCCCATGTTCCCCCCGGTGCCATCCCGCTGTCCCCCCACCCCATCAGCTGTTTTTGGGGGGTCCCCACAGGTTCCAGCCCCTCCTGTGCCCCCCGAGGGGAGCCCTGAGGGCCCCGCAGGCGCTCCGAGATGAGCAGCAAGGACCCCCCCGAGGTCTCTGGTAAGGGCAGGGGGCACGGGGGGCACGGGGGGCACGGGGGGGACGCGCGGCGGGGACACTGAGCCCTCCACCCGGCAGAGAGGAGCCACCTGAAGGTTTTCCTGCCACGGAAGCTGGTGGAATGTTTGCCCAAATGTCCCGTCCTGCCCAAGGAGCAGCTGCGCTGGAACACCAACGAGGTGCAGGGGACGTGGGGGGCTGGCAGGAGGGGATGTGGGGAGGTGGGAATGGGGGCAGAGGGGACATTGGGGGGCTGGCAGGAGGGGATGTGGGGAGGTGGGAATGGGGGCGGAGGGGACACGGGGCATGTGGGGACGCGGGAATGGGGATGGAAGGGACGTGGGGCATGTGGGGACACGGAAGAGATGTTAAAGGGACACAGGAAAGGGGTTGGCTGGGGATGGGGGAAGATGGGGGGCAGGGTAAGGAAGTGGCAGGACAGGGGGACGTCGAGGCAGCGTGTCATCGGGGCTGGAACAATGGGGTGACACAGCGGGTGGGGGACAGGGGACACAAACGGGCCGCCTGTCCCCCCAGGAAATCGCCTCGTACCTCATCACCTTTGAGAAACACGACGAGTGGCTCTCGTGCTCCCCAAAAACCAGGTGGGGGGGCCCAGGGAGGTGCCCTGGGGGGCTAGGGGGGCCCTGGGGGGCTCCCGGCGGCCCCCTGACCCCGTGTCCAGGCCGCAGAACGGGTCGGTGATCCTGTACAACCGGAAGAAGGTCAAGTACCGCAAGGACGGGTACTGCTGGAAGAAGCGCAAGGATGGGAAGACGACGCGTGAGGACCACATGAAGCTGAAGGTGCAGGGAGTGGAGGTAGGAGGTCTTCAAAACAGACCCCTCTCCCCCCAGAAATGCCTGATGCCCCCCAAAAAATCAGCCCTTTCCATGAAATTGCCCCTGGTTCAGGTATGGGGAGCTGGGAATGTGTGTGGAGGGGATGGAGGGTGTCAGGACACACAGGAGGGGGGTCAGGGGGTGCTGGGTGCCCTCAGGGGACAGCTTTGACATGCTAGGCACACCCAGTGGGTGTTTTAGGTGGTCCAAGATCCCCAGTTTTGTGTCTAGGGGCGCTGGGAGCTCCCTGGTTGGTGGTTTGGGGGTGCTGGGAGATACCCAAAATGGGCTCTGGGGGTGTCAGGACCAGCACGGGGCGGTTTGAGGGTGATGGGGATCCCTCGGGGGGCACTTTGGGGGTGTCAGGCTCCCCCAGCCAGGCAGCTGAAAGCCTGGGGCTGGCTGTGCTTGGGTACAAGGTACCCACAGGATGCAGCAACCCCCCCCCAAAGGCCGATTTGGGGCTCTGGTCGGTGTCGGGGGGCTCCCCCAATCCGTGCTGTCCCCCCCAGTGCCTCTACGGCTGCTACGTCCACTCGTCCATCGTCCCCACCTTCCACCGCCGCTGCTACTGGCTGCTGCAGGTAACGGGGGGCACCGGGACCCCCCCCAGGCCCGCCGGGACCCCCCGGCCCCTCCCCAGAGCTCCCGTGTGTGCCCCCCAGAACCCCGACATCGTCCTGGTGCACTACCTGAACGTGCCGGCCATGGAGGAGTGCGGCCGGCCCTGCGCCCCCCGGCTCTGCAGCCCCCCGCTCTGCGCCGGGGCCCCCCCGATCTGCGCCGCCGCCGCCGACCCCCGCGAGTGGCTCAAGTGGTCCCAGGAGGAGCTGGTGGCCCAGCTGCGCCCCATGTGTGAGTGAGTGGGGGCTGCCCCGGAGCCTTTCCCTCGGGGGTTTCACCCCACGGGTCGTGGGGAGGAGTGGGGTTGGGGCTTGGCGTTTTGGGGGGGAGGGAGAGACGCCCTAAATCCTCTTTTTCGGCAGATTTGTTGTGCCTTCTTGGAAGTCTGCAGGATAAAGTGGGGCTGGGAGTTGGGGGGGATGCCCCCAAACACACCTGTGGGGTTTTGCTTCCCTTTTCCTGTGGGGTGAACTAAAATTGGGGCAGCATGAGGCTTTTTTGGGGGTTTGAGGAGGACACCCCAAACCTTCTTAGAGAGGAAAGTTGTGTTAGCATTCCCACAGGATGGGGTGGGGTGAGGGGGTGTGCGCGGCTCTTTTGGGGGGCTGGATGGAGAGTGCACCGCACAGCTCCGTTCCTGAGGGATTTTCCCCCCTCTCCCGCAGTCCACGGGGTGAAGTGGGGCTGCGGGAACGGGGGGGCTGCCCCCGGGCTGTCCCTGGAGCAGCTGGTGCAGCACGTCCTGGAGCGGCACCAGGCCCGGCCGCCACCCCGCACCCACGCCTGCCTCTGCGCCGGGGGGCTGGGTGAGACAGAACCCCCCGGAACCCCCCGGAACCCCGTGGGGCTCCTCCAGCTCACGGGGACCCCCAAACCCCTGGGGACCCCACCGGGACTCCCATCCCCCTGGGACCTCCCACAGACCTTCCATCTTTTCCTGGGCTACTCCTGAACCCTCCCGGGGATCCCCCCAAAACCACTGCAACACCCTGAACCCCCTTGGGAGCGCCCAGAACCCCCTCGGGACCCCAGAGTGTCCTTTGGACCCACGTGGAACCACCCCAAACCCCTCGGGACAACCCCAAATTCCCCTGGTCACTCTGAACACCCTGAATCTCTTTGGGACCTCCCCAGATTCTCCTCCGGACTCCCCCTGCCACCCTGAAATGTGCCCCAAACCCTCCCTGTGCCCTGCTAACGCTGCCCCTTTGCCCCCCGCAGGCGCTCCCGGCCACAAGTGCAGCAGCACCAAACACCGCATCATCTCCCCCAAAGTGGAGCGGGGAGGCGAGGGGGGCGCGCCGGGGGACCCCCCCAAACCCGCCCCCTCCTCCCCTGACACTACCCAGCCTTCCCCAGGCCTGGGGGGGGGCACGGCGCCCCCCGAGGGGCCCCGGGCCCCCCCGTTCCCCCCCGCCGGGGGGCTGCCGCTCTTGGTGGTGGCCAGTCTGGGCGGGGGGGCAGCGCCGGGGGGGCCGGAGCAGCCGCTGGGCCTGACCCCCAGCCAGCACCTGGTGACCCCCGAGGGCACCTGTCCCACCGCCCCGCCGCCCCCGGCTGCCTTCGACCCCGACTGCTTCCTCAACAGCCCCCGCCGCGGGCAGACCTACGGCTGCGAGGCCGAGGCGCCCCCCGGCGCGCCCCCCCCACCCCCAGCCGCGGCCCCGAAGCTGGAGGAGGATGAGGAGGAGGCGGAGGAAGAGGAGGAGCAGGAGGGCAAAGAGGGCGCGGTTCCCCAGGACCCCCTCTGTGAACTCAGTGCCGCCCCCCTGCCCCAGCCCCCGTTCCCCCTGCCCTTCCCCGAGCTGCTGGTGGGGGACACGGGGGTCCCCCCAAACCTGCGCGAGCCCCCCCACACCCCCCACCTCCCCTCCTCCCCCACGGGCCCCCCCAGCGACCCCCCTGTGGCCATCACCGATTTCTCCCCGGAGTGGTCGTACCCCGAGGTGAGCGCTTCGGGGGGTGCTCCCCCCTCGGCCCCTCTCCTCCCATCGCCGGGGGTCCCCGCTGACCCCCCGTGTCCCCCCAGGGCGGGGTGAAGGTGCTGATCACGGGCCCGTGGGGCGACCCCGGTGCCTACTCCTGTCTCTTCGACCGCACCTCGGTTCCGGCCGCGCTGGTCCAGCCGGGCGTCCTGCGCTGCTACTGCCCCCGTGAGTGTCCCCGAGCCGGGGTCCCACCGGCGTGCCCCCTCCCCGCGGCGCTGACACCCCTGTGTCCCCCCGCAGCCCACGAGGCCGGAGTGGCCGCCCTGCGCGTGGCCTGTCCCCCCCGGCTGCTCTCGGCCGCGGCCCCGTTCGAGTACCGGGCTCGGGGAGCGGCGCGGGGCCCTCCCGGGGCGCAGCTGGACTGGCTGGCGCTGGACGGTGAGTGAGGACCCCCAGAACGGGACTGAACCCCCCCAAAGCTGCTCGTGCCCCCGGGGGGTGGCACCCAAATGCCCGGGTTCCTTTCGGGGTCCCGTTGTGGCGACGCCAAGCGCTGTGGGGTGACGCTCTTGGGGGTTGGGGCTGTTGGGGTGCGCCCCTCACCCTCAGCTCCCCTCTCTCCCAGAGGCCCAGTTCCGTCTGTCCATCCTGGAGCGACTGGAGCAGCTGGAGACGCGTCTGGGGGCCCTGCCCCCGCCCGCACCCCTTCCGCCCCCACGGGGGGGCCCCTCCGAGACCCCCCCCGAGCAGGTGAGGCCACCCCAACACCCGGGTCAGCGCCTGGGCCCTGGAGCTCCCCGTGTCCT
Source organism: Lonchura striata (assembly GCF_046129695.1). Classification (NCBI taxonomy): domain Eukaryota; kingdom Metazoa; phylum Chordata; class Aves; order Passeriformes; family Estrildidae; genus Lonchura; species Lonchura striata. The sequence goes on along the minus strand of NC_134636.1, from coordinate 1,326,350 downwards.
CTCGCCTGCTCTGATGTCCCCGATGGTCCCTGATGTGCCGTGGCGTTGCCTGGCATCCCCTGTACCTGCCGGAATCCGTTGGTGTCCCCTGGGGCCCCCCCCGGTCCTTCACGTTCACGAAGGTCTCCTGATGTTCCCTGATGTCCCCGCTGTGTCCCGCAGTGGCCTGTGGTTCCCTGGTCACTGTCCCCCTCTGCTGTGCCCTGCCGCCTCGCAGAGTCCCTCCCGCCCCCGGTGCCACCCTCTCCGTGTGCCCTGGCGTCCCCTGACGGGCTCCCCGGCACCAGGGGCCGGGCTCGTCCTTCGAGGCGCGGGTGGTGGCCATCTGCGAGGCCATGATGGCCCGGCCGGGCTGGTCGGGGACGTCGCTGGGGACATCGGGGACCTCGATGCTGGCGCACGGGGTGACGTTCCGTGGGATGACGCTGCTGCACCTGGCGGCCGCCCAGGGCTACGCCAGCCTGGTGGAGGCTCTTCGGCGCTGGAGGTGAGCGGGGACGCCAGGGGACACCTGGGGACCTCGCTGGCATGAGGCGGGGATGGCGATGGGCACCCCCCTAAGCAGTGTGCCTGAGGAGAGGTGACCCCCTCCCGCCCGTGTCCCTTCCTGTCCCTGCAGGGCGCTGGCGGTTGAGAGCCTGGAGCTGGAGCAGGAGATCGACCCCCTCAACGTGGACCATTTCTCCTGCACCCCTCTGGTAAGGGGACACTGGGGACATCGGTGGTGACAGCGAGGCAGGGGTGGGAACACAGCGGTGCCGAGGGGATGGCACGCAGGGCGGCGTCTCAGAGGGGTACAGGGATGGCATCTCGGGATAGAGACGCCTTGGGGACGCGGTGTTGACACGTGCCTCGGTGTCCCCAGATGTGGGCGTGTGCCCTGGGGCACCGGGAGGCGGCGGAGCGGCTGTGCCGCTGGGACCGGCGGGCGCTGGCCGTCCCCGACACCCTGGGGCGGCTGCCGCTGGCCCTGGCACGTGCCCGCGGCCACCTGGCCCTGGTCGCCCGCCTCGAGGAGCTGCAGATGTCACCCGTGTCCCCACGCTGTCACCTGCCTGGCCTGCGCATCCCTTCCCCGCTCTCTGCCAGCCCCGACACAGGTATGGCACTGGCACCTTGTTCCCTCTCTGTGCCCTTTGTGTGCCCCCAGGGCATCACTGCTCCCCTCCAGCCTTTCCCCCGTGTCCTCCCCATGTCCCCTGTCCTCCCCCAGCATCTTTGTGTCCCCCCAAGTTCCCCCTCCAAGATCTTTGTCCCCCCCTCCTGCGTTCCCTGTGCATCCCCATGTCCCCCTTGTCCTGCCCACCTTCTTTGTGTCCCTGGTGTGTCCCCATGCTGTCCCCTGTCCTCTTGCCATGTCCCCCCTTCTCCTCGGGGTGTGTCCCTGCAGGACTAAACCCCCGCTGCGTGTCCCCCTGTCCCCAGGGCTGAGCACAGCCAGCAGCCTGTCGTCCCCATCTGGGCTCTCGGAGGGCCCTGGCTCTGTCCCGCTGCCCCCCGGCCCCCCTGGTCCCTGCGAGGAGGACAGCTGGGGGGTGGCAGTGCCCCCCAGCCCCCCCGAGGATGCCCTGGCCCTGCCCTCTGACACCCTGCAGGTAAAGGCGGGGACAGCCGGGGCTGGGGACACCCTTGGTGCAGGAGAGTGCCGATGTCCCCCGTCCCCAGGCCGAGGTGGTGACACTGGCGCGGCAGATCATCGAGGCGACCCCTGAACGCATCAAGCAGGAGGCACCGGGGGGGCCACCGGGGGCACTGGGAGCACTGGGAGCAGCGGGGGGGACCCCGGGGACAACGGGGACACCGGGGCCAGCAGGGCTTGGTGCTGCCATGGCCTGGCTGGCCACGTACCTAGAGAGCGTTGACCGTCCCCCCGCACCTGCTAACAGGTACTCCTGGGGCTGGGGGATGTGCAGGGGCCCCCCCAGCTCCCTGTGGGGGTCACCCCGGGTGCTCGGGGGGATCCCACAGTTAGGGATACTCTGGGGGACCCCATGGCCTGGGACACGCAGTGTCCCGTTGGGAGGGTCCTGTACGTCCTGTGACACTCCGTGGTGGGGGTCTCCCACATCCTCCAAATCCCAGGCTGAGGGGACACCGCAGCATCCTCCTGGGGACGCTCAAATTCCTTCCTGCGTGTCTCCCCCTCCTCCCGGGGGCTGCCAGCCCTCGGCCCCTGACCCTCCCGTGTGCTGTGTGTTCCCCAGAGCGGAGGCGGCCTCACGGGGGTCCCCGGGGGTCCCCGAGCGGCCGCCCCCGCCTTCGGCCGCGGGCTGGGCTGAGTTCCTGAACGCCTCCGGGGGGGCGCGGGGCGAGGGCGGCGCCGTGGCCCTGCTGACCCTCAGCGACCAGGAGCAGCACGAGCTCTACGAGGCCGCGCGTCTTGTCCAGGGCGCTTTCCGCAAGTACCGGGTGTGTGACCCCCCCAGCTCCTGGCACCCCAAAACCCCCCCGGGTCCCCCCGGGGCACTGCTGAGCCCCCAACCCCCTGACTGCCCCCAGGGCCGCCGGCTGAAGGAGCAGCAGGAGCTGGCTGCCGCCGTCATCCAGCGCTGCTACCGCAAGTACAAGCAGGTACTGAGGTCTGGGGGTTCCAAAACCCCCACGGACCCCTCCGGGGCACCCCCGGGCGCCCCAGAGCCCCCCTAACCCTCTCTCTCTGCCCCACAAGCTGACCTGGATCGCTCTGAAGGTAACGGGGGGGAGTGTTGGGGGGTCACCCAGGTTTTTGGTGCTGTTTTGAGGGCTCTGGGTGCCCGGGGTCCAGATCACGTGGACATGGTGGTCCTTGCTTGGGGATATTGGAGTGGATTTGGGGTGTATCCCCTCTGTTCCCCCAGTTCGAGCAGATGCCACAGGTGTGCTGGGGTGACGTGGGAGTCCCCGTCCGAGGGTGCTGCGACGCCGACGTCCCCCTGTCCCCCCAGTTCGCCCTGTTCCAGCGGATGACGCAGGCCGCCATCCTGATCCAGAGCAAGTTCCGGAGCTACGCGGAGCAGAAGCGATTCCAGCGGCGCCGGCGCGCGGCCGTGCTCATCCAGCAGCGCTTCCGCAGCCTCCGCCAGCACCGGTGTGGCCAGGGGCACCGGGGGCCGCTGGGGACGCGGGGTGCCGGCGGCAGAGGGGTCCTCACCCTCCGCTCCGTTCCCCCCAGGAGCACCTTCCTCACCCTCAAGCAGGACCAGGCAGCCCGGAAGATCATGAGGTTCCTGCGGCGCTGCCGCCACCGGTACGGGGATGTCACAGAGGCACCGCGGGGAGAGGACCGGGGGGAGCCGGGAGGTGTCACACGGGGCCGGCTGGAGGCAGGTGAGTCTCGAAGGAGCCCGAGCCTCCCCCCAGTTCACGTTCCCTCGCCCAGGATGGAGGAGCTGAAGCAGAACAAGGAGGTGGACAGTTTACAGACGCGGGGCCTGGCCTCGTGACCCCCCCACCGCGGATCCGGGCGCTGGGGGGGCTCCACTCCCGCCCCCACGGGGGACCCAGGCAATGGGGGACCCTTGCCGCCCCCCTCACGGGGGATCCCAGGCATGGGGGGAGCTCGCCCCCTGCCCCCCCAGGCGTGTCTGGGTGTCCCCTGAGGGCTCGTGCGGAGGGCCAGGAGGGGCAGGAGCCGCCCCGCGCCCCCTCCCCACTCGCCCCTGTACCCCCCCCGCATGCCCACTGCCCCCCGCCCCGCGTGGGTCCTTTGTACAGAGTTCCATTAAAAAGCGAGGAAGCGGGAATGAAAGCCCCGATGTGCTTTTGGGTTCGCGTGTGGCGAGGGACCCTGCGGGGGACGCGGGGAGGGAGGGGACACGGCTGGGGGACGGGGGGAGGGAGGGGACATCGCTGGGGGACGCGGGGAGGGAGGGGACAGGGCTGGGGGACACGGGGAGGGAGGGGACAGGGCTGGGGGACGCGGGGAGGGAGGGGACACGGCTGGGGGACGCGGGGAGAGAGGGGACACGGCTGGATGACACGGGGAGGGAGGGGACACGGCTGGATGACACGGGGAGGGAGGGGACAGGGCTGGGGGACGCGGGGAGGGAGGGGACACGGCTGGGGGACATGGGGAGAGAGGGGACACGGCTGGATGACACGGGGAGGGAGGGGACAGGGCTGGGGGACGCGGGGAGGGAGGGGACACGGCTGGGGGACGCGGGGAGGGAGGGGACAGGGCTGGGGGACACGGGGAGGGAGGGGACACGGCTGGGGGACGCGGGGAGGGAGGGGACAGGGCTGGGGGACGGGGGGAGGGAGGGGACACGGCTGGATGACACGGGGAGGGAGGGGACAGGGCTGGATGACACGGGGAGGGAGGGGACAGGGCTGGGGGACGCGGGGAGGGAGGGGACACGGCTGGATGACACGGGGAGGGAGGGGACAGGGCTGGGGGACGCGGGGAGGGAGGGGACACGGCTGGATGACACGGGGAGGGAGGGGACAGGGCTGGGGGACGCGGGGAGGGAGGGGACACGGCTGGGGGACGCGGGGAGGGAGGGGACACGGCTGGGGGACGCGGGGAGGGAGGGGACCCTGCGGGGGACGCGGGGAGGGAGGGGACACGGCTGGATGACACGGGGAGGGAGGGACGCCATCGCTGGTGGGGAGCGGGAAGACCCCGGCGGCGCTGGAGGCGCGGGCCCTTTAAGGGGAGGCCACGCCCCCTGGCGCCGGGCCACGCCCGCTCCCCGCGATGACGCAGCACGCGCCTGGCGCGTGACGTCACGCACCGCCCCGGCGCAAGATGGCGGAGCTGGACTTGCTGGGCTCCATCCTGAACTCCATGGAGCGGCCGCCCGCCGCGGCCGACGGCGAGACGCGGCGCCGGGCGCGGGGTCAGCAGGGCCGGGGAGGGTCGCGGAGGCACCGGGGCAGGGGAACCGGTGCCGGGCGCGGCGGGGAGCGGCGCGTCCCGGCCTTTCGCCCTCAGAACCCCCCCCACCACCGGCGCCCGCCCTCGCGCGAGGCCACGCCCCCCGCGGGCTGCGGGTCCCGCCCCTAGCGCCGTGGCCACGCCCTTGCTGTATTGATTGACAGTGGGGGGTTCTGTGGCCACGCCCTTGCTGTATTGATTGACAGCAGGGGGTTCTGTGGCCACGCCCTTGCTGTATTGATTGACAGTGGGGGCTCTATAGCCACGCCCTTGCTGTATTGATTGACAGCGGGGGCTGTGTGGCCACGCCCTTGCTGTATTGATTAACAGTGGGGGGCTCTTTGGCCACGCCCTTGCTGTATTGATTGACAGTGGGGGCTCTATAGCCACGCCCTTGCTGTATTGATTGACAGTGGGGGCTCTATAGCCACGCCCTTGCTGTATTGATTGACAGCGGGGGCTCTATAGCCACGCCCTTGCTGTATTGATTGACAGTGGGGGCTCTATAGCCACACCCTTGCTGTATTGATTAACAGTGGGGGCTGTGTGGCCACGCCCTTGCTGTATTGATTGACAGTGGGGGCTCTTTGGCCACGCCCTTGCTGTATTGATTGACAGTGGGGGGCTCTATGGCCACGCCCTTGCTGTATTGATTGACAGTGGGGGCTCTATAGCCACGCCCTTGCTGTATTGATTGACAGCGGGGGGCTCTATAGCCACGCCCTTGCTGTATTGATTAACAGTGGGGGGCTCTATAGCCACGCCCTTGCTGTATTGATTGACAGCAGGGGGCTCTTTGGCCACGCCCTTTCTGTATTGATTGACAGCGGGGGCTCTATAGCTCTATAGCCACGCCCTTGCTGTATTGATTGACAGCGGGGGCTCTATAGCTCTATAGCCACGCCCTTGCTGTATTGATTGACAGCGGGGGCTCTATAGCCACGCCCTTGCTGTATTGATTGACAGTGGGGGGCTCTATAGCCACGCCCTTGCTGTATTGATTGACAGTGGGGGGCTCTATAGCCACGCCCTTGCTGTATTGATTGACAGTGGGGGCTCTATAGCCACGCCCTTGCTGTATTGATTGACAGCGGGGGCTCTGTAGCCACGCCCTTGCTGTATTGATTGACAGCGGGGGCTCTATAGCCACGCCCTTGCTGTATTGATTGACAGTGGGGGCTCTATAGCCACGCCCTTGCTGTATTGATTGACAGCGGGGGCTCTATGGCCACGCCCTTGCTGTATTGATTAACAGTGGGGGCTCTTTGGCCACGCCCTTGCTGTATTGATTAACAGTGGGGGGCTCTATAGCCACGCCCTTGCTGTATTGATTAACAGTGGGGGCTGTGTGGCCATGCCCTTGCTGTATTGATTGACAGTGGGGGCTCTTTGGCCACGCCCTTGCTGTATTGATTGACAGCGGGGGCTCTATGGCCACGCCCTTGCTGTATTGATTAACAGTGGGGGCTCTTTGGCCACGCCCTTGCTGTATTGATTGACAGTGGGGGGCTCTATAGCCACGCCCTTTCTGTATTGATTGACAGTGGGGGCTCTATAGCCACGCCCTTTCTGTATTGATTGACAGTGGGGGCTCTATAGCCACGCCCTTTCTGCATTGATTGACAGCAGGGTGCTGTATGGCCACGCCCCTGACCTGCACCCTGTGGGTCACATGCCACGCCCATCCCAGGCCCCGCCCCCTCCACTGCCCCAAATTTTTGGGAGGTCGCGGCCGCCCTGACCCCCCCGTGTCCACTCCAGAGCAAGCTGCTCGCATGAAGAAGCTGCAGGAGCAAGAGAAGCGGCAGAAGGTGGAGTTCAGGAAGAGGGTGAGTGCAGGGCCGTGCGTCACTGGGCATTTCGGGCCGCTCCCCACGGGCCCCCACAAATTCCTGGGCTCCCCTGGGCTGTCCGTGTGTCCCCAGATGGAGCAAGAGGTGTCCCAGTTCATCCAGGCCACCGGGGAGCCCCGGCGCCGGTTCCAGCCCATGAACAAGATCGAGAGGAGCATCCTGTGAGTGAGACCCTGGGGGGCACTGGGGAGCACTGGGAGGGCACTGGGGGCACTGGGAGGGCAGTGGTGGGACTGGGGACACTGGTGGTACTGGGAGTGCTTGGGAGAACGCTGGGGACGCTGAGGGACACGGGGATGGGAGGATGCTGGGGACACTGGGGAGACCATGGTGGCACTGTGGGGCAGCGCTGTGCGTGCTGGGGTTGGACACTGGGGACACGGGGGTGGTCCCAGGATGGCAGCACCCCTGGGGCAGCTGGGGACCCTCACAGGGAGGGCAGGGACCCCGCCGGGGAGAAGTGGGGAGCCCCAGTGCCAGCGTCTCCGTGTTCCCCCAGGCACGACGTGGCGGAGGTGGCCGGCCTGACGTCTTTCTCCTTTGGAGATGACGAGGACAGTCGCTATGTAATGGTGTTCAAAAAGGTGGGGGATGGCGGGAGACGCTCCGGGGGAGACCGGGGGAGGCGAGGGAACACAGGGTGACGCCGCTGTCCCCAGGAGTTCGCGCCGTCGGACGAGGAGCTGGAGGCGTATCGGCGTGGGGAGGAATGGGACCCGGCCCGGGCTGAAGAGCGGCGGCGCCTCCGGGTAGGCGGGGCTCAGTGGGATTTAATTGGGATGTGGGCGGGGCTCAACAGGGCGTGGCAGGATGGGTGGGGCACGGCTGCATGGTGGAGGCGGGGCTTACACGGGTGTGGCACGGCCTGGGTGGGTGTGGTGCGGTGGGCAGGGCTTGCTGCTGACCCCTCCCCTGCAGGAGCTGGCGGCACAGCAGGAGGAAGCGGAGCTTGAGCGCGGTCCCACCCCCCCGGGGCCCCCCAACGACTACAAGGACAAATACCGGCACCTGATCGGCTCCGACGCCGCCAAGGCCGCCGCCCGCACCATGGAGGCCAACAAGGCGTACGGCTGCGGTGAGCAGGGGGTCCCGCGGGGCTGCTGAGCCTCAGCCCAAAACCTGGGCTGTCCTCGGGGCGCTGGGGGGGTCCTGAGGGCGGTCACCAGCTGGATCTCTCCTGTGCCCCCCCAGTGCCGGTGGCCAACAAGCGGGACACGCGCTCCATCGAAGAGGCCATGAACGAGATCCGGGCCAAGAAGCGGCTGCGGCAGGCGGAGGACGAGGGCGGGGCCGGGGGGGGTGCCGGGGGGCCCGGTGTGTGATGGGGGTGGTGGGGGGGGTACCCCCGGGGGTATTTAACAGCGGGGGGAGGGTGGCGGGGATGCAGAGGGGGTGATAAACCTCCTCATCTCCTCTCCTGGTCCCCATGTCTCTTTTTGGGGGATGGTTGGGGTGAGGGGGGCACCCCCACGTCCCACATTGTGTGTGCGTGCGTCCCGCTCCCCAGACAAAGGAGCTCGGGAGCTCCTGGTACTTTGCAGAGCTTACTGGGGGTGCGGGCAGCCCTCTGGTGGGGGTCCAGCGTGGGCCCTGCTGCTCTTCCCCCTCCTTCTTGGCCTTGGGGTTTGGGAATCTGCCCCCTCCCAACTTGGCTTTGTCCCCCAGCGTGTCCTCAATCCTGGGAGGGATGCGAGCTCAGTGGGGCGATGTGGGGGTGATTCAGGGGCCAGCAGACACAGGGGCTTTGGGGAAGACGGACAGCAGACGCGGGACACGCGGGACACGCCTGGGAGGTGACACGGGGACATGAGCTTGCACGAGGGCTGTGCGTGAGGTTTTCACACAAGGCCTCTTCCCGAGGAGCCTTTTCCCAAGGGTTTGCATGAGGATTTGCCGTGCACTCACACCCGAGTGGACGCAGAGAGCCCAGTGCTTTCAGAGATTTGCAGGAGGGTTTGCACAGACTCAGCCTGGATGGATTCAGTGGTCGGGATTTTCACAGCGGTGTGTGTGAGTTTGTGTGCGCAGTCACACCTGGCAGCCTCTGCTGCGGCAGGTTTTCCCTGCACCCACAGCAGGATGGACTCCGTGACGAGGGAGTTACCCAGGGGTTTGCGAGGGGTCACTTGAGGATCAGACCTGCGTGGACTCGGTGCTGGGAGCTGCACGGGGAGCTGCACGAGGATTCAGAGCGCTCACCCAGGTGGACTCGGCGATGGGTCTGATCTGGTGGACCTCGAGCAGGAGGCAGTTGTGTGCCCACAGCCGTGGCCGCCTGTGCGGTGCCCTTCGGGTCGGTCACTGCCAGGCCATAGCCCAGCACCTGGATGCCCACCTGTGCCAGGCATCACTTCCAGCTTTCCAGTGATCTCTGCTGTGGGGAAACAGCGAGCAGTGTGCAGTAGATGCAGCAATGTGGCCCAGTCCCCTGGGGGGTAGCAGAGGGATGGTGACCACCCTGCCGGCCCTGGGCACAGCCTTGTATGAGCTGTCAGTGTCCCCAGCTGCCCTCCCCGTGCCTCCCAGTCTGCTCCAGTTCACCCCGATGCCCTGCAGCACCTCCTGGTCCTCAGTGTCACTCTCCTGCTTCCCAGTCCCCTCCCAGTGCCTCCCAGTTCCATCAAAGTCCCTCCCAGTTTCATCCCAGTGCACACCAGGAGAGTCCTTGACGAAGCTCTGGTGGGGCTGTCCCCCTGTGATGAGGCGCTTGGGGTCCAGGGGGGGATTTGAAGCCCAGGTTGGATTTGCCCTTGCGGCAGAACTCAGAGGTTGCCACGTCCATCCCAATGACCACCTTGTCCAGTCCCCAGCCTGCTTTCAGAACCTCCCACGTCCATCCCAATGACCGCCTTGTCCAGTCCCCAGCCTGCTTTCAGAAGCTCCCACGTCCATCCCAATGACCACCTTGTCCAGTCCCCAGCCTGCTTTCAGAACCTCCCACGTCCATCCCAATGACCACCTTGTCCAGTCCCCAGCCTGCTTTCAGAACCTCCCACGTCCATCCCAATGACCACCTTGTCCAGTCCCCAGCCTGCTTTCAGAAGCTCCAGTGCTGGAAGTGCACACAGGGAGTTGGGCCTAAATCCCCCCAGAATCCCCAAATCTCCCTGAACCCCCACCCCGGCTGAGACAGACCTGGGGTGTCCAGGCCCCAAATCCCTCCTGATCCCCCAAATCCCTCCCGAGACCCCCATACACGAACACGCTCAGCGCTGACCCTTGGCCAAGGGGACCTGGGCATCCAGGCCCCAAGACCACCCCCTCCAAATTGCTCTCCCACCATGGGCAGATGGACCCTGATGTTTGGGTGCCCCCTCCACCTTCTGCCCTTTCCTACCCTTCCCCCACTGCCCCATAACTTTTCTCCAATTACCAGAAATTCACGATGTGACCCCAGAACCCAACCCCATCCTGGGGACCGTCACTGCCTGCCCTGGGACCCTCCATGTCCCCGGCACTCCTGATACGTTTCACCACAACCCTGAGCTTCCTCCAAGTCCCTGCACACCCCTGTGACACCGCCCCCCACCCCAGCATCCCCCTCCAAGCCCCTGGCTGTAAACAAATCCACCTCCAGTGTCAGATTCCCATGGGAATCCAGGATCTCCTGGGCTGTGATCTCTTCGGGATGGACGTGGCTGTGGGATAGGAAACCTAAGGGTCAAGGCCAAGATCCTGGGGGTCCCAGCCTGACCCCGGACTCCGCAGAGCTCCCATGGGGAGAACCCCCAAGTCCAGGTGCCGGGAGCTGGCCCTGTGTCCCCCCCATCCCATGGGGGACCCTGAGCGAGCCCAGACCCCCCTCCCCAATACCCAGGACACTCAGAGGGGCCCAGGTGGGTCCGGGCCCTTCTCACCCAGTGCTGCCCCTGCCCAGGGCCCTGCCCTGCCCCCTCCCCCCGGGATTATTTATCCCTTCCCCTTCGCCCCTCCCTCCTGGAGGGACCGTGGTCACAGTCAGCCCCCCCTGGGGTCACCGGGGTGGGGCCACAGCAGCCCGGGGCTGGTGGCACTTGGCGATGGTCCCTAAGCGTCCCCCCCGGGATTGGGACCATTGTTAGCCCCCCTCAAGGGTCACTATAACACGACCCCCAAGCGGCGGGGCTGGAGCGCCGCCTGAAGGCCCTGGGGGGAACAGCAGCAGCCACAAGGGGAGGGGGCGAACGGGGAAGGGGGGGACACGATTTTGGGGGTGCAGAGGGTCCTTTGTGGGGGGAGTTCAGCCCCTAAGGAGTACCGGGGTGGGGGAGGGGGGAACTCAGCCCCATGGGCCCCACAGCGTGGGGGAGGGGCGGTGGCTTTGACCACTTCCCGGGGAAGTTCTCGCCGGGGGGGGGGGGGACGGGGCCGGTCCTTTTATGGGGGGGTGGGTGAACGGGCACCCTCAGGAGGCCTCGACCCCCCCCACCCCCAACCCAGTCTGGGGGTCCCGGCACCCTCGGCGCCCCGAGGGGGGAGATGGTGCCGAACGCCTCGGCCCGCCCCTTCCCCGTTCTCGACCGCCGAGCCCCTCCCCCACCCCGGGGCAGGAAGTGAAACCGCTGCCCTTCCCCCCTCCCCCCGGAAAGTCCCGCCTGAGTCAAACCGCGACCCGCGGGGGGGAGGGCGAGGGTCCTGCACCCCCAGACACCCACCGAGCTGTCACCCCCCCAGCCACCCCCGCTCGGGGCGCACCGCGGGCCCAGCGCGGGGCGGGGTGTCGCGATAACGGCGTGTATCAGGAGAACCGGGAATCACAATACACAGCGAGAAGGAGCAATAACGAGGGATTCGTTATCAGTCCAGGGGTGTCACGATACCCGTGAGGGTGTCGCGATAGCGGGGGGGAGTCGGGATAACGGGGAAGAGGGGGCACAACAAAGAGTAGGGGTTGAGGTGATGGGGAGGGTCCGAATAATGGAAGCGAGCGTCGCTACACGGAGGGAGTGTTTGAATTTGGATGCGTCGTGATAATCGCGGGACGCAGAGTACGAAGGGTTTGGATTGAGGGCGGCAAGTAAGGGAAGGGTTCCCAGTAAACGGGAGCGCGGCCATCGCAGTAACGGCGGGGCTGGAACAGCGCAGTGGGAGGAGGGTGTCCGGATAACGAGGGAAGGGTCGCAATAACAAACGCCCCCTTCCCCCCAAAACCGCCGCGCGCCCTCCCGGGGCCGGGCGCGCCGGCGGCCCCGGCCCCGCCCCGGCCCCGCCCCGGCCGCGCCCCCGGCCCCGCCCCCGGCCGTCCCCTATGAAAACCGCCGCGCGGCGCCGCCGCCGCTCCTCCGCCGCCGCCGCGCCTCGGTCGCACCGCGCAGGCGCCGCACGAAAAGCCCGCCCCCTCCCCGGCGAAGCCCCGCCCCCCGCGGAAGGCCGCGCCCCCGCGCCCCGCCCGCCCGCCCGCCGCCGCCATGAGCGGGTGGGCGCCCTACGTGGAGACGCTGCTGGCGGACGGCACCTGCCAGGATGCCGCGATCGTCGGCTATCGCGACACCCCCGCCGTCTGGGCCGCCGCCCCCGGCAAGACCTTCGCCAATATCACGGTGAGAGGCCGGGGCTGGCGGGGCTGGGGGGGGGCAGCGCGCCGAGGCGTTTCCCGCCCAAGCGCGCGGAGGGCGGGGGGACCCGGCGGCCTCTGAGAGGCGGGGCCGCCCCCCCCCACCCTCCCGCGACGGGCTCCGGGAAGGACAAAAAAGGGAGAAAAACGCAAAAGCGCCAGCGTGGAGCGCGGCGGGGGGGCGCGGGCGCTGCCCGTGCCCCAGACCCGGTGCCGGGGGAGGGCCGGTGCTGGGGGGGGCCCGGAGGCGGGGGGGGCCCGGCGGCGAGGCGGTCCCCTCCTTAACCCCGCTTCGAGCGTTTTGGGGGGTCGCGGGCGGGCGGGGAAGGGGGGGAAGGGCGAGCACCACGTGTTTCGGCGAGCTCCGTCCCGGCTGCGCATCGCTTTTATTGCACTCCCCTCAGTGGATGGCGGGGGTCTCGGGGGTGGGGGAGCGGAGGAACCCCTCCCCACTTAAAAACCCTCTAAAAATGCGCGGAATGCGGCCACTTCCCGGTGGAGGAGGGGCGGCCGGGGCTTCCTGTGGGGGAGGGGCGGCGCGCGCGCACCCCCTCCCCCCTCCCCACTTCCCCCCACGGAAATGGTGGGGAGGGGGGAAGTTTGGGGAAGCCCGTGGTGGGAAAGGGGTCCTGCCGGAGCCCTGGTCCCTGTCTGGGGGCACGGAGAAGTTACGGGGGTCCCCCGAGGGGCTGCGATGGGGTTCCTTGGGGTCCCCGGGCGTGAGGTCCCCATGCGGTGCTCTGGGCTAAATGTGGTTTGGGGTTTGCTTGAGGAGTCCTTCCTGGGGTTCCTGACCTGTTCTCCCCCGTGGCAGCTGGTGGAAGCGTTGGCCCTGGAGGGTCCCGAGTTTGAGGCGGGGTCATGGGGATCCCTGGATTCTCGGGTGCTCTTGTGGGGACCCCTCGGGGCTCAGGGTTCTCCCGTGGGGACCCTGGCGGGAGTCATGGGGGTTCCGGGACACCTAGGTCCCTTTTATGGTCATGGAGTGGGAGTTATGAGAGTCCCGGTTTGCCGGGTGCCCTACAGGGGCCCTACCTGGGGGTTTGGCATCTGCATTTGGTTTTGGTGGTCCCTGGGTGTGGGCCTTTGGGGTCCCCTTGGCCTGTCCCCACCCCTGTCCAGCCTGCAAAAGCGACAGGCCTTGAGCAGGGGGAGTTACCCCTGCAATCCCCACACAGCCGCACTTCTCACGGGTGGGCTTTGGGGGTCTGGGGTCTGTTGATGGGCTGACCCTTGTACCCACAGCCAGCAGAGGTGGCGGCACTGGTGGGCCCCGAGCGGGGGCCGCTGCTGGTGCAGGGGCTGACGCTGGGGGGGCTGCGCTGCTCCGTCATCCGAGACTCGCTGCTGGTGGAGGGCGAGCACAGCATGGACCTGCGCACCAAGGGGGCTGCCGGAGCGCCCACCTTCAACATCACGGCTGCCATCACCAACAAGAGTGAGGGACCCCCTGCCACCCCTACCCCACAGCCCGTGTTGTCCCCATCGCCCCCCCAGCACACCCCCTGCCATCCCGTCCCGTGTGACCTCCCACCTTCCAAATCGCCAACAAGAGGAATCTCCCTCTGGGAAGACCCTGTCACCCTGTGGCACTGCCCCTGTCACCCTGTGGCACCCCCTGCCCCCCTCCCTGTCACCCTGTGGCACCTGCTGACCAGTTCCTGTCACCACATATGACCCCAAGCCTCCACAGGTGCCTCCCATGTATCTTACGGCATCACAGTGTCGCCCTCCACCTTCCCCAGTGTTACCCTGTGTCCTCTCCCCCACACGGCCACGTCACCTGCCCTGTCACCTGTATCGCCCCTGACCTGCTTCCCGTTAAGTGTCCCCCCTGCCCCTTGACCCAGGTCCCCACAAATTACCCCTTGCTAACTCCTGGTGTCCCTTCATCCCAGCTCCTGCCCCGCTGCCCCCGTGTCTGTCTGGGGTTTGTGGGGCTTGGTGGGGGTTTTGGGAGGCTCGGAGATGACCCCCACACCTTCTTCCCCTACCCCTGCAGCCATCGTGCTGGCCATGGGCAAGGAGGGCGTCCACGGCGGCTGCGTCAACAAGAAATGTTATGAGATGGCCAATCACCTGCGGCGCAGCCAGTACTGAGGGGGCTGGGGGGGACCCCCGGACCCCCAGGGACCAGCAGGAGCCGCCAGGGACCAGCAGGACCCCGTCCCCCACCCCCTTGTCTGCCCCTGATCCCCGCTGCCGGCAGCAATAAAGTGCCCTTGTGGGGAGTCGCTGTGGGTCAGGGATTTCGGGGATCTGGGTGCTTTGGGGGGAACCTCGACATGCGGCAGGGCCGTGGGGTGCGGCTCCGTCCTCCACCCAGGGCGGAGGAGGCTGCCCCGGATACCGGGTCCAAGGGTGCTGCCGTGCCCCAGGGGAACAAAGTCCACGGTGGGGCGGGGGTGACGCCTCGGCAGCCGCCCCACGGCGCTCCCCCTCCCACCCCCCGACTCAGGAGACAAAGTTGGGGGGCAGAGGCTTTATTGGAGGGCTGCACTCATGGGGGAGGCGGGGAGAGGTCAGCTGGGAGTCCAGGCAGCAGCAGGGGGGGACGGTGGGATGGAACAGGCATGCTGGGGGGAACAGAAGGAGAATTGGGGGGCAGGAGCTCCTCTAGATATTCTGGCGAGCTGTGAGGCAGGGCCCCAGGTGTTCGGGGGGGTGGTGTGAGGCAGAGATGGGGACTGGGGAGGTGGTGGGACGGGTTGATGTGGGGCAGAGGTGCAAATGTGGGGGATGGGGTGGGGCACAGGGAGATGGCGGGGCTGATGTGGGGTGAAGAAGGTGGTGTAGGGCAGCGATGGGGATGTGGGAAGGTGATGTGGGGTTGCGGGGGAGATGTGCGGCTGGAGCAGGAGTCCGGACAGGCGGAAGCAGCTTCGGTGCCGTCAGTCGAGTCCTTATAAGGGCAATGTGGTGGCTCTGGCGCTTCCTGTTCCCCCCCCTGCACAACCCCCGGCTGACTCACGGAAAGGGGGAAGGGCCCCGCAGTTGCCCCACGGCAGGGATTGGGGTATCAGGGGTTGGGCCGTGGGGGGAGATGGGAGTGTCCCCCCTGCCCCCCTCACCCAGCATGGATGGACTCAGGTGTTGGGGTCCTCTGCGTGCCTTTGCCCCTGCCATGAGGCAACCCCCATGGCCGTGAGGTTGTGGCACACCATCACTCACCTGTGGAGCCGTGGCACTCCTACATCCTGTGGGACAGTTGTCCCCTCCCGCTCCGTGTCCAGGTAGGTGATCCTGTCACCTGTGACACCTGTAGGATGCTGTCACCTGCGTCATCCCTGACACCGTGTACACCTCAGGGGTACCCCAAAACTGAGGGGGCTGGAGAGGAGGGACAGGGGAGGGGAATGGAAAGGCTGGGGAGAGGCTGGGGTGCAGCACTTCACCGCTGACTCCTCGTTAGAATCAGCAGTAGAGCTCAGTGGGACGTGCCGGTATGAGTAGGGGGCCTCCGAGTGACCTCGGTGCTGAGTGATGAACACAAGATTGCCCCCAGTAGACCCAGACATCCTTCGCTGCCCCACAGTGCACCCAGAGCGCCTCCCAATGACCTCAGAGTGCCTCCCAGTGACCCCCAGTGCGCTCAAAGTGCCTCCCGCTGATCCCTGGTGTACCAAGTGCATCCCCGCGTAGCCTCAGAGCCTTCCAGTGCTTGACAGCGCCCTCCAGTGTCCCAAATACTTCCCAATATCGCCCAGTGGAGCTTGGCCAATACCCCCCAGCACTCACCGCCGGGAACAGGACGGGACAGGCATCCCCCCGCGGCGCTGAGCAGCGGCGGCACCGAATCCGTGAGGCCACGGCCGCCGCCCCCTCCCGCCGCCGCCGGCTCCCCTCAGGCCCCCTCAGAATGGCGAAGTGTCGCGAGAAGAGGGGCGGGGCTACAGCACCTGCCTCCGCCCCAGCCAATCCCCGTGCTTAGCGCAGAGTTTCCTTTCCCGCCTAAACCTGCTCCACCAATGAGAGGCGCGAGGGCGGTGCGGGGGCGGGGCTTTCCCGCCCAGCCGCGCTCCCTGCGCGGGGCCCCCGCCCTGGCGCCGCGCAGGCGTCCCGCGCAGGCGCAGTGGCGCCGCGCCCCCCCCGAGTCACCTTGGGGCGCCGCCGGTGCCGGACCCCGCGCCCCCCCCGCGCCCCCGGTGCCCGGGCCCGGCCGTGATGGCGGCGGTACCGGCGGCCCAGAGGCCCAAGACCTCCCCGAAATCCGTGAAGTTTCTCTTCGGCGGCCTGGCCGGGTGAGAGCCCCCCCCCCCCCCGCCAAAATTGGGATACCGCGCTCCTAAACCGAGAATTCCTCTCCCAAACCCTTCCGGTCGCCCCTAAACCACCCCCGGTTCCCCTCCCAACTCCTCAGCGCACCCCCCCCCCCCCCAAACCCTTTAACTTCCTCGGTCCCCATCACTGCCCCCCGACAGTCTCCCCCAGATCCCTTCTGTGTGATCCCCAAAATCCCTTCAGACCCCCAACCCTCCCATCAAAATCAAACCTCCTACAAAATCAATTCAAATCCACTGAACCTTTTCAAAACTCTCAAAATCCCATCCAGCTCCCCTCAAACTGCCCCTGTGCCCCCCCAAATAGATCCCCAAAGCTCCTTCAGACTTGCTCATCACCCCAGGTTTCCCCTGAGAGGGCTGTGGGTGGATCTGGGGGGCTGTGGAGAGGGGTGTGAGTATTTTTGGGGTCCCTCGACCCTACCTGACCTCCTTCCTTCAGGATGGGGGCTACAGTCTTCGTGCAGCCCCTGGACCTGGTGAAGAACCGGATGCAGCTGAGCGGGGCCGGGGCCAAAGGCCGGGAGTACCGGACGTCCCTGCACGCTCTGGGGTCCATCCTGCGCCACGAGGGACTGAGGGGCATCTACACGGGGTATGGGCACCTCTTGAACCCCCAGACCCCCTGGGAACCCACCCAAACCTGCGTGCCCTGGGGTCAGCCCCATCCTGCGGGTTGCTGTCATCTACGTGCGATGCAGAGCCCCCAAAACCTCAGAACCCCAAGCAGCTGCCAGGCTAAAGCTCTTTCCTGTCCCCCCACGCCTGTTTTTGGGACTCCTCCCATTCTTTGTGTCCCCCCAGGCTATCAGCGGGGCTTCTACGCCAGGCCACCTACACCACCACCCGCCTGGGCATCTACAGCGTGCTCCTGGAGCGTTTTGGGGGGGCTGATGGGACCCCCCCTCCCTTCCTGGCCAAGGCAGCGATGGGCATGACAGCAGGGGCTGCGGGGGCCTTTGTGGGGACCCCGGCTGAGGTGGCCCTCATTCGCATGACAGCTGATGGCAGGTAAGCCGTCAACCCTCCAAAACATATCTCTGCCCCCGCCTGCCTCCCCAAGGCAGCTTTTTTTACCAAAATCCCCTTTTTTTGCCCTGAATCCCAGGCTACCCCCGGGCGAGCGCCGCGGGTATCACAACGTGTTCGACGCTCTCGTGAGGATGGCGAGGGAGGAGGGGGTGCTCACGCTGTGGAGGGTAGGTGGGGGCTGCGGGACCCCGAGAGCCTCCCATGACTCCCCAGGGATGCAGAGGGTGTCCTGATGCTTGGGCGGGGGGAGCTGGGTCCCCCAAACTGCCACCTCCCACCCCAGTGCTGTGTCCCCACCGTGGTGAGGGGGGAGAGCACGGTCTGTGGGGGAAGTGGGAATGCAGGGGGGGTCTGGGGGTGCACGGGACTGACCCAAACATGCCGTTTTCCCCTAGGGCTGTATCCCCACCATGGCCCGTGCCGTGGTGGTCAACGCCGCCCAGCTCGCCTCATACTCCCAATCCAAACAATTCTTGCTTGACTCCGGTGAGTTCGGGGGGTTTGGTCTGCCATGGGGAAACCCTAAATCCTGATGCCCTCTCCCCCCATTCCCCTTTGATGTTTTGGGGTGCCCCCAGGGCATTTCCGTGACGACATCCTGTGCCACTTCTGCGCCAGCATGATCAGTGGGCTGGTGACCACGGCCGCCTCCATGCCCGTTGACATCGTCAAGACCCGGTGGGTTCATTTTTGGCAGGGGGTGCCCTGCTTCCCTTTAGATAACCACAGATATGACATGTGGTCACCCCAAAACCTCCTGTTTAACCCCTAAATGCTCTCCAACAGGATCCAGAACATGAGGACAATAGATGGGAAACCCGAGTACCGCAATGGGCTGGTGAGTGAGCGGGCTTTGGGAGGGCAACACCATTTGGGAGTCCCCATTACTTTAGGAGGGGCGCCTGTCATTTTGGGAGTTCCCTTTCAACTGGGGGATTTCATGCCATTTTGGGGGTGTTCCCTGTCATTGGAGGTGGGGGGAGAAATTCAGGTCATTTTGAGGCGATGCCCATAATTTTGGGGAGCTCCCCTGGCATTTTGGGAAGCTTCCCCATTATTTTGGTGGTGGGGGAGGGGGGTGTGGGTAATCCCTGTCATTTTTTCAAGGTTTCTCATAATTTGGGAGGATTCCCCATAATTCTGAGAGTGTCCATGTTATTTCAAGAAAGTTCTTCTTAAAGGGCATCCCTGTCATTTTTGGAAGGTTTCTCATTATTTTGGGGGGGGCCCTGACACACTGCTCCTCCTGCAGGATGTGCTGCTGAAGGTGGTGCGGTATGAGGGCTTCTTCAGCCTCTGGAAGGGCTTCACCCCCTACTATGCCCGCCTGGGCCCCCACACCGTGCTCACCTTCATCTTTCTCGAGCAGATGAACAAGTGGTACCAGCGGCTCTTCCTCAGTGCCTGACACCCCCAGGGGGGTTCGGGGGGATCTGACCCCATCCCATGGGCTCTGCAGGGGCACTTGACCCCCAGTGAAGGGGCTTTGGGGGTGTATGACCTCTCCCTTAGGTGATGTGGGGGTGCCTGACCCCCCCACATCACCAGGGGCTGGGGGGCAGGTGCTTCTATAGGAGTGCCTGGCCACCCCCATCAAGGCTATGAAGTGGCCCTGAGGCCCTATGGAGGGGTCCTGGGCCCTATAGGGGTGCATGACCCACTCCTTGGGGCTTTAGGGATCCCTGGGGCCCTCTGACGGGGCCCTGGACTTGAGACAGGGGTGCTGGATCCCTCCCATGGGGTCAGCAGGGGATGCCTTGTCCCTGTGGGGCAGCCCTCTAGAGACTGTAGGGTGCCCTCCCCCTGTGCTCCCTCCCCACCCCGCTGGGGGTTTTGTTACCAGCCAATATCAAGGTCACAGTGTGGGGCAGGAGCCCCCCTAAATTCCCCCCTCCCTTCCCCCAGCACCTCCCACCCTGCGCTTTGTTAATGAATCATGGATCGCGATAATGTAATTAAAGCAGACCCACAGACCTTGGGGGGTGCTTTATCTCTGTCACACCAGGGGTGGGGTCCGCTTTGCTCACACTGTGCGTGTGGCCTTGCCCCCGCCAGGGACAGGGTGACAGGAGGGGACCCCAAAGGCAGACCCCAAGAACATCCAGCAGAGGCAGCTGAGCTGTTTATTGTCTCCCCCGCCAAATCTGGGAGTCCTGGGGAGGGGCTGTCCCTCAGACAGGGGGGCCACCATCACCCCAGGGCAGGTCAGCGCCGGCCAGGACCGTCCTTTCCACTCCCTCCTCCGTGATGGCTGCCAGCCTGATGACACCCCCGCTGGAGCCGTCCCGCACCATCGCCAGGGCCAGCGCTGAGGGAACACAGGTCAGGAACCCCCAAACCACTCGTGTTCCCAAATCCCCAAGACACTCCAAAACCCCCCAGCACTGCCCAAACTCCTCTGTGCCCCAAAATACTCTCCCAGGGTCCCCCAAACCCTCCATGTTCCCAAAATCCCCTCCCAGCACACGCCCAAACCCGTCAATGCCAGCCAGACTCCTCTGTGCTCCCAAACTCTCACCCATACCACTCCCCCCTCTCCCCCCACCCACATCCAAATTCTCCAATATGCCCCAAACCCACCACGGGCAACGAATTCCTGGCACTGGGAGCGGCTCATCCCAGGCTTGAATGTGGCATCCAGGAATCCGTAGATGTAGGAGCTGCCTGAGCCCCCCACAGCGAAGGGCTGGCGCAGGAGGAGCCCTCCCATCGGCACCACGTACACCTGGGGGGCAGAGGGGGGGCTCTAGGGTGCTGTGGGGCAAGGGAAGGGGCTGTGGTGCAGAAGGAGGAGATCATAGGAGAAAGATGGGGTTATGGGGCAGAAAGTGGGGAGCTGTAGGGCAGAGGCGAGTGCTGTGGGGTAGACAGGGGGATACCAGGAGGCAGAAGGAGACGTGGGGCAGAGTGGGATGCTCCCGGACAGAAAAGGGAACACTTGGGCAAAGGAAGAGACATTCTGGGATGGAAGAAGGGACACCAGGGTGGAGAAAGGACACTCCAGGGTAGAAGGAGGAATGCTGTAGGGTGGAGAAAGGACACTCCAGGGCAGAAGGAGGAATGCTGTAGGGTGGAGAAAGGACACTCCAGGGCAGAAGGAGAAATGCTGTAGGGTGGAGAAAGGACACTCCAGGGCAGAAGGAGGAATGCTGCAGGGTGGAAAAAGATGTGCTGGGGTGGAAAAGGGGACACCAACTGAAGGGAGCCCACCTGTCCCCCCCGCCGCGGGTCCCAGCCAGCGACGATGATGCCGGCGCTGAGCTCCTCACGGTAGCGGTAGCAGCTCTGCTGGAAGAGGCGGGCGGCCGTGCGCACCCGTGGCGGCTCCTCCAGCTCCACGCTGTGGGGCAGGGCCAGGCGTGGGGCTGGGGGTCGCTCTGACAGCCCCCCCGGCCCTGCCCCACGCCCACGGGGGGTACCTGTGGAAGGCCAGCTGATAGGCCACGGCGTCGGCCACCGCCTGCGTGTCGGCGGCTGAGCCCGAGCGGCAGCAGAAGATGCGGTCGTGCACGGGGGTCAGTTTGTCCGTCACCCGGTTGGCTATGTAGGCCCTGCGGGACACCGCGGAGATGTCACCGTGACAGCCGCCCGGCTGCCAGGGGTGACGCCACGGTGACAGCGGCGTGACGGTACCGTCACAGACCCCCGAGGTGACACTGCAACGGGAGCAATGAACTGGAGGTGCTGAGAAACCCCTGGAAAGCAGCTGCCGGTCCCAGAAAGATGCTAGAATTTCTTTGGGCAGAAAGGGAAAGGTTTTGCAGGCGTGGGACTTAGAAGTGTGGGATTTTCTGTGGTAATAACAAAAAAAAACAGTGAAAATCCCGGAAAGCCAGGGATAACCCCTGGGGGACGCTGGGAAATGGATTTTACAGGATTACCAGGATGGAATGTTTTGTGCAGAGATCTGAGGCACTGGGAAGATTTTTACACATACCGGACCCAAGATTATAATAAAAATAGTGTGTGTCCCATATTTTACATATGAATCAAGAATTACAAGTCTTAGAAGGATGCAGGCAGCCCTTTGGACTGGGTGATTTGAACACGGGGTTCAAATCCAGTTTCTATCAACATGCTGAGTTCCGTGGGATTGAAAACTCTCCCTAAAAGAGGAAAAATGATCTGGCCAATAAGAATGTGGAGAGAAATCCAAAGATTGGGACCAAGAGGGCAAACTTTAACCTGAGAACACTTTTGCACAAATTACTCCACATAAACAAAGGATCCCTTGGATCATTTTGGTGATGGAAAATTGCCTGTGACAAGGCAAGGTGTGACACTGATACCTGGGGACCCTGCCCACAGCTTTGGGGGTGGCTTCCCAGTGGCATCACGGTGGCACCCCGACAAGAGTGACAACGCCGTGACACGGGCCCGGAGCCCCGTGACGTCACCGATGACGTCATGGCCCCTGGCGCTCACCCGGTGGTGGTTCGGGAGTCGGCCCCTATGACGACGCCTCCGTCGAACTCCACGGCCATGATGGTGGTCTGGGGGGGGGGGAGAGGAGGGAAGGGCTGCGCTGAGACTCCCTGCCCCACAGAAACCTTCCCACAGCAGATCCAGCCTCACTCAACGCCCCCCGCCGCACAGAAATCGACCCGTGCCCCACAGCAGCTCTCCCCCTCAGCAGGGGAACCGCCCCGTGCCCCATCGCGCCGCTCTGCAGGGGGGTCCCTCTTCCACCCCAAACTCAGCCCCAGCTCCACCCTCAGCCGCGCCCCGCAGATCCGCCGCCCCGCCGCCCCGCGGGATCCCCCGCTCCGCAGCACCCCCGTAAAGCCCATGGCGAGTCCGCAGCCCTCCGGGTGGGTCCCGCCGCCGCACTCACGCCGGTGCTGACGGGCTCCGCCGTCCATTCCCGGTGCGGCCCGGCGGGAGCCGGCCCGGCCCGCGGCTCCCACACCGTCACCGCCGCCATCTTCCGCCGCGCTTTACGGCAGCGGCGCGGCACGGCAGGCCGGGCCGCTGCTTTACGGCAGCGGCGCGGCACGGCAGGCCGGGCCGCTGCTTTACGGCAGCGTGCCAGGAGGGCGCCCGCTGCTTTTTGCGTAAATAAAACTCTTCCCTTTTTCCAGCACGGCCGGCCCGCTCCGCGCCCCGAGCCGGGCACGGAGCCCCGCTCTGACCGGTGCGGACGAGGGGGGGCGGGTGCTGCTGGGGCCTGTTGGTGGGGGTCACCAGGGCGGGCGTTCCCGCGGCTCTCAGGGGAGGATGCTTGTGGTATGTGTAGCAGATATAATTCGCTCCATTTCTAGTATGATATGCGGGATATTGAATATTTGTTGGAGTATACACGTTTGTATTAGGAGTCCTCCCCACCCTCGCAGGCGAAACCTGGTGTTATGTCGAAACCCGATTTACAGGTAAAAGGATGTGGCTCGGCCAGGAGACGGGCCAAGTCTGGAGAGATGCGGGGATGTCCTGGCCAAGTCTGAAGGGATACGGGGATGTCCTGGCCAAGTCTGGAGAGATACGGGGACACCCAGCGCTGATCATCGCGTGATGGATGTCATAGAAATCCTCGGGCAGATCCACGTGAATGCAGCGTTCCTATAAATTTCATTAAGAGATTCACCAACTCCGGACACTGAATTGTTCTTCCTCATCAGCAAAAAAGAAAATCTCATCAACCTATAGACTCTGAATGGAAGAAAAGACTGACTACTGAAATCTTGGCCTCAGGTGGAATTTTTCCTATCAAAACCACTTGTGCTAGGATGGAGGTGTGTGGGCACCGAGGAAAACCTCTGCTGAGGCTGACTCCTTGTTGCACGCCCAGGGCTGACCGACCCCGGGCTCAGCACTGTTCTTTCCTTGTGGACGGCCTGATAAAATTTGATTGCAGAATAAATATTTTATTTTTTTATTTTAATTTGGCTGGACAGATTTTCATTTATAACAGTTGGAACACCTCACAGAGGGGAGGGCAGCCCACCCCTGCCCCACTCTCTCTCCACCCTTCCATCCTGCCCCATCCCTCGCTCCCCCCACCGCCCACCTGTGAGTCCCAGCAGCCCCACATGGGAGCCTGAACTTGTGGGGATAGTGCAGCCCTGGCAGCAGGACAACACCGAAATAAAACAGGCAGGGACAACATCTGTGGGCTGCACGGTGTCACACAGGGACCTGGAGAGTGACACAGAGGGTGGGGGCAGCTGAGGGGCAGAAGGGTCTGTAGGAGTAAAAAGGGGGGCACAGAGATGCTGAGAGCTGCCGTGGGGAGCTGGAGGGTGACACATGAGGCTGAAGGAGTATTTAGGAGTAAAAAGGGGGGCACAGGGTCACAGAGGCTGCGGTGGGGAGCTGGAGGGTGACACAAGGAGGTTGAGAGGCTGGGGGTGCCTTGAGGACAAAGTGGGTGCAGCCTGAAGGTTACAGGTGAACCGGCCCTCACACCACGCTTAACCTCACCCTAAAAACCACCCCTCCCCGGGTGGGGAGTGCACGGTGGAGGTTAGGGGGCCAAGGGACAGTGTCGGGGGCTTGGGGTGACACACAGACATGGCAGGCTGAGGGGAAAAAAGGGGGGACTTGACAGGTGGAGAGCTGACACTGAGGTTTAGGGGTGCAAAGGACAGGACACAGGGTACCGGGAAGGGTTAGGGTACAGCAGCAGCCCTCACCCCCAACAGCACCCCTGAAACACCAACTTTCCCCAACAGCAGCTGCAGGCAGTGACTTTAATTAAAAGGCAGGGATGATGTTTGCTGTTTAGAGAGCAACTGGTAGACTGAGCACTTCTTTATTTTTTTTTAATTTTTTTTTTTTTAAGTGTTTTTGAAGGATATTTGAGGAGTTTTCTCACAGGAGCTTTCTAGGAACTTTCTGGGAACGTTTAGGATACTTGTAGGGCTTTTTCAGGGCTTTTAAAATATTTTTTTTTTAAGGTATTTTAAGGACTTTCTTAATACTAATTAGAATTTTTAGGGCTTTTTTTGGGGGTGTTCTTGGGGCTTTTTTAGGACTATTTAAAAAATTTTAGGGCTTTTTTAGGACTACTTAGGGTATGTAGAGAACTCTTAAGACTAGGGTATTTTTAGGTCTTTTGAGGGAAGTTTTATGTTTTTTTAGGGTCTTTTAAGTGTGTTTTAAGGATTTTGGGGCTATTTTTAGAGCTCCCTTAAGAATATTTAGGGATTTTTTAAAGGTTCTTTAGGGATTTTTAGGGGTGTTTTAAAGTAGGGTATTTTTATTGTATTTAAGGGTATTCTGAGGCTATTTTTGTGTTTTTGTGGGGGTTTTAAGACATTTTGAAGGTGAGGGGAATGAAAGTCTGGCACCCCATTGTTGAAGGGTCTGGCAAAGGCCTGTGTAGGGAAGGGAACACCCCACAGGACCTTTCTTCACCTCATCCCCCACTCCTAGGTGTAGCAGCTCCCCGTGTGAGCAGCTGCTTTCAGTGCAGCTACCTGGGCACACCTGCACAGGGAGCTGCTAATCCCGAGGGGCTAACAGGGGTATCCCAAGTGTCCCTCCAGGAGCTATGGCTGGAACATCCAGCAGGGATCGGGGAGCAGCCGGACCCACCCGGGCACGAGCATCCCTTTGAGAAAATGCCGAGGGAAGAGCCCTCTTGCCAAGGGGCAGCACCTGAGCAGGCCGGGCAGCATGTGGGGTTCCACGGGAGAGCTTTCAACTTTCCCCTTTTATTGTGTCAATCCCTCCTTAGAACCCCCAGACCTTCCACAGCGCTCCCAGAAAAATGAGGGGTTATGGAGAGAAAAGGGGTTTAAATTGTGGGAAAAAGCTTCCTTTTCCATTATTTCTTGTGTTCAAATCATGAGGGAATCCACTTCCCCTGCAATTTGTAATGCAGGGTGTATTCAATATATATTCAAGTGTTGTTTATAGAAAGGTTTTTTTGTTTTGTTTTGTTTTTATTTGGTTAGAGGCAGGGCTTTAATGGAAAAAATATGAATATACATTTTATTTTGATATCGTTCTAAATATGGAAATATATATTCAATGTATACAGATATATATAAAGATATAAAATAGAAATAAAAATAGTATTAGGAAGAGATAGACTATAAATAACACCATACATCAATCTACATTTAAAATGTAAATCTGACTATAAATGCGAAAAATAGAAATAAATTTAAACTGAGTTTAAATAAAGGGTTTTTTTTAAAGATTTTTACTTGGATAGAGTCACGGTTTTATTTTAAGCAATATAAACTTTTTAGAAATCTAAATCTAAATATAGAAATATGTAAGCAATCTATTAAGATATGCATAAAAATATAAAATATAATAAAATATAATAGGAATAAATGTAAGAAATTATGAAAATACAATTATATATCAATATCCATTATAAATCCGAATGTGAATATAAATGTGAAAATGTAAAAATAAACTCTATTGAAATGCAGTTTAAGAGGAAAGGTTTTTTCTTTCGGTTCCTATTGGGTCAGAGGCAGGGTTTTTGTTCCGTTCTTTCCCGCGCGGATCTTTGGGGCATTCGCTGCTGACGGCGCAGTGCTGCCGCCGTGTGGGCAGAGAGCGGCACTGCAGCCCGCCGCCCGCGGCCGCCATCTTGGGAGGGGCTTGGCGCGGACTCGCTTGACCTTCTCGAGAAGGCGCGAAAACGAGGACGTTGAAATTCGAGGACCCGTGTCTGTTTTTTACACTGCCTGAATTGCCCGCACCGCCGGGGCCCCCCGATGGGATTTCCCGCGGCGGTTCTGGTGTCGTGCACACGGGCTGTGGGGTCAGGAGCGCCGCGAGCGTGCGGATTTTTGGCGGGAGCCGACAGGCATCGGCAAAAGACGCCTCTCTCCGTCAAGGTCCCCACGGGCCGCCATCTTGTCGCGGACTCCCTTGGCAGGTGCTGCCGCCTTGTGGACACAGGGCGGTACTGCAGCCCCGCAGCCAGCGCGACCCCAAAACCACCGGGACGGCCCTGGAACGCCCAAAATTCCCTTAGGGACCCCAAAAACCCCCTGGGACCCCCAAAATTCCCATCAGAGTCCCCGAAATTTCTCCTGGGACCCCCAAAAACTCCTTGAGACCCCAAAATTCACTTCAGGACCACAAAACCCCCCCTGGGACCCCCAAAATTCTACTCGGGACCCCAAAATTCCTCCCAAAAACTCCCTGAGACCCTTAAAATTATCCCCAGGATTCCAAACCCCCCCTAGGACTCCCAAAATTCCCTTCGGGACCCAAAAATCCCCCCTGGGACCCCCAAATTTCCCTTCAGGACCCCAAAATTCCTCCTGGGACCGGCCAAAAAATCCCTGAGACCCCCAAAATTCCCTTCAGAACTCCAAAACCCTCCCCAGGACCCACAAAATTCTACTCGGTATCCCCAAAATTCCTCCCAAAAAATCCCTAAGACCCCCAAAATTCTCCCCAGGACACCACAAGCCCCCCTGGGACACCCAAAGTTCCCATCAGGGTCCCTGAAATTCCTCCTGTGAGCCCCAAAACCCCACTGAGACCCAAAAAATTCCCTTTGGGACCCCAAAACCCCTCCCTGGGAGCCCCAAAATTCACATCAGGGTCCCCGAAATTCTTCCTAGGACCCCCCAAAAACTTCATGAGACCCCAAAATTCCCTTAAGGACCCCAAAACCTCCCCTGGGACTCCCAAAATTCTAGTCGGGACCCCCAAAATTCCTCCCAAAAACCTCCTGAGACCCTCAAAATTCTCCTCAGGACTCCAAAACCCCCCTGGGACTCCCAAAATTCTCTTCGGGACCCCAAAACTCCCCTGGGACCCCCAAAATTCCCATCACGGTCACCAAAATTCCTTTTGGGACCCCCCAAAAACTCCCTGAGACCCCAGGACCATAACCCCCCCCCCCCCCAAGGACCCACAGAATTCTACTCGGGACCCCCAAAATTCCTCCCAAAAACCCCCTGAGATCCTCAAAATTCTCCCCAGAACTCCAAAACCCCCCCTGGGATGCCCAAAATTCTCTTTGGGACCCCAAAACACCTCCTGGGACCCCCAAAATTCCTATAAGGGTCCCCAAAATTCCTTCTGGGACCCCAGGCTTTGGGGTATTTTTTGTGGGTTTTAGGGTATTTTTGGGTGGATTTTTTGGGGTATTTTTGGGAGGGTTTTCGGCTGGTTTTAGGGATTTTATGGTGAGTTTTCTGGGTATTTTTAGGAGGGTTTGGGTATTTTTGGGTGTGTTTTTTGGGGGTATTTTTAGGACGATTTTGGGCTATTTTTGGGTGGGTTTTGAGCTGCAGGCAGCTCAGCGGCGGCGCCTTACATCCTTGGGTGAGCTGGTTCCCAGCAGCAGAACGGTCAGCAAAGAGATAAGTGTGAGGGAAAACAAAGCATAGAAAGCCCCAAAGGCGGGGTTGACCTGTTCTAGAGACACCAATTAGGAGCCTCAGTTTTGCAATATGCATGAGCTTCATTATAACGGGTATAACTGTACATGCGTGCTTGGAATAAACTGAAACTTGTTGACATTATAGAATGGGCTTGTCTCCCGTCATTTCTCCACAAAAATGGAACTTTCGGCTCGTCTCTATGGTTTCTGGCAGATTTCCGGCTCATCTCTATGGTTTTATGGAATTTCCGGTTAGTCTTTATGGTTTCTGGAGGACTTCCGGTTCATCTCTATGGTTTTATAGAACTTCCAGCCCATCTCTATGGTTTTTGGAGGACTTCCTGTTCATCTCTATGATCTTATGGAACTTCCGGTTCATCTCTATGGTTTCTGGAGGACTTCCTGTTCGTCTCTATGGTTTCGTGGAACTTCCGGCTCGTCTCTGCTCCTGGAGGACCTCCCATTCATCTCTATGGAACGTCTCCGTGGTGGCTTCTGCGCGTGCGCGGCCGCCACGAGGGACCGGACCCGGGAACTGCGCCAGGAGAGTGCCCAAAAAAATGTGGAAAAAAAGTGAAAAAACGGGAAAAAAAGGACAAAAAGCGGGAAAAGGAACCCGGAATTGGGATGGGAGAACGCGGAAATGGGGGGAAAGTGACCAAAAATGGGAAAAGAGCCCAAAAATTGGGGATGAAAGGGAGAAAATGGGATCGGAAATGGGGGGGAAGTGACCAAAGTCGGCGAAAGCCGAAAAGTGGGAAAAAGATCTGAAAATGTGAGAAAATCGCACAACAAAACGGTTTAAGAGGCCAAAAATGCGGGAAAGGCAAAAAATGGGGAAAAGGCCAAAAACCCCCCCAAAAATAAGCGAAGGCGCTGGCGCTGACTGGAAAGCGGGGAGTGGAACCGGCCATGGACTGGTGAGAGGGGGACCCCAAAAACACTCCCGGGACCCCCAGAAAACCCAGCGGGATCCCCCAAAATCAACCCCGGGACCACAAAAAAAACCACCCTGGGACCCCGAAATCGCCCTGAGACCCCCAAAACCCCACTGGGACCCCCAAAATTAGCCCCAGGACACCTGAAATTCCACCTAGGACCCCCAAAAACCCCCTGAGATCCCCAAAATTCCTTTCAGGACCCCAAAACCTCCCTCAGGATCCCCAAAATTCTACTCGGGACCCCCAAAATTCCTCCCAAAAACCCCCTGAGACCCCCAAAATTCTCCCTAGGACTCCAAAACCTCCCCGGGAGCCCCAAAATTCCCTTCAGGACCCCAAAACACGTCCTGGGACCTCCAAATTTCCCTTTAGGACCCCTGAAATTGCTCCTGGGACCCCAAAAACTCCCTGAGAACCCCCCAAAAACCTCTACAGGACCTCAAAACCTTCTGTGGGACCCCCAAAATTCCCTTCGGGACCCCAAAACCCCCCCCCGGGAGCCCCAGAATTTCCATCAGGTTCCCCAGAATTCCTTCTGGGACCTCCCAAAAACTCCCTGAGACCCCAAAATTCCCTTCAGGACCCCAAAACCTCCCCTGGGACCCCCAAAATTCTACTCGGGACCCCCAAAATTCCTCCCAAAAACCCCCTGAGACGCTCAAAATTCTCCCCAGGACTCCAAAACTCCCCCTGGAACGCCCAAAATTCCCTTCGGGACCCCAAAAACCCCCCTGGGACCCCCAAAATTCCCTTCAGAACCCCACAACCCCCAGGACCCCCAAAATTCTACTCGGGACCCCCGAAATTCCCCCCAAAAACCACCTGAGATCCTCAAAATTCTCCTCAGGACTCCAAAACCCCCCTGGCACGCCCAAAATTCCCTTTGGGACCCCAACCCCCCCCCCCCCCCAGGAGCCCCAAAATTCCTATCAGGGTCCCCGAAATTCCTCCTGGGACCTCCCATAACCCCCTGACACCCCCAAAACTCCCTTCAGGACTCCAACCCCCCCTAGGACCCACAAAATTCTACTCGGGACCCCCAAAATTCCTCCCAAAAACCCCCTGGGAAGCCCAAAATTCCCTTTGCGACACCAAAACCCCCCCTGGGACTCCCAAAATTTCCTTTGGGACCCCAAAATCCCCCCTGGGACCCCCAAATTTCCCTTCAGGACCCCAAAATTCCTCCTGGGACCCCTCAAAAACTCCCTGAGACCCCCAAAATTCCCTTCAGAACCCCAAACCCTCCCCAGGACCCACAAAATTCTACTCGGGACCCCCAAAATTCCTCCCAAAAAACCCGAGACCCCCAAAATTCTCCCCAGGACACCACAAGCCCCCCTGGGACACCCAAAGTTCCCATCAGGGTCCCTGAAATTCCTCCTGTGAGCCCCAAAACTCCACTGAGACCCCCTAAATTCCCTTCATGACTCCCCAAAACCCCCTGACACCCCAAAATTCCTCCTGGGATGCCCCAAAGACCTTCCAGAGCCCCCCAGGACCCCCCCAATTTTGGGTCCCACCCCTGATTTGGGGTTTCCCTCAATTTTTGGGTCCCCAGGCTGGTGGCTAATGAAGACGACCCCGACTCGGACCCCGAACTCCCCCCGGATTCAGCCCTCCATGTGTCCTTGGTATCAGAGGCTGGAATTGCAGAGTTGCCACTTTACCCCCAGACGTAATTTTTGATGTGGTTGTGCCACTTGAACAGTATTTGAAATCTGTTTGTGCTCTTGCAGCAGCATTTCCGAACCACAATGGAAATTTAGCCCTTCTGCCTGGGGCTGCTCACAGAATCGTGGAATCCCAGAAGGGTTTGGATGGGAAGGCACCTTTATTTAAAGCTCGTCCCGTTCCACCCCTGCCATGGGCAGGGACACCTTCCACCATGCCAGGGTGCTCCAAGCCCTGTCCAGCCTGGCCTTGGACACTTCCAGGGATCCGGGGGCAGCCACAGCTTCTGTGGGCAACCTGTGCTGGACAGCAGCTTTGAAAGGCAGACTGAAGTACAGCTGTGATTTTTGTGCTGCCCCTAACTTTGTATTGCCTGGCAAATGTGCCTTTGGGGTTTTTTGGGGTTTTTTGTTTTTTGGTGGTTTTTTTTTTTTAGTTTTTTTTGGGTGTTTTTTTTTTTTTCTTTCTTTTTTTTTGTGACTAAAAAGCTACCTTGTGTTCCTGGAATGTTGCATTCTACC
The DNA here is from genome assembly GCF_046129695.1 of Lonchura striata. Lineage (NCBI taxonomy): Eukaryota > Metazoa > Chordata > Aves > Passeriformes > Estrildidae > Lonchura > Lonchura striata. The sequence continues at coordinate 1,295,361 of NC_134636.1, read as the reverse complement.
TCTGTTGTTTTCCCAGTCAGTCTGGATCCTCTGCTTACATTTTTTCCTTTGCTTATTAGATGTCGTGGATGTGCTGGCTGTTCTGATGGAGGGCAGTGATGGCTTAGATGAAGGAATTGGGTTCTCTTTAAATGAAGACATGATTATCCAAACATTTCCCTTTAGTGCTGTTGTCCCTGCTGCATGAGCAGCCAGGAATATGCTGTTGTTTCAGTCTGAAAATGGAACAGGTACAGGGGGTTTTTTTATGTTTTATGTGTCATTTCTAGCAGTGGAGTGAAAGCAGCATCACTTCTACCCTCTTGTAATAATTTTTTACCATTTATCATTTTTTACCTTGAGGCATTTTATTATCTTCCCTGCAAGCAGCAGGAGGTGCAGATTCACGGTGCTTTGTGCTCAGGAGGGGCATTGAAGCTCTGTAGGTGCTTCTGCCCTTTTTCCCTGACCCTGAAGAGAAGGGACACTGTCCCTGCATGGACAGTCTTGGTGTGGAAGTAGCTGGCCTCAGTAACACAGCGTTTTAAGGGCAGAGCGTGGCGATCAGGAGAGGAAGGTGGTTCCCGTGCCTGTGGGCAGCTCTTCCTGAGAGCAGGGAGAGGGGACTGCCTTGTTAAGTAGGAAATGGGTGCGTTTCCCAAGGAAAACTTCAGAAATTAAGCTCCAGGGGCAAACACTGTGAGGTTCTACCACCTCCTTGAGGACATCCTTAAAACCACAGGGGCATCAGCAGGGCTTGGAGCAGGACTGGCCAACCCCAGAGCACCTCACGAAGCCCTCTGTGTGTCTGTGGCAGTCAAGTAGCACCTGGGGGGTGCTGAAAGTCCCAGTTCTGAGAGAAAATTCTGTTTAACTCGTACACGTTGGCTGGGTGTGTCCCCCCAGTACAGCTCGGTTCTTCTCTGAGGCGGTGCCTGGCAGGGTATCTCCCTGTTAAGGGCCGGGCGTGTTTTTGGCACAACACAGTGAAGGTGGATTATTTGCTTAAGCAAGAGCTGATGATGTCTGGAGGGTTTTTCAGGTACCTCAGCGGCCAGGAGCACCTGTCTAGGTCACTAGGAACACTTTTTGATCTCGATCAGTTCTTTTCTGCATGAGGCTCTGTCGGCTGCTGGCAAGGCCCAAAGTAAGGAAGGTTGCCCCAGTGTCCGTGCTCATGTCAATAGTTTAATTTATTTGGCTTTTCTAGGAGCAGACATCGTGGAGGACCTTGGTGCTGTTTTCACTGGCCTCCTGCACTCTCCGAGAGAACCCCTTGCTCCCTGCGTGACGTTCCAGCTCTGTGACAAAGATCCCGAGTCCCTGAAAGCTGCTAAGTATCCTCAGCTCTACCAGTTTAACCAATACTATAGGCTCTGGATGCCCAAGCAGTCCCAGGCACCTGTGGTATGGAATCCCTGAAGTCACTGAATTCTTGAGCCAGTATTCCTATAAAATCCTCGCAGTCGACAGAGGTAACATTTCCATCAGAAACAGCGTTTTTATTGAGGAGGTAATTCTGCATCTCTTGTTGATCCTGCTGGGGACACACGTTTGCTCCAGGGCTTTTCTCTGATGACACAAGAGGTCTCTGTGGTGTTTGGGAGGCGATGCCAGGGCTCAGGGCTCATACAGAGACTCCTCACCGGGCACAGCAGAGCCTGGTGTGTGCTGTGGCCTCTGTTTACAGCGCCCGGAGTTCCCCCGGGTGGGTGGAGGATCACAGGCCCCTGGGCTGGGTTTGGTGAGTTTTTCTCAGCTCAGCAGTGTGAACACTCCAGATGCCCCTGGGGACACTGCTGGAAGCATCCATCCACTCTCTCCATCCACTCATTTGTACCCAGGAATGTAGGAAACTCTGACTGGGGACGGGCAGTAGTTCTGAAAATCATGCCCTAGCCGTTTTCTTCAGGAACGAACCAAGCGAGTGCCCTGAAAGCACCGGAGGGGCTGCAGGGGCTGAAGGGAACAGAAAGGGCTCCCCGGCACCTTTTGCCTCCGTTCTCTGCCATTCCCCAAAAGGCGTCGCAGTCCCTGAAGAGGTGTTTGTCATGCAGCCTGCCAAAATAAAGACCTGTAAAATCCTAGCTCTGCCTTTTGTTTAACGTGTTCTTACTTCCTATTTATGTCATCACAGAAAGCAAGGAAAGAAAAAATGTGTCTGGTTCCCACTATTGCTCTGTGCAGGCATTTTTAAAGGCTGCTGTACTTCTGTCCCCTTTTTCCACTCCAAGCTTGACTTTTCCCCTCCTTTTTTGAGGTCTGCTGCTTTGGGTGTCCCAGGCAGGGCTGGGTTCCTCGGCAGGGGTCTTAGGAGTTGGTGCAGATTCTGCTTTTTCCGAAGGTGTATCAAAGTGTGCCGGACTGTTTTCTCCAGGGGAAAGCTTTCTCTCAAAGACCATCAATGCATGTATGTGTTTTAATCGTGTAACCAGGTGGATTAAGAAAAGCCGACACCTGTAGCAGATTTTTGTTGGATCTGTGTCTGTGAGAAGTCGGCTGTGTGCTGGAGAGGGAGAGACCAAGAGAGGCAGTTGGAGAGTGGATACAGTGCCAGGTGTGAGCTGTTAGCATGATGAGGGCTCAGAGCAGCCACAGGTGTGAGCTGTTAAGTTGATGAGGGCTCAGAGCAGTCACAGGTGTGAGCTGTCAGGATGATGATGAGGGGCGGGGTCCCTCCGGGGGGAGGTTAATTAAGGGCGAGGCTTTGTCCCAGCCCGTTTTCGCATGGAGCTGCTGGAGAAGAGGAGTTTAAGGGGAGCTCCCGGGGCTGTCTCATGGAAGGACGGTGAGTGCTTTGGACTGGGTCCGGGGGATCACCTGGACACATCCTTTGCCACTTTCCCTGGGAAAGAAAACTCAGCAGTCCAGGTTCCTGATGTCAGTTTGTAGGACTCCCTTGGGACTATCAGGGCAGCACAAGTTTGAGGTGGGGACAACTTTGGTGTGGGGTCCATCCTTCGATATAAGGACTTTTTGCTGTCAGTCCCAGCCCAGTGTGGGGGGCCCCTGGGCACATCCTTTTTCCATTTTCCCTGGGAAAGAAAACTCAGCAGTCCAGGTTCCTGATGTCAGTTTGTAGGACTCCCTTGGGACTATCAGGGCAGCACAAGTTTGAGGTGGGGACAACTTTGGTGTGGGGTCCATCCTTCGATATAAGGACTTTTTGCTGTCAGTCCCAGCCCAGTGTGGGGGGCCCCTGGGCACATCCTTTTTCCATTTTCCCTGGGAAAGAAAACTCAGCAGTCCAGGTTCCTGATGTCAGTTTGTAGGGCTCCCTTGGGTCTATCAGGGCAGCACAAGTTTGAGGTGGGGACAACTTCGGTGTGGGGTCCATCCTTCGATATAAGGATTTTTTGCAGTCAGGGCCAGGGGCCCCTGGGCACATCCTTTTTCCATTTTCCCTGGGAAAGAAAACTCAGCAGTCCAGGTTCCTGATGTCAGTTTGTAGAGCTCCCTTGAGTCTATCAGGGCAGCACAAGTTTGAGGTGGGGACAGCTTTGGGGTGGGGTCCATCCTTCAAGATAAGGATTTTTTGCAGTCAGGGCCAGGGGCCCAGGGCCAGGGGCCCCTGGGCACATCCTTTTTCCATTTTCCCTGGGAAAGAAAACTCAGCAGTGCAGGTTGCTGATGTCAGTTTGTAGGGCTCCCTTGGGTCTATCAGGGCAGCACAAGTTTGAGGTGGGGACAGCTTTGGTGTGGGGTCCATCCTTCGATATAAGGATTTTCTGCAGTCAGGGCCAGGGGCCCCTGAGCACACCCTTTTTCCATTTCCCCAGGGAAAGAAAACTCAGCAGTCCAGGTTCCTGATGTCAGTTTGTAGGGCTCCCTTGGGTCTATCAGGGCAGCACAAGTTTGAGGTGGGGACAACTTCGGTGTGGGGTCCATCCTTCGATATAAGGATTTTTTGCAGTCAGGGCCAGGGGCCCCTGGGCACATCCATTTTCCATTTCCCCTGGGAAAGAAAACTCAGCAGTCCAGGTTCCTGATGTCAGTTTGTAGGGCTCCCTTGGGTCTATCAGGGCAGCACAAGTTTGAGGTGGGGACAATTTCGGTGTGGGATCCATCCTTCGATATAAGGATTTTTTGCAGTCAGGGCCCAGCCCAGGGCCAGGGGCCCCTGGGCATATCCTTTTTCCATTTTCCCTGGGAAAGAAAACTCAGCAGTCCAGGTTCCTGATGTCAGTTTGTAGGGCTCCCTTGGGTCTATCAGGGCAGCACAAGTTGGATGTGGGGACAGCTTCGGTGTGGGGTCCATCCTTTGATATAAGGATTCTTTGCAGTCAGGGCCAGGGGACCCTGGGCACATCCTTTGGCCATTTCCCCTGGGAAAGAAAACTCAGCAGTCCAGGTTCCTGATGTCAGTTTGTAGGGCTCCCTTGGGTCTATCAGGGCAGCACAAGTTTGAGGTGGGGACAACTTCGGTGTGGGGTCCATCCTTCGATATAAGGATTCTTTGCAGTCAGGGCCAGGGGCCCCTGGGCACATCCTTTTTCCATTTTCCCTGGGAAAGAAAACTCAGCAGTCCAGGTTCCTGATATCAGTTTGTAGGGCTCCCTTGGGTCTATCAGGGCAGCACAAGTTTGAGGTGGGGACAACTTCGGTGTGGGGTCCATCCTTCGATATAAGGATTTTTTGCAGTCAGGGCCAGGGGCCCCTGGGCACATCCTTTTTCCATTTTCCCTGGGAAAGAAAACTCAGCAGTCCAGGTTCCTGATGTCAGTTTGTAGGGCTCCCTTGGGTCTATCAGGGCAGCACAAGTTTGAGGTGGGGACAGCTTCGGTGTGGGGTCCATCCTTTGATATAAGGATTCTTTGCAGTCAGGGCCAGGGGCCCAGGGCCAGGGGACCCTGGGCACATCCTTTGGCCATTTCCCCTGGGAAAGAAAACTCAGCAGTCCAGGTTCCTGATGTCAGTTTGTAGGGCTCCCTTGGGTCTATCAGGGCAGCACAAGTTTGAGGTGGGGACAACTTCGGTGTGGGGTCCATCCTTCGATATAAGGATTCTTTGCAGTCAGGGCCAGGGGCCCCTGGGCACATCCTTTTTCCATTTTCCCTGGGAAAGAAAACTCAGCAGTCCAGGTTCCTGATATCAGTTTGTAGGGCTCCCTTGGGTCTATCAGGGCAGCACAAGTTTGAGGTGGGGACAACTTCGGTGTGGGGTCCATCCTTCGATATAAGGACTTTTTGCTGTCAGTCCCAGCCCAGTGTGGGGGGCCCCTGGGCACATCCTTTTTCCATTTTCCCTGGGAAAGAAAACTCAGCAGTCCAGGTTCCTGATGTCAGTTTGTAGGGCTCCCTTGGGTCTATCAGGGCAGCACAAGTTTGAGGTGGGGACAACTTCGGTGTGGGGTCCATCCTTCAATATAAGGATTCTTTGCAGTCAGGGCCAGGGGCCCCTGGGCACATCCTTTTTCCATTTTCCTTGGGAAAGAAAATTCAGCAGTCCAGGTTCCTGATGTCAGTTTGTAGGGCTCCCTTGGGTCTATCAGGGCAGCAAAAGATTGAGGTGGGGTCCATCCTTCGATATAAGGATTTTTTGCAGTCAGGGCCAGGGGCCCCTGGGCACATCCTTTTTCCATTTTCCCTGGGAAAGAAAACTCAGCAGTCCAGGTTCCTGATGTCAGTTTGTAGAGCTCCCTTGAGTCTATCAGGGCAGCACAAGTTTGAGGTGGGGACAGCTTTGGGGTGGGGTCCATCCTTCAAGATAAGGATTTTTTGCAGTCAGGGCCAGGGGCCCAGGGCCAGGGGCCCCTGGGCACATCCTTTTTCCATTTTCCCTGGGAAAGAAAACTCAGCAGTGCAGGTTGCTGATGTCAGTTTGTAGGGCTCCCTTGGGTCTATCAGGGCAGCACAAGTTTGAGGTGGGGACAGCTTTGGTGTGGGGTCCATCCTTCGATATAAGGATTTTCTGCAGTCAGGGCCAGGGGCCCCTGAGCACACCCTTTTTCCATTTCCCCAGGGAAAGAAAACTCAGCAGTCCAGGTTCCTGATGTCAGTTTGTAGGGCTCCCTTGGGTCTATCAGGGCAGCACAAGTTTGAGGTGGGGACAACTTCGGTGTGGGGTCCATCCTTCGATATAAGGATTTTTTGCAGTCAGGGCCAGGGGCCCCTGGGCACATCCATTTTCCATTTCCCCTGGGAAAGAAAACTCAGCAGTCCAGGTTCCTGATGTCAGTTTGTAGGGCTCCCTTGGGTCTATCAGGGCAGCACAAGTTTGAGGTGGGGACAATTTCGGTGTGGGGTCCATCCTTCGATATAAGGATTTTTTGCAGTCAGGGCCCAGCCCAGGGCCAGGGGCCCCTGGGCATATCCTTTTTCCATTTTCCCTGGGAAAGAAAACTCAGCAGTCCAGGTTCCTGATGTCAGTTTGTAGGGCTCCCTTGGGTCTATCAGGGCAGCAGAAGTTGGAGGTGGGGACAGCTTCGGTGTGGGGTCCATCCTTTGATATAAGGATTCTTTGCAGTCAGGGCCAGGGGACCCTGGGCACATCCTTTGGCCATTTCCCCTGGGAAAGAAAACTCAGCAGTCCAGGTTCCTGATGTCAGTTTGTAGGGCTCCCTTGGGTCTATCAGGGCAGCACAAGTTTGAGGTGGGGACAACTTCGGTGTGGGGTCCATCCTTCGATATAAGGATTCTTTGCAGTCAGGGCCAGGGGCCCCTGGGCACATCCTTTTTCCATTTTCCCTGGGAAAGAAAACTCAGCAGTCCAGGTTCCTGATATCAGTTTGTAGGGCTCCCTTGGGTCTATCAGGGCAGCACAAGTTTGAGGTGGGGACAACTTCGGTGTGGGGTCCATCCTTCGATATAAGGATTTTTTGCAGTCAGGGCCAGGGGCCCCTGGGCACATCCTTTTTCCATTTTCCCTGGGAAAGAAAACTCAGCAGTCCAGGTTCCTGATGTCAGTTTGTAGGGCTCCCTTGGGTCTATCAGGGCAGCACAAGTTTGAGGTGGGGACATCTTCGGTGTGGGGTCCATCCTTCGATATAAGGATTTTTTGCAGTCTGGGCCAGGGGCCCCTGGGCACATCCTTTTTCCATTTTCCCTGGGAAAGAAAACTCAGCAGTCCAGGTTTCTGATGTCAGTTTGTAGGGCTCCCTTGGGTCTATCAGGGCAGCACAAGTTGGAGGTGGGGACAGCTTCGGTGTGGGGTCCATCCTTCGATATAAGGATTCTTTGCAGTCAGGGCCCTGACCAGTGCCAGGGAACCCTGGGCACACCCTTTTTCCATTTTCCCTGGGAAAGCAAACTCAGCAGTCCAGGTTCCCGATGTCAGTTTGTAGGGCTCCCTTGGGTCTATCAGGGTAGCACAAGTTTGAGGTGGGGACAACTTCGGTGTGGGGTCCATCCTTCGATATAAGGATTTTTTGCAGTCTGGGCCAGGGGCCCATGGCTAGGGGCCCCTGGGCACACACTTTACCATTTTCCCTGGGAAAGAAAACTCAGCAGTCCAGGTTCCTGATGTCAGTTTGTAGGGTTGCCTTGGGTCTATCAGGGCAGCACAAGTTTGAGGTGGGGACAACTTCGGTGTGGGGTCCATCCTTTGATATAAGGATTTTTTGTAGTCAGGGCCAGGAGCCCCTGGGCACATCCTTTTTCCATTTTCCCTGGGAAAGAAAACTCAGCAGTCCAGGTTGCTGATGTCAGTTTGTAGGGCTCCCTTGGGTCTATCAGGGCAGCACAAATTTGAGGTGGGGACAGCTTTGGTGTGGGGTCCATCCTTCGATATAAGGATTCTTTGCAGTCAGGGCCCTGACCAGGGCCAGGGGACCCTGGGGACATCCTTTGGCCATTTTCCCTGGGAAAGAAAACTCAGCAGTCCAGGTTCCTGATGTCAGTTTGTAGGGCTCCCTTGGGTCTATCAGGGCAGCACAAGTTTGAGGTGGGGACAACTTCGGTGTGGCGTCCATCCTTCGATATAAGGATTTTTTGTAGTGGGGCCCCTGGGCACATCCTTTTTCCATTTTCCCTGGGAAAGAAAACTCAGCAGTCCAGGTTCCTGATGTCAGTTTGTAGGGCTGCCTTGGGTCTATCAGGGCAGCACAAGTTTGACGTGGGGACAACTTCGGTGTGGGGTCCATCCTTTGATATAAGGATTTTTTGTAGTCAGGGCCAGGGGCCCCTGGGCGCATCCTTTTTCCATTTTCCCTGGGAAAGAAAACTCAGCAGTCCAGTTTCCTGATGTCAGTTTGTAGAGCTCCCTTGGGTCTATCAGGGCAGGACAAGTTTGAGGTGGGGATAGCTTCGGTGTGGGGTCCATCCTTCGATATAAGGATTCTTTGCAGTCAGGGCCAGGGGCCCAGGGCCAGGGGCCCCCAGGCACATCCTTTGGCCATTTCCCCTGGGAAAGAAAACTCAGCAGTCCAGGTTGCTGATGTCAGTTTGTAGGGCTCCCTTGGGTCTATCAGGGCAGCACAAGTTGGAGGTGGGGACAGCTTTGGTGTGGGGTCCATCCTTCGATATAAGGATTCTTTGCAGTCAGGGCCCTGACCAGGGCCAGGGGACCCTGGGGACATCCTTTGGCCATTTTCCCTGGGAAAGAAAACTCAGCAGTCCAGGTTCCTGATGTCAGTTTGTAGGGCTCCCTTGGGTCTATCAGGGCAGCACAAGTTTGAGGTGGGGACAACTTCGGTGTGGCGTCCATCCTTCGATATAAGGATTTTTTGTAGTGGGGCCCCTGGGCACATCGTTTTTCCATTTTCCCTGGGAAAGAAAACTCAGCAGTCCAGGTTCCTGATGTCAGTTTGTAGGGCTCCCTTGGGTCTATCAGGGCAGCACAAGTTTGAGGTGGGGACAACTTCGGTGTGGGGTCCATCCTTCGATATAAGGATTCTTTGCAGTCAGGGCCAGGGGTCCAGGGCCAGGGGCCCCTGGGCACATCCTTTTTCCATTTTCCCTGGGAAAGAAAACTCAGCAGTCCAGGTTCCTGATGTCAGTTTGTAGGGCTCCCTTGGGTCTATCAGGGCAGTACAAGTTTGACGTGGGGACAACTTCGGTGTGGGGTCCATCCTTCGATATAAGGATTTTTTGCAGTGAAGACCCTGCCCAGGGCCAGGGGCCCCAGGGCACATCCTTTTTCCATTTTCCCAGGGAAAGAAAACTCAGCAGTCCAGGTTCCTGATGTCAGCTTGTAGGGCTCCCTTGGGTGTATCAGGGCAGCACAAGTTTGAGGTTGGGACATCTACGGTCTGGGGTCCATCCTTCGATATAAGGATTTTTTGCAGTGAGGCCCCAGCCCAGGGTCAGTGGCCCCTGGGCACATCCTTTTTCCATTTTCCCTGGGAAAGAAAACTCAGCAGTCCAGGTTCCTGATGTCAGTTTGTAGGGCTCCCTTGGGTCTATCAGGGCAGCACAAGTTTGAGGTGGGGACAACTTCGGTGTGGGGTCCATCCTTCGATATAAGGATTTCTTGCAGTGAGGTCCGTGCCCAGGGCCAGGGGCCCCAGGGCACATCCTTTTTCCATTTTCCCTGGGAAAGAAAACTCAGCAGTCCAGGTTCCTGATGTCAGTTTGTAGGGCTCCCTTGGGTGTATCAGGGCAGCACAAGTTTCAGGTGGGGACAACTTTGGTGTGGGGTCCATCCTTCGATATAAGGATTCTTTGCAGTCAGGGCCAGGGGCCCCCGGGCACACCCTTTTTCCATTTTCCCTGGGAAAGAAAACTCAGCAGTCCAGGTTCCTGATGTCAGTTTGTAGAGTTCCCTCTGAGTCTATCAGGGCAGCACAAGTTTGAGGTGGGGACAACTTCGGTGTGGGGACCATCCTTCGATATAAGGATTCTTTGCAGTCAGGGCCAGGGGTCCCTGGGCATAACCTTTTTCCATTTTCCCTGGGAAAGAAAACTCAGCAGTCCAGGTTCCTGATGTCAGTTTGTAGGGCTCCCTTGGGTCTATCAGGGCAGCACAAGTTTGAGGTTGGGACATCTAAGGTCTGTGCTCCATCCTTCGATATAAGGATTCTTTGCAGTCAGGGCCAGGGGCCCCCAGGCACATCCTTTTTCCATTTTCCCTGGGAAAGAAAACTCAGCAGTCCAGGTTGCTGATGTCAGTTTGTAGGGCTCCCTTGGGTCTATCAGGGCAGCACAAGTTTGAGGTGGGGACAACTTCGGTGTGGGGTCCATCCTTCGATATAAGGATTTTTTGCAGTCAGGGCCAGGGGCCCCTGGGCACATCCTTTTTCCATTTTCCCTGGGAAAGAAAACTCAGCAGTCCAGGTTCCTGATGTCAGTTTGTAGGGCTGCCTTGGGTCTATCAGGGCAGCACAAGTTTGAGGTGGGGACAACTTTGGTGTGGGGTCCATCCTTCGATATAATGATTTTTTGCAGTGAGGCCCCAGCCCAGGGTCAGTGGCCCCTGGGCACATCCTTTTTCCATTTTCCCTGGGAAAGAAAACTCAGCAGTCCAGGTTCCTGATGTCAGTTTGTAGGGCTCCCTTGGGTCTATCAGGGCAGCACAAGTTTGAGGTTGGGACAACTTCGGTCTGGGCTCCATCCTTCGATATATGGATTCTTTGCAGTCAGGGCCAGGTGCCCCTGGGCACAACCTTTTTCCATTTTCCCTGGGAAAGAAAACTCAGCAGTGCAGGTTGCTGATGTCAGTTTGTAGGGCTCCCTTGGGTCTATCAGGGCAGCACAAGTTTGAGGTGGGGACAACTTCGGTGTGGGGTCCATCCTTCGATATAAGGATTCTTTGCAGTGAGGCCCCAGCCCAGGGCCAGGGGCCACTGGGCACATCCTTTTTCCATTTTCCCTGGGAAAGAAAACTTAGCAGTCCAGGTTGCTGATGTCAGTTTGTAGGGCTCCCTTGGGTCTATCAGGGCAGCACAAGTTTGAGGTGGGGACAACTTCGGTGTGGGGTCCATCCTTCGATATAAGGATTTTTTGCAGTGAAGACCGTGCCCAGGGCAAGGGGGCCCCTGGGCACATCCTTTTTCCATTTTCCCTGGGAAAGAAAACTCAGCAGTCCAGGTTGCTGATGTCAGTTTGTAGGGCTCCCTTGGGTCTATCAGGGCAGCACAAGTTTGAGGTGGGGACAACTTCGGTGTGGGGTCCATCCTTCGATATAAGGATTTTTTGCAGTCAGGGCCAGCGGTCCAGGGCCAGGGGCCCCAGGGCACATCCTTTGTCCATTTTCCCTGGGAAAGAAAACTCAGCAGTCCAGGTTGCTGATGTCAGTTTGTAGAGTTCCCTTGGGTCTATCAGGGCAGTACAAGTTTGAGGTGGGGACAACTTCGGTGTGGGGTCCATCCTTCGATATAAGGATTTCTTGCAGTCAGGGCCAGAGGCCCCTGGGCACATCCTTTTTCCATTTTCCCTGGGAAAGAAAACTCAGCAGTCCAGGTTCCTGATGTCAGTTTGTAGGGCTGCCTTGGGTCTATCAGGGCAGCACAAGTTTGAGGTGGGGACAACTTCGGTGTGGGGTCCATCCTTCGATATAAGGATTTTTTGCAGTCAGGGCATGGGGTCCAGGGCCAGGGGCCCCTGGGCACATCCTTTGTCCATTTTCCCTGGGAAAGAAAACTCAGCAGTCCAGGTTGATGATGTCAGTTTGTAGGGATCCCTTGGGTCTATCAGGGCAGCACAAGTTTGAGGTGGGGACACCGTCGGTGTGGGGTCCATCCTTCGATATAAGGATTCTTTGCAGTCAGGGCCAGGGGCCCCCGGGCACATCCTTTTTCCATTTTCCCTGGGAAAGAAAACTCAGCAGTCCAGGTTCCTGATGTCACTTTGTAGAGTTCCCTTGGGTCTATCAGGGCAGCACAAGTTTGAGGTGGGGACAACTTCGGTGTGGGGTCCATCCTTCGATATAAGGATTTTTTGCAGTCAGGGCCAGGGGCCCTGGGCATATCCTTTTTCCATTTTCCCTGGGAAAGAAAACTCAGCAGTCCAGGTTCCTGATGTCAGTTTGTAGGGCTCCCTTGGGTCTATCAGGGCAGCACAAGTTTGAGGTTGGGACAACTTCGGTCTGGGCTCCATCCTTCGATATATGGATTCTTTGCAGTCAAGGCCAGGGGCCCCCGGGCACAACCTTTTCCCATTTTCCCTGGGAAAGAAAACTCAGCAGTCCAGGTTGCTGATGTCAGTTTGTAGGGCTCCCTTGGGTCTATCAGGGCAGCACAAGTTTGAGGTGGGGACAACTTCGGTGTGGGGTCCATCCTTCGATATAAGGATTCTTTGAAGTGAGGTCCCAGCCCAGGGCCAGGGGCCACTGGGCACATCCTTTTTCCATTTTCCCTGGGAAAGAAAACTCAGCAGTCCAGGTTCCTGATGTCAGTTTGTAGGGCTCCCTTGGGTCTATCAGGGCAGCACAAGTTTGAGGTTGGGACATCTACGGTCTGGGCTCCATCCTTCGATATAAGGATTCTTTGCAGTCAGGGCCAGGGGCCCCCAGGCACATCCTTTTTCCATTTTCCCTGGGAAAGAAAACTCAGCAGTCCAGGTTGCTGATGTCAGTTTGTAGGGCTCCCTTGGGTGTATCAGGGCAGCACAAGTTTGAGGTGGGGACAACTTCGGTGTGGGGTCCATCCTTCAATATAAGGATTCTTTGCAGTAAGGGCCAGGGGCCCCCGGGCACATCCTTTTTCCATTTTCCCTGGGAAAGAAAACTCAGCAGTCCAGGTTCCTGATGTCAGTTTGTAGAGTTCCCTTGGGTCTATCAGGGCAGCACAAGTTTGAGGTGGGGACAACTTCGGTGTGGGGTCCATCCTTCGATATAAGGATTTTTTGCAGTCAGGGCCAGGGGCCCTGGGCATATCCTTTTTCCATTTTCCCTGGGAAAGAAAACTCAGCAGTCCAGGTTCCTGATGTCAGTTTGTAGGGCTCCCTTGGGTCTATCAGGGCAGCACAAGTTTGAGGTGGGGACAACTTCGGTGTGGGTTGCATCCTTCGATATAAGGATTTTTTGCAGTGAAGACCCTGCCCAGGGCAAGGGGGCCCCTGGGCACATCCTTTTTCCATTTTCCCTGGGAAAGAAAACTCAGCAGTCCAGGTTCCTGATGTCAGTTTGTAGGGCTCCCTTGGGTCTATCAGGGCAGCACAAGTTTGAGGTGGGGACAACTTCGGTGTGGGGTCCATCCTTCGATATAAGGATTTTTTGCAGTCAGGGCCAGAGGTCCAGGGCCAGGGGCCCCTGGGCACATCCTTTGTCCATTTTCCCTGGGAAAGAAAACTCAGCAGTCCAGGTTCCTGATGTCAGTTTGTAGGGCTCCCTTGGGTCTATCAGGGCAGTACAAGTTTGAGGTGGGGACAACTTCGGTGTGGGGTCCATCCTTCGATATAAGGATTTCTTGCAGTCAGGGCCAGAGGCCCCTGGGCACAACCTTTTTCCATTTTCCCTGGGAAAGAAAACTCAGCAGTCCAGGTTGCTGATGTCAGTTTGTAGGGCTCCCTTGGGTCTATCAGGGCAGCACAAGTTTGAGGTGGGGACAACTTCGGTGTGGGGTCCATCCTTCGATATAAGGATTTTTTGCAGTCAGGGCCAGGGGTCCAGGGCCAGGGGCCCCTGGGCACATCCTTTTTCCATTTTCCCTGGGAAAGAAAACTCAGCAGTCCAGGTTCCTGATGTCAGTTTGTAGGGCTCCCTTGGGTCTATCAGGGCAGTACAAGTTTGAGGTGGGGACAACTTCGGTGTGGGGTCCATCCTTCGATATAAGGATTTCTTGCAGTGAGGTCCCTGCCCAGGGCTAGGGGCCCCAGGGGACATCCTTTTTCCATTTTCCCTGGGAAAGAAAACTCAGCAGTCCAGGTTCCTGATGTCAGTTTGTAGGGCTCCCTTGGGTCTATCAGGGCAGCACAAGTTTGAGGTGGGGACACCGTCGGTGTGGGGTCCATCCTTCGATATAAGGATTCTTTGCAGTCAGGGCCAGGGGCCCCCGGGCACATCCTTTTTCCATTTTCCCTGGGAAAGAAAACTCAGCAGTCCAGGTTCCTGATGTCAGTTTGTAGAGTTCCCTTGGGTCTATCAGGGCAGCACAAGTTTGAGGTGGGGACAACTTCGGTGTGGGGTCCATCCTTCGATATAAGGATTTTTTGCAGTCAGGGCCAGGGGTCCAGGGCCAGGGGCCCCTGGGCACATCCTTTTTCCATTTTCCCTGGGAAAGAAAACTCAGCAGTCCAGGTTCCTGATGTCAGTTTGTAGGGCTGCCTTGGGTCTATCAGGGCAGCACAAGTTTGAGGTGGGGACAACTTCGGTGTGGGGTCCATCCTTCGATATAAGGATTTTTTGCAGTCAGGGCCAGGGGTCCGGGGCCAGGGGCCCCTGGGCACACCCTTTGTCCATTTTCCCTGGGAAAGAAAACTCAGCAGTCCAGGTTCCTGATGTCAGTTTGTAGGGCTCCCTTGGGTCTATCAGGGCAGTACAAGTTTGAGGTGGGGACAACTTCGGTGTGGGGTCCATCCTTCGATATAAGGATTTCTTGTAGTGAGGTCCCTGCCCAGGGCTAGGGGCCCCAGGGCACATCCTTTTTCCATTTTCCCTGGGAAAGAAAACTCAGCAGTCCAGGTTCCTGATGTCAGTTTGTAGAGTTCCCTTGGGTCTATCAGGGCAGCACAAGTTTGAGGTGGGGACAACTTCGGTGTGGGGTCCATCCTTCGATATAAGGATTTTTTGTAGTCAGGGCCAGGGGCCCTGGGCATATCCTTTTTCCATTTTCCCTGGGAAAGAAAACTCAGCAGTCCAGGTTCCTGATGTCAGTTTGTAGGGCTCCCTTGGGTCTATCAGGGCAGCACAAGTTTGAGGTGGGGACAACTTCGGTCTGGGCTCCATCCTTCGATATATGGATTCTTTGCAGTCAAGGCCAGGGGCCTCTGGGCACAACCTTTTTCCACTTTCCCTGGGAAAGAAAACGCAGCAGTCCAGGTTGCTGATGTCAGTTTGTAGGGCTCCCTTGGGTCTATCAGGGCAGCACAAGTTTGAGGTGGGGACAACTTCGGTGTGGGGTCCATCCTTCGATATAAGGATTCTTTGCTTTGAAGACCCAGCCCAGGGCCAGGGGCCACTGGGCACATCCTTTTTCCATTTTCCCTGGGAAAGAAAACTCAGCAGTCCAGGTTCCTGATGTCAGTTTGTAGGGCTCCCTTGGGTCTATCAGGGCAGCACAAGTTTGAGGTTGGGACATCTACGGTCTGGGCTCCATCCTTCGATATAAGGATTCTTTGCAGTCAGGGCCAGGGGCCACTGGGCACATCCTTTTTCCATTTTCCCTGGGAAAGAAAACTCAGCAGTCCAGGTTCCTGATGTCAGTTTGTAGGGCTCCCTTGGGTCTATCAGGGTAGCACAAGTTTGAGGTTGGGACAACTTCGGTCTGGGGTCCATCCTTCGATATAAGGATTTTTTGCAGTCAGGGCCAGGGGCCCCTGGGCACATCCTTTTTCCATTTTCCCTGGGAAAGAAAACTCAGCAGTCCAGGTTCCTGATGTCAGTTTGTAGGGCTCCCTTGGGTCTATCAGGGCAGCACAAGTTTGAGGTGGGGACATCTTCGGTGTGGGGTCCATCCTTCGATATAAGGATTCTTTGCAGTCAGGGCCAGGCTTCCCTGGGCATATCCTTTTTCCATTTTCCCTGGGAAAGAAAACTCAGCAGTCCAGGTTCCTGATGTCAGTTTGTAGGGCTCCCTTGGGTCTATCAGGGCAGCACAAGTTTGAGGTTGGGACAACTTCGGTCTGGGCTCCATCCTTCGATATATGGCTTCTTTGCAGTCAGGGCCAGGGGCCCCTGGGCACATCCTTTTTCCATTTTCCCTGGGAAAGAAAACTCAGCAGTCCAGGTTCCTGATGTCAGTTTGTAGGGCTCCCTTGGGTCTATCAGGGCAGCACAAGTTTGAGGTGGGGACAACTTCGGTGTGGGGTCCATCCTTCGATATAAGGATTCTTTGCAGTCAGGGCCAGGGGCCCTTCGGCACATCCTTTTTCCATTTTCCCTGGGAAAGAAAACTCAGCAGTCCAGGTTCCTGATGTCAGTTTGTAGGGCTGCCTTGGGTCTATCAGGGCAGCACAAGTTTCAGGTGGGGACAACTTTGGAGTGGGGTCCATCCTTCGATAAAATGATTCTTTGCAGTGAGGCCCCAGCCCAGGGCCAGGGGCCCCCGGGCACATCCTTTTCCCATTTTCCCTGGGAAAGAAAACTCAGCAGTCCAGGTTGCTGATGTCAGTTTGTAGGGCTCCCTTGGGTCTATCAGGGCAGCACAAGTTTGAGGTGGGGACAACTTCGGTGTGGGGTCCATCCTTCGATATAAGGATTTTTTGCAGTCAGGGCATGGGGCCCAGGGCCAGGGGCCCCTGGGCACATCAATTTTCCATTTCCCCTGGGAAAGAAAACTCAGCAGTCCAGGTTCCTGATGTCAGTTTGTAGGGCTCCCTTGGGTCTATCAGGGCAGCACAAGTTTGAGGTTGGGACAACTTCGGTCTGGGCTCCATCCTTCGATATATGGATTCTTTGCAGTCAGGGCCAGGGGCCCCTGGGCACACCCTTTTTCCATTTTCCCTGGGAAAGAAAACTCAGCAGTCCAGGTTGATGATGTCAGTTTGTAGGGCTCCCTTGGGTCTATCAGGGCAGCACAAGTTTGAGGTGGGGACAACTTTGGTGTGGGGTCCATCCTTCGATATAAGGATTCTTTGCAGTGAGGCCCCAGCCCAGGGCCAGGGGCCCCTGGGCACATCCTTTTTCCATTTTCCCTGGGAAAGAAAACTCAGCAGTCCAGGTTGCTGATGTCAGTTTGTAGGGCTCCCTTGGGTCTATCAGGGCAGCACAAGTTTGAGGTGGGGACAACTTCGGTGTGGGGTCCATCCTTCAATATAAGGATTTTTTGCAGTCAGGGCCAGGGGCCCCTGGGCACATCCTTTTTCCATTTTCCCTGGGAAAGAAAACTCAGCAGTCCAGGTTCCTGATGTCAGTTTGTAGGGCTGCCTTGGGTCTATCAGGGCAGCACAAGTTTGAGGTGGGGACAACTTCGGTGTGGGGTCCATCCTTCGATATAAGGATTTTTTGCAGTGAAGACCCTGCCCAGGGCAAGGGGGCCCCTGGGCACATCCTTTTTCCATTTTCCCTGGGAAAGAAAACTCAGCAGTCCAGGTTCCTGATGTCAGTTTGTAGGGCTCACTTGGGTCTATCAGGGCAGCACAAGTTTGAGGTGGGGACAACTTCGGAGTGGGGTCCATCCTTCGATATAAGGATTTTTTGCAGTCAGGGCCAGGGGTCCAGGGCCAGGGGCCCCTGGGCACATCCTTTGTCCATTTTCCCTGGGAAAGAAAACTCAGCAGTCCAGGTTCCTGATGTCAGTTTGTAGGGCTCCCTTGGGTCTATCAGGGCAGTACAAGTTTGAGGTGGGGACAACTTCGGTGTGGGGTCCATCCTTCGATATAAGGATTTCTTGCAGTCAGGGCCAGAGGCCCCTGGGCACAACCTTTTTCCATTTCCCCTGGGAAAGAAAACTCAGCAGTCCAGGTTCCTGATGTCAGTTTGTAGGGCTCCCTTGGGTCTATCAGGGCAGCACAAGTTTGAGGTGGGGACAACTTCGGTGTGGGGTCCATCCTTCGATATAAGGATTCTTTGTAGTGAGGCCACTGCCCAGGGCCAGGGACCCCTGGGCACATCCTTTGGCCATTTTCCCTGGGAAAGAAAACTCAGCAGTCCAGGTTCCTGATGTCAGTTTGTAGGGCTGCCTTGGGTCTATCAGGGCAGCACAAGTTTGAGGTGGGGACAACTTCGGTGTGGGGTCCATCCTTCGATATAAGGATTTTTTGCAGTCAGGGCCAGGGGCCCCTGGGCACATCCTTTTTCCATTTTCCCTGGGAAAGAAAACTCAGCAGTCCAGGTTCCTGATGTCAGTTTGTAGGGCTCCCTTGGGTCTATCAGGGCAGCACAAGTTTGAGGTTGGGACAACTTCGGTCTGGGCTCCATCCTTCGATATATGGATTCTTTGCAGTCAGGGCCAGGGGCCCCTGGGCACATCCATTTTCCATTTCCCCTGGGAAAGAAAACTCAGCAGTCCAGGTTCCTGATGTCAGTTTGTAGGGCTCCCTTGGGTCTATCAGGGCAGCACAAGTTTGAGGTGGGGACAATTTCGGTGTGGGGTCCATCCTTCGATATAAGGATTTTTTGCAGTCAGGGCCCAGCCCAGGGCCAGGGGCCCCTGGGCATATCCTTTTTCCATTTTCCCTGGGAAAGAAAACTCAGCAGTCCAGGTTCCTGATGTCAGTTTGTAGGGCTCCCTTGGGTCTATCAGGGCAGCAGAAGTTGGAGGTGGGGACAGCTTCGGTGTGGGGTCCATCCTTTGATATAAGGATTCTTTGCAGTCAGGGCCAGGGGACCCTGGGCACATCCTTTGGCCATTTCCCCTGGGAAAGAAAACTCAGCAGTCCAGGTTCCTGATGTCAGTTTGTAGGGCTCCCTTGGGTCTATCAGGGCAGCACAAGTTTGAGGTGGGGACAACTTCGGTGTGGGGTCCATCCTTCGATATAAGGATTCTTTGCAGTCAGGGCCAGGGGCCCCTGGGCACATCCTTTTTCCATTTTCCCTGGGAAAGAAAACTCAGCAGTCCAGGTTCCTGATATCAGTTTGTAGGGCTCCCTTGGGTCTATCAGGGCAGCACAAGTTTGAGGTGGGGACAACTTCGGTGTGGGGTCCATCCTTCGATATAAGGATTTTTTGCAGTCAGGGCCAGGGGCCCCTGGGCACATCCTTTTTCCATTTTCCCTGGGAAAGAAAACTCAGCAGTCCAGGTTCCTGATGTCAGTTTGTAGGGCTCCCTTGGGTCTATCAGGGCAGCACAAGTTTGAGGTGGGGACATCTTCGGTGTGGGGTCCATCCTTCGATATAAGGATTTTTTGCAGTCTGGGCCAGGGGCCCCTGGGCACATCCTTTTTCCATTTTCCCTGGGAAAGAAAACTCAGCAGTCCAGGTTTCTGATGTCAGTTTGTAGGGCTCCCTTGGGTCTATCAGGGCAGCACAAGTTGGAGGTGGGGACAGCTTCGGTGTGGGGTCCATCCTTCGATATAAGGATTCTTTGCAGTCAGGGCCCTGACCAGTGCCAGGGAACCCTGGGCACACCCTTTTTCCATTTTCCCTGGGAAAGCAAACTCAGCAGTCCAGGTTCCCGATGTCAGTTTGTAGGGCTCCCTTGGGTCTATCAGGGTAGCACAAGTTTGAGGTGGGGACAACTTCGGTGTGGGGTCCATCCTTCGATATAAGGATTTTTTGCAGTCTGGGCCAGGGGCCCATGGCTAGGGGCCCCTGGGCACACACTTTACCATTTTCCCTGGGAAAGAAAACTCAGCAGTCCAGGTTCCTGATGTCAGTTTGTAGGGTTGCCTTGGGTCTATCAGGGCAGCACAAGTTTGAGGTGGGGACAACTTCGGTGTGGGGTCCATCCTTTGATATAAGGATTTTTTGTAGTCAGGGCCAGGAGCCCCTGGGCACATCCTTTTTCCATTTTCCCTGGGAAAGAAAACTCAGCAGTCCAGGTTGCTGATGTCAGTTTGTAGGGCTCACTTGGGTCTATCAGGGCAGCACAAATTTGAGGTGGGGACAGCTTTGGTGTGGGGTCCATCCTTCGATATAAGGATTCTTTGCAGTCAGGGCCCTGACCAGGGCCAGGGGACCCTGGGGACATCCTTTGGCCATTTTCCCTGGGAAAGAAAACTCAGCAGTCCAGGTTCCTGATGTCAGTTTGTAGGGCTCCCTTGGGTCTATCAGGGCAGCACAAGTTTGAGGTGGGGACAACTTCGGTGTGGCGTCCATCCTTCGATATAAGGATTTTTTGTAGTGGGGCCCCTGGGCACATCCTTTTTCCATTTTCCCTGGGAAAGAAAACTCAGCAGTCCAGGTTCCTGATGTCAGTTTGTAGGGCTGCCTTGGGTCTATCAGGGCAGCACAAGTTTGACGTGGGGACAACTTCGGTGTGGGGTCCATCCTTTGATATAAGGATTTTTTGTAGTCAGGGCCAGGGGCCCCTGGGCGCATCCTTTTTCCATTTTCCCTGGGAAAGAAAACTCAGCAGTCCAGTTTCCTGATGTCAGTTTGTAGAGCTCCCTTGGGTCTATCAGGGCAGGACAAGTTTGAGGTGGGGATAGCTTCGGTGTGGGGTCCATCCTTCGATATAAGGATTCTTTGCAGTCAGGGCCAGGGGCCCAGGGCCAGGGGCCCCCAGGCACATCCTTTGGCCATTTCCCCTGGGAAAGAAAACTCAGCAGTCCAGGTTGCTGATGTCAGTTTGTAGGGCTCCCTTGGGTCTATCAGGGCAGCACAAGTTGGAGGTGGGGACAGCTTTGGTGTGGGGTCCATCCTTCGATATAAGGATTCTTTGCAGTCAGGGCCCTGACCAGGGCCAGGGGACCCTGGGGACATCCTTTGGCCATTTTCCCTGGGAAAGAAAACTCAGCAGTCCAGGTTCCTGATGTCAGTTTGTAGGGCTCCCTTGGGTCTATCAGGGCAGCACAAGTTTGAGGTGGGGACAACTTCGGTGTGGCGTCCATCCTTCGATATAAGGATTTTTTGTAGTGGGGCCCCTGGGCACATCGTTTTTCCATTTTCCCTGGGAAAGAAAACTCAGCAGTCCAGGTTCCTGATGTCAGTTTGTAGGGCTCCCTTGGGTCTATCAGGGCAGCACAAGTTTGAGGTGGGGACAACTTCGGTGTGGGGTCCATCCTTCGATATAAGGATTCTTTGCAGTCAGGGCCAGGGGTCCAGGGCCAGGGGCCCCTGGGCACATCCTTTTTCCATTTTCCCTGGGAAAGAAAACTCAGCAGTCCAGGTTCCTGATGTCAGTTTGTAGGGCTCCCTTGGGTCTATCAGGGCAGTACAAGTTTGACGTGGGGACAACTTCGGTGTGGGGTCCATCCTTCGATATAAGGATTTTTTGCAGTGAAGACCCTGCCCAGGGCCAGGGGCCCCAGGGCACATCCTTTTTCCATTTTCCCAGGGAAAGAAAACTCAGCAGTCCAGGTTCCTGATGTCAGCTTGTAGGGCTCCCTTGGGTGTATCAGGGCAGCACAAGTTTGAGGTTGGGACATCTACGGTCTGGGGTCCATCCTTCGATATAAGGATTTTTTGCAGTGAGGCCCCAGCCCAGGGTCAGTGGCCCCTGGGCACATCCTTTTTCCATTTTCCCTGGGAAAGAAAACTCAGCAGTCCAGGTTCCTGATGTCAGTTTGTAGGGCTCCCTTGGGTCTATCAGGGCAGCACAAGTTTGAGGTGGGGACAACTTCGGTGTGGGGTCCATCCTTCGATATAAGGATTTCTTGCAGTGAGGTCCGTGCCCAGGGCCAGGGGCCCCAGGGCACATCCTTTTTCCATTTTCCCTGGGAAAGAAAACTCAGCAGTCCAGGTTCCTGATGTCAGTTTGTAGGGCTCCCTTGGGTGTATCAGGGCAGCACAAGTTTCAGGTGGGGACAACTTTGGTGTGGGGTCCATCCTTCGATATAAGGATTCTTTGCAGTCAGGGCCAGGGGCCCCCGGGCACACCCTTTTTCCATTTTCCCTGGGAAAGAAAACTCAGCAGTCCAGGTTCCTGATGTCAGTTTGTAGAGTTCCCTCTGAGTCTATCAGGGCAGCACAAGTTTGAGGTGGGGACAACTTCGGTGTGGGGACCATCCTTCGATATAAGGATTCTTTGCAGTCAGGGCCAGGGGTCCCTGGGCATAACCTTTTTCCATTTTCCCTGGGAAAGAAAACTCAGCAGTCCAGGTTCCTGATGTCAGTTTGTAGGGCTCCCTTGGGTCTATCAGGGCAGCACAAGTTTGAGGTTGGGACATCTAAGGTCTGTGCTCCATCCTTCGATATAAGGATTCTTTGCAGTCAGGGCCAGGGGCCCCCAGGCACGTCCTTTTTCCATTTTCCCTGGGAAAGAAAACTCAGCAGTCCAGGTTGCTGATGTCAGTTTGTAGGGCTCCCTTGGGTCTATCAGGGCAGCACAAGTTTGAGGTGGGGACAACTTCGGTGTGGGGTCCATCCTTCGATATAAGGATTTTTTGCAGTCAGGGCCAGGGGCCCCTGGGCACATCCTTTTTCCATTTTCCCTGGGAAAGAAAACTCAGCAGTCCAGGTTCCTGATGTCAGTTTGTAGGGCTGCCTTGGGTCTATCAGGGCAGCACAAGTTTGAGGTGGGGACAACTTTGGTGTGGGGTCCATCCTTCGATATAATGATTTTTTGCAGTGAGGCCCCAGCCCAGGGTCAGTGGCCCCTGGGCACATCCTTTTTCCATTTTCCCTGGGAAAGAAAACTCAGCAGTCCAGGTTCCTGATGTCAGTTTGTAGGGCTCCCTTGGGTCTATCAGGGCAGCACAAGTTTGAGGTTGGGACAACTTCGGTCTGGGCTCCATCCTTCGATATATGGATTCTTTGCAGTCAGGGCCAGGTGCCCCTGGGCACAACCTTTTTCCATTTTCCCTGGGAAAGAAAACTCAGCAGTGCAGGTTGCTGATGTCAGTTTGTAGGGCTCCCTTGGGTCTATCAGGGCAGCACAAGTTTGAGGTGGGGACAACTTCGGTGTGGGGTCCATCCTTCGATATAAGGATTCTTTGCAGTGAGGCCCCAGCCCAGGGCCAGGGGCCACTGGGCACATCCTTTTTCCATTTTCCCTGGGAAAGAAAACTTAGCAGTCCAGGTTGCTGATGTCAGTTTGTAGGGCTCCCTTGGGTCTATCAGGGCAGCACAAGTTTGAGGTGGGGACAACTTCGGTGTGGGGTCCATCCTTCGATATAAGGATTTTTTGCAGTGAAGACCGTGCCCAGGGCAAGGGGGCCCCTGGGCACATCCTTTTTCCATTTTCCCTGGGAAAGAAAACTCAGCAGTCCAGGTTGCTGATGTCAGTTTGTAGGGCTCCCTTGGGTCTATCAGGGCAGCACAAGTTTGAGGTGGGGACAACTTCGGTGTGGGGTCCATCCTTCGATATAAGGATTTTTTGCAGTCAGGGCCAGCGGTCCAGGGCCAGGGGCCCCAGGGCACATCCTTTGTCCATTTTCCCTGGGAAAGAAAACTCAGCAGTCCAGGTTGCTGATGTCAGTTTGTAGAGTTCCCTTGGGTCTATCAGGGCAGTACAAGTTTGAGGTGGGGACAACTTCGGTGTGGGGTCCATCCTTCGATATAAGGATTTCTTGCAGTCAGGGCCAGAGGCCCCTGGGCACATCCTTTTTCCATTTTCCCTGGGAAAGAAAACTCAGCAGTCCAGGTTCCTGATGTCAGTTTGTAGGGCTGCCTTGGGTCTATCAGGGCAGCACAAGTTTGAGGTGGGGACAACTTCGGTGTGGGGTCCATCCTTCGATATAAGGATTTTTTGCAGTCAGGGCATGGGGTCCAGGGCCAGGGGCCCCTGGGCACATCCTTTGTCCATTTTCCCTGGGAAAGAAAACTCAGCAGTCCAGGTTGATGATGTCAGTTTGTAGGGATCCCTTGGGTCTATCAGGGCAGCACAAGTTTGAGGTGGGGACACCGTCGGTGTGGGGTCCATCCTTCGATATAAGGATTCTTTGCAGTCAGGGCCAGGGGCCCCCGGGCACATCCTTTTTCCATTTTCCCTGGGAAAGAAAACTCAGCAGTCCAGGTTCCTGATGTCACTTTGTAGAGTTCCCTTGGGTCTATCAGGGCAGCACAAGTTTGAGGTGGGGACAACTTCGGTGTGGGGTCCATCCTTCGATATAAGGATTTTTTGCAGTCAGGGCCAGGGGCCCTGGGCATATCCTTTTTCCATTTTCCCTGGGAAAGAAAACTCAGCAGTCCAGGTTCCTGATGTCAGTTTGTAGGGCTCCCTTGGGTCTATCAGGGCAGCACAAGTTTGAGGTTGGGACAACTTCGGTCTGGGCTCCATCCTTCGATATATGGATTCTTTGCAGTCAAGGCCAGGGGCCCCCGGGCACAACCTTTTCCCATTTTCCCTGGGAAAGAAAACTCAGCAGTCCAGGTTGCTGATGTCAGTTTGTAGGGCTCCCTTGGGTCTATCAGGGCAGCACAAGTTTGAGGTGGGGACAACTTCGGTGTGGGGTCCATCCTTCGATATAAGGATTCTTTGAAGTGAGGTCCCAGCCCAGGGCCAGGGGCCACTGGGCACATCCTTTTTCCATTTTCCCTGGGAAAGAAAACTCAGCAGTCCAGGTTCCTGATGTCAGTTTGTAGGGCTCCCTTGGGTCTATCAGGGCAGCACAAGTTTGAGGTTGGGACATCTACGGTCTGGGCTCCATCCTTCGATATAAGGATTCTTTGCAGTCAGGGCCAGGGGCCCCCAGGCACATCCTTTTTCCATTTTCCCTGGGAAAGAAAACTCAGCAGTCCAGGTTCCTGATGTCAGTTTGTAGGGCTCCCTTGGGTGTATCAGGGCAGCACAAGTTTGAGGTGGGGACAACTTCGGTGTGGGGTCCATCCTTCAATATAAGGATTCTTTGCAGTAAGGGCCAGGGGCCCCCGGGCACATCCTTTTTCCATTTTCCCTGGGAAAGAAAACTCAGCAGTCCAGGTTCCTGATGTCAGTTTGTAGAGTTCCCTTGGGTCTATCAGGGCAGCACAAGTTTGAGGTGGGGACAACTTCGGTGTGGGGTCCATCCTTCGATATAAGGATTTTTTGCAGTCAGGGCCAGGGGCCCTGGGCATATCCTTTTTCCATTTTCCCTGGGAAAGAAAACTCAGCAGTCCAGGTTCCTGATGTCAGTTTGTAGGGCTCCCTTGGGTCTATCAGGGCAGCACAAGTTTGAGGTGGGGACAACTTCGGTGTGGGTTGCATCCTTCGATATAAGGATTTTTTGCAGTGAAGACCCTGCCCAGGGCAAGGGGGCCCCTGGGCACATCCTTTTTCCATTTTCCCTGGGAAAGAAAACTCAGCAGTCCAGGTTCCTGATGTCAGTTTGTAGGGCTCCCTTGGGTCTATCAGGGCAGCACAAGTTTGAGGTGGGGACAACTTCGGTGTGGGGTCCATCCTTCGATATAAGGATTTTTTGCAGTCAGGGCCAGGGGTCCAGGGCCAGGGGCCCCTGGGCACATCCTTTGTCCATTTTCCCTGGGAAAGAAAACTCAGCAGTCCAGGTTCCTGATGTCAGTTTGTAGGGCTCCCTTGGGTCTATCAGGGCAGTACAAGTTTGAGGTGGGGACAACTTCGGTGTGGGGTCCATCCTTCGATATAAGGATTTCTTGCAGTCAGGGCCAGAGGCCCCTGGGCACAACCTTTTTCCATTTTCCCTGGGAAAGAAAACTCAGCAGTCCAGGTTGCTGATGTCAGTTTGTAGGGCTCCCTTGGGTCTATCAGGGCAGCACAAGTTTGAGGTGGGGACAACTTCGGTGTGGGGTCCATCCTTCGATATAAGGATTTTTTGCAGTCAGGGCCAGGGGTCCAGGGCCAGGGGCCCCTGGGCACATCCTTTTTCCATTTTCCCTGGGAAAGAAAACTCAGCAGTCCAGGTTCCTGATGTCAGTTTGTAGGGCTCCCTTGGGTCTATCAGGGCAGTACAAGTTTGAGGTGGGGACAACTTCGGTGTGGGGTCCATCCTTCGATATAAGGATTTCTTGCAGTGAGGTCCCTGCCCAGGGCTAGGGGCCCCAGGGCACATCCTTTTTCCATTTTCCCTGGGAAAGAAAACTCAGCAGTCCAGGTTCCTGATGTCAGTTTGTAGGGCTCCCTTGGGTCTATCAGGGCAGCACAAGTTTGAGGTGGGGACACCGTCGGTGTGGGGTCCATCCTTCGATATAAGGATTCTTTGCAGTCAGGGCCAGGGGCCCCCGGGCACATCCTTTTTCCATTTTCCCTGGGAAAGAAAACTCAGCAGTCCAGGTTCCTGATGTCAGTTTGTAGAGTTCCCTTGGGTCTATCAGGGCAGCACAAGTTTGAGGTGGGGACAACTTCGGTGTGGGGTCCATCCTTCGATATAAGGATTTTTTGCAGTCAGGGCCAGGGGTCCAGGGCCAGGGGCCCCTGGGCACATCCTTTTTCCATTTTCCCTGGGAAAGAAAACTCAGCAGTCCAGGTTCCTGATGTCAGTTTGTAGGGCTGCCTTGGGTCTATCAGGGCAGCACAAGTTTGAGGTGGGGACAACTTCGGTGTGGGGTCCATCCTTCGATATAAGGATTTTTTGCAGTCAGGGCCAGGGGTCCGGGGCCAGGGGCCCCTGGGCACACCCTTTGTCCATTTTCCCTGGGAAAGAAAACTCAGCAGTCCAGGTTCCTGATGTCAGTTTGTAGGGCTCCCTTGGGTCTATCAGGGCAGTACAAGTTTGAGGTGGGGACAACTTCGGTGTGGGGTCCATCCTTCGATATAAGGATTTCTTGTAGTGAGGTCCCTGCCCAGGGCTAGGGGCCCCAGGGCACATCCTTTTTCCATTTTCCCTGGGAAAGAAAACTCAGCAGTCCAGGTTCCTGATGTCAGTTTGTAGAGTTCCCTTGGGTCTATCAGGGCAGCACAAGTTTGAGGTGGGGACAACTTCGGTGTGGGGTCCATCCTTCGATATAAGGATTTTTTGTAGTCAGGGCCAGGGGCCCTGGGCATATCCTTTTTCCATTTTCCCTGGGAAAGAAAACTCAGCAGTCCAGGTTCCTGATGTCAGTTTGTAGGGCTCCCTTGGGTCTATCAGGGCAGCACAAGTTTGAGGTTGGGACAACTTCGGTCTGGGCTCCATCCTTCGATATATGGATTCTTTGCAGTCAAGGCCAGGGGCCTCTGGGCACAACCTTTTTCCACTTTCCCTGGGAAAGAAAACGCAGCAGTCCAGGTTGCTGATGTCAGTTTGTAGGGCTCCCTTGGGTCTATCAGGGCAGCACAAGTTTGAGGTGGGGACAACTTCGGTGTGGGGTCCATCCTTCGATATAAGGATTCTTTGCTTTGAAGACCCAGCCCAGGGCCAGGGGCCACTGGGCACATCCTTTTTCCATTTTCCCTGGGAAAGAAAACTCAGCAGTCCAGGTTCCTGATGTCAGTTTGTAGGGCTCCCTTGGGTCTATCAGGGCAGCACAAGTTTGAGGTGGGGACAACTTTGGTGTGGGGTCCATCCTTCGATATAAGGATTCTTTGCAGTCAGGGCCAGGGGCCCCTGGGCATATCCTTTTCCATTTTCCCTGGGAAAGAAAACTCAGCAGTCCAGGTTCCTGATGTCAGTTTGTAGGGCTCCCTTGGGTCTATCAGGGTAGCACAAGTTTGAGGTTGGGACAACTTCGGTCTGGGGTCCATCCTTCGATATAAGGATTTTTTGCAGTCAGGGCCAGGGGCCCCTGGGCACATCCTTTTTCCATTTTCCCTGGGAAAGAAAACTCAGCAGTCCAGGTTCCTGATGTCAGTTTGTAGGGCTCCCTTGGGTCTATCAGGGCAGCACAAGTTTGAGGTGGGGACATCTTCGGTGTGGGGTCCATCCTTCGATATAAGGATTCTTTGCAGTCAGGGCCAGGCTTCCCTGGGCATATCCTTTTTCCATTTTCCCTGGGAAAGAAAACTCAGCAGTCCAGGTTCCTGATGTCAGTTTGTAGGGCTCCCTTGGGTCTATCAGGGCAGCACAAGTTTGAGGTTGGGACAACTTCGGTCTGGGCTCCATCCTTCGATATATGGCTTCTTTGCAGTCAGGGCCAGGGGCCCCTGGGCACATCCTTTTTCCATTTTCCCTGGGAAAGAAAACTCAGCAGTCCAGGTTCCTGATGTCAGTTTGTAGGGCTCCCTTGGGTCTATCAGGGCAGCACAAGTTTGAGGTGGGGACAACTTCGGTGTGGGGTCCATCCTTCGATATAAGGATTCTTTGCAGTCAGGGCCAGGGGCCCTTCGGCACATCCTTTTTCCATTTTCCCTGGGAAAGAAAACTCAGCAGTCCAGGTTCCTGATGTCAGTTTGTAGGGCTGCCTTGGGTCTATCAGGGCAGCACAAGTTTCAGGTGGGGACAACTTTGGAGTGGGGTCCATCCTTCGATAAAATGATTCTTTGCAGTGAGGCCCCAGCCCAGGGCCAGGGGCCCCCGGGCACATCCTTTTCCCATTTTCCCTGGGAAAGAAAACTCAGCAGTCCAGGTTGCTGATGTCAGTTTGTAGGGCTCCCTTGGGTCTATCAGGGCAGCACAAGTTTGAGGTGGGGACAACTTCGGTGTGGGGTCCATCCTTCGATATAAGGATTTTTTGCCGTCAGGGCATGGGGCCCAGGGCCAGGGGCCCCTGGGCACATCAATTTTCCATTTCCCCTGGGAAAGAAAACTCAGCAGTCCAGGTTCCTGATGTCAGTTTGTAGGGCTCCCTTGGGTCTATCAGGGCAGCACAAGTTTGAGGTTGGGACAACTTCGGTCTGGGCTCCATCCTTCGATATATGGATTCTTTGCAGTCAGGGCCAGGGGCCCCTGGGCACACCCTTTTTCCATTTTCCCTGGGAAAGAAAACTCAGCAGTCCAGGTTGATGATGTCAGTTTGTAGGGCTCCCTTGGGTCTATCAGGGCAGCACAAGTTTGAGGTGGGGACAACTTTGGTGTGGGGTCCATCCTTCGATATAAGGATTCTTTGCAGTGAGGCCCCAGCCCAGGGCCAGGGGCCCCTGGGCACATCCTTTTTCCATTTTCCCTGGGAAAGAAAACTCAGCAGTCCAGGTTGCTGATGTCAGTTTGTAGGGCTCCCTTGGGTCTATCAGGGCAGCACAAGTTTGAGGTGGGGACAACTTCGGTGTGGGGTCCATCCTTCAATATAAGGATTTTTTGCAGTCAGGGCCAGGGGCCCCTGGGCACATCCTTTTTCCATTTTCCCTGGGAAAGAAAACTCAGCAGTCCAGGTTCCTGATGTCAGTTTGTAGGGCTGCCTTGGGTCTATCAGGGCAGCACAAGTTTGAGGTGGGGACAACTTCGGTGTGGGGTCCATCCTTCGATATAAGGATTTTTTGCAGTGAAGACCCTGCCCAGGGCAAGGGGGCCCCTGGGCACATCCTTTTTCCATTTTCCCTGGGAAAGAAAACTCAGCAGTCCAGGTTCCTGATGTCAGTTTGTAGGGCTCACTTGGGTCTATCAGGGCAGCACAAGTTTGAGGTGGGGACAACTTCGGAGTGGGGTCCATCCTTCGATATAAGGATTTTTTGCAGTCAGGGCCAGGGGTCCAGGGCCAGGGGCCCCTGGGCACATCCTTTGTCCATTTTCCCTGGGAAAGAAAACTCAGCAGTCCAGGTTCCTGATGTCAGTTTGTAGGGCTCCCTTGGGTCTATCAGGGCAGTACAAGTTTGAGGTGGGGACAACTTCGGTGTGGGGTCCATCCTTCGATATAAGGATTTCTTGCAGTCAGGGCCAGAGGCCCCTGGGCACAACCTTTTTCCATTTCCCCTGGGAAAGAAAACTCAGCAGTCCAGGTTCCTGATGTCAGTTTGTAGGGCTCCCTTGGGTCTATCAGGGCAGCACAAGTTTGAGGTGGGGACAACTTCGGTGTGGGGTCCATCCTTCGATATAAGGATTCTTTGTAGTGAGGCCACTGCCCAGGGCCAGGGACCCCTGGGCACATCCTTTGGCCATTTTCCCTGGGAAAGAAAACTCAGCAGTCCAGGTTCCTGATGTCAGTTTGTAGGGCTGCCTTGGGTCTATCAGGGCAGCACAAGTTTGAGGTGGGGACAACTTCGGTGTGGGGTCCATCCTTCGATATAAGGATTTTTTGCAGTCAGGGCCAGGGGCCCCTGGGCACATCCTTTTTCCATTTTCCCTGGGAAAGAAAACTCAGCAGTCCAGGTTCCTGATGTCAGTTTGTAGGGCTCCCTTGGGTCTATCAGGGCAGCACAAGTTTGAGGTTGGGACAACTTCGGTCTGGGCTCCATCCTTCGATATATGGATTCTTTGCAGTCAGGGCCAGGGGCCCCTGGGCACATCCTTTTTCCATTTTCCCTGGGAAAGAAAACTCAGCAGTCCAGGTTCCTGATGTCAGTTTGTAGGGCTCCCTTGGGTCTATCAGGGCAGCACAAGTTTGAGGTTGGGACAACTTCGGTCTGGGCTCCATCCTTCGATATATGGATTCTTTGCAGTCAGGGCCAGGGGCCCCTGGGCACATCCTTTTTCCATTTTCCCTGGGAAAGAAAACTCAGCAGTCCAGGTTGCTGATGTCAGTTTGTAGGGCTCCCTTGGGTCTATCAGGGCAGTACAAGTTTGAGGTGGGGACAACTTCGGTGTGGGGTCCATCCTTCGATATAAGGATTCTTTGCAGTGAGGCCCCAGCCCAGGGCCAGGGGCCACTGGGCACATCCTTTTTCCATTTTCCCTGGGAAAGAAAACTCAGCAGTCCAGGTTCCTGATGTCAGTTTGTAGGGCTCCCTTGGGTCTATCAGGGCAGCACAAGTTTGAGGTGGGGACATCTTCGGTGTGGGGTCCATCCTTCGATATAAGGATTTTTTGCAGTCAGGGCCAGGGGCCCCTGGGCACATCCTTTTTCCATTTTCCCTGGGAAAGAAAACTCAGCAGTCCAGGTTCCTGATGTCAGTTTGTAGGGCTCCCTTGGGTCTATCAGGGCAGCACAAGTTTGAGGTTGGGACAACTTCGGTCTGGGGTCCATCCTTCGATATAAGGATTTTTTGCAGTCAGGGCCAGGGGCCCCTGGGCACATCCTTTTTCCATTTTCCCTGGGAAAGAAAACTCAGCAGTCCAGGTTCCTGATGTCAGTTTGTAGGGCTCCCTTGGGTCTATCAGGGCAGCACAAGTTTGAGGTGGGGACATCTTCGGTGTGGGGTCCATCCTTCGATATAAGGATTCTTTGCAGTCAGGGCCAGGCTTCCCTGGGCATATCCTTTTTCCATTTTCCCTGGGAAAGAAAACTCAGCAGTCCAGGTTCCTGATGTCAGTTTGTAGGGCTCCCTTGGGTCTATCAGGGCAGCACAAGTTTGAGGTGGGGACATCTTCGGTGTGGGGTCCATCCTTCGATATAAGGATTCTTTGCAGTCAGGGCCAGGCTTCCCTGGGCATATCCTTTTTCCATTTTCCCTGGGAAAGAAAACTCAGCAGTCCAGGTTCCTGATGTCAGTTTGTAGGGCTCCCTTGGGTCTATCAGGGCAGCACAAGTTTGAGGTTGGGACAACTTCGGTCTGGGCTCCATCCTTCGATATATGGCTTCTTTGCAGTCAGGGCCAGGGGCCCCTGGGCACATCCTTTTTCCATTTTCCCTGGGAAAGAAAACTCAGCAGTCCAGGTTGCTGATGTCAGTTTGTAGGGCTCCCTTGGGTCTATCAGGGCAGCACAAGTTTGAGGTGGGGACAACTTCGGTGTGGGGTCCATCCTTCGATATAAGGATTCTTTGCAGACAGGGCCATGGGCCCCTGGGCACATCCTTTTTCCATTTTCCCTGGGAAAGAAAACTCAGCAGTCCAGGTTCCTGATGTCAGTTTGTAGGGCTCCCTTGGGTCTATCAGGGCAGCACAAGTTTGAGGTGGGGACAACTTTGGAGTGGGGTCCATCCTTCGATATAATGATTCTTTGCAGTGAGGCCCCAGCCCAGGGCCAGGGGCCCCCGGGCACAACCTTTTCCCATTTTCCCTGGGAAAGAAAACTCAGCAGTCCAGGTTGCTGATGTCAGTTTGTAGGGCTCCCTTGGGTCTATCAGGGCAGCACAAGTTTGAGGTGGGGACAACTTCGGTGTGGGGTCCATCCTTCGATATAAGGATTTTTTGCAGTCAGGGTATGGGGCCCAGTGCCAGGGGCCCCTGGGCACATCCTTTTTCCATTTTCCCTGGGAAAGAAAACTCAGCAGTCCAGGTTCCTGATGTCAGTTTGTAGGGCTCCCTTGGGTCTATCAGGGCAGCACAAGTTTGAGGTGGGGACATCTTCGGTGTGGGGTCCATCCTTCGATATATGGATTCTTTGCAGTCAGGGCCAGGCTTCCCTGGGCATATCCTTTTTCCATTTTCCCTGGGAAAGAAAACTCAGCAGTCCAGGTTCCTGATGTCAGTTTGTAGGGCTCCCTTGGGTCTATCAGGGCAGCACAAGTTTGAGGTTTGGACAACTTCGGTCTGGGCTCCATCCTTCGATATATGGATTCTTTGCAGTCAGGGCCAGGGGCCCCTGGGCACATCCTTTTTCCATTTTCCCTGGGAAAGAAAACTCAGCAGTCCAGGTTGCTGATGTCAGTTTGTAGGGCTCCCTTGGGTCTATCAGGGCAGCACAAGTTTGAGGTGGGGACAACTTCGGTGTGGGGTCCATCCTTCGATATAAGGATTTTTTGCAGTGAAGACCCTGCCCAGGGCAAGGGGGCCCCAGGGCACATCCTTTTTCCATTTTCCCTGGGAAAGAAAACTCAGCAGTCCAGGTTGCTGATGTCAGTTTGTAGGGCTCCCTTGGGTCTATCAGGGCAGCACAAGTTTGAGGTGGGGACAACTTCGGTGTGGGGTCCATCCTTCGATATAAGGATTCTTTGCAGTCAGGGTCAGGGGTCCAGGGCCAGGGGCCCCTGGGCACATCCTTTGTCCATTTTCCCTGGGAAAGAAAACTCAGCAGTCCAGGTTGCTGATGTCAGTTTGTAGGGCTCCCTTGGGTCTATCAGGGCAGTACAAGTTTGAGGTGGGGACAACTTCGGTGTGGGGTCCATCCTTCGATATAAGGATTTCTTGCAGTGAGGTCCCTGCCCAGGGCTAGGGGCCCCCAGGCACATCCTTTTTCCATTTTCCCTGGGAAAGAAAACTCAGCAGTCCAGGTTCCTGATGTCAGTTTGTAGGGCTCCCTTGGGTCTATCAGGGCAGCACAAGTTTGAGGTGGGGACAACTTCGGTGTGGGCTCCATCCTTCGATATATGGATTCTTTGCAGTCAAGGCCAGGGGCCCCTGGGCACAACCTTTTTCCACTTTCCCTGGGAAAGAAAACTCAGCAGTCCAGGTTCCTGATGTCAGTTTGTAGGGCTCCCTTGGGTCTATCAGGGCAGCACAAGTTTGAGGTGGGGACAACTTCGGTGTGGGGTCCATCCTTCGATATAAGGATTCTTTGAAGTGAGGACCCAGCCCAGGGCCAGGGGCCCCTGGGCACATCCTTTTTCCATTTTCCCTGGGAAAGAAAACTCAGCAGTCCAGGTTCCTGATGTCAGTTTGTAGGGCTCCCTTGGGTCTATCAGGGCAGCACAAGTTTGAGGTTGGGACATCTAGGGTCTGGGCTCCATCCTTCGATATAAGGATTCTTTGCAGTCAGGGCCAGGGGCCCCCAGGCACATCCTTTTTCCATTTTCCCTGGGAAAGAAAACTCAGCAGTCCAGGTTGCTGATGTCAGTTTGTAGGGCTCCCTTGGGTGTATCAGGGCAGCACAAGTTTGAGGTGGGGACAACTTCGGTGTGGGGTCCATCCTTCGATATAAGGATTCTTTGCAGTCAGGGCCAGGGGCCCCTGGGCACATCCTTTTTCCATTTTCCCTGGGAAAGAAAACTCAGCAGTCCAGGTTCCTGATGTCAGTTTGTAGGGCTGCCTTGGGTCTATCAGGGCAGCACAAGTTTGAGGTGGGGACAACTTTGGTGTAGGGTCCATCCTTCGATATAAGGATTTTTTGGAGTGAAGACCCAGCCTAGGGCCAGGGGCCCCTGGGCACATCATTTGGCCATTTTCCGTGGGAAAGAAAACTCAGCAGTCCAGGTTCCTGATGTCAGTTTGTAGGGCTCCCTTGGGTGTATCAGGGCAGCACAAGTTTGAGGTGGGGACAACTTCGGTGTGGGGACCATCCTTCAATTTAAGGATTCTTTGCAGTGAGGGCCAGGGGCCCCTGGGCACATCCTTTTTCCATTTTCCCTGGGAAAGAAAACTCAGCAGTCCAGGTTGCTGATGTCAGTTTGTAGGGCTCCCTTGGGTCTATCAGGGCAGCACAAGTTTGAGGTGGGGACAACTTTGGAGTGGGGTCCATCCTTCGATATAAGGATTCTTTGCAGTGAGGCCCCAGCCTAGGGCCAGGGGCCCCGGGCACATCCTTTTTCCATTTTCTCTGGGAAAGAAAACTCAGCAGTCCAGGTTCCTGATGTCAGTTTGTAGGGCTCCCTTGGGTCTATCAGGGCAGCACAAGTTTGAGGTGGGGACAACTTCGGTGTGGGGACCATCCTTCAATATAAGGATTCTTTGCAGTGAGGGCCAGGGGCCCCCAGGCACATCCTTTTTCCATTTTCCCTGGGAAAGAAAACTCAGCAGTCCAGGTTGCTGATGTCAGTTTGTAGGGCTCCCTTGGGTCTATCAGGGCAGCACAAGTTTGAGGTGGGGACAACTTCGGAGTGGGGTCCATCCTTCGATATATGGATTCTTTGCAGTGAGGCCCCAGCCCAGGGCCAGGGGCCCCCGGGCACATCCTTTTCCCATTTTCCCTGGGAAAGAAAACTCAGCAGTCCAGGTTGCTGATGTCAGTTTGTAGGGCTCCCTTGGGTCTATCAGGGCAGCACAAGTTTGAGGTGTGGACAGCTTCGGTGTGGGGCCCATCCTTCGATATAAGGATTTTTTGCAGTCAGGGCATGGGGCCCAGGGCCAGGGGCCCCTGGGCACATCAATTTTCCATTTCCCCTGGGAAAGAAAACTCAGCAGTCCAGGTTCCTGATGTCAGTTTGTAGGGCTCCCTTGGGTCTATCAGGGCAGCACAAGTTTGAGGTGGGGACATCTTCGGTGTGGGGTCCATCCTTCGATATAAGGATTCTTTGCAGTCAGGGCCAGGGGCCCCTGGGCACATCCTTTTTCCATTTTCCCTGGGAAAGAAAACTCAGCAGTCCAGGTTGCTGATGTCAGTTTGTAGGGCTCCCTTGGGTCTATCAGGGCAGCACAAGTTTGAGGTGGGGACAACGTTGGTGTGGGGTCCATCCTTCGATATAAGGATTTTTTGCAGTGAAGACCCTGCCCAGGGCCAGGGGCCCCAGGGCACATCCTTTTTCCATTTTCCCAGGGAAAGAAAACTCAGCAGTCCAGGTTCCTGATGTCAGTTTGTAGGGCTCCCTTGGGTGTATCAGGGCAGCACAAGTTTGAGGTGGGGACAACTTCGGTGTGGGGTCCATCCTTCGATATAAGGATTCTTTGCAGTCAGGGCCAGGGGCCCCCGGGCACAACCTTTTTCCATTTTCCCTGGGAAAGAAAACTCAGCAGTCCAGGTTCCTGATGTCAGTTTGTAGAGTTCCCTTGGGTCTATCAGGGCAGCACAAGTTTGAGGTGGGGACAACTTCGGTGTGGGGTCAATCCTTCGATATAAGGATTTTTCGCAGTCAGGGCCAGGGGCCCCTGGGCATAATCTTTTTCCATTTTCCCTGGGAAAGAAAACTCAGCAGTCCAGGTTGCTGATGTCAGTTTGTAGGGCTCCCTTGGGTCTATCAGGGCAGCACAAGTTTGAGGTTGGGACATCTACGGTCTGGGCTCCATCCTTCGATATAAGGATTCTTTGCAGTCAGGGCCAGGGGCCACTGGGCACATCCTTTTTCCATTTTCCCTGGGAAAGAAAACTCAGCAGTCCAGGTTGCTGATGTCAGTTTGTAGGGCTGCCTTGGGTCTATCAGGGCAGCACAAGTTTGAGGTTGGGACATCTATGGTCTGGGCTCCATCCTTCGATATAAGGATTCTTTGCAGTCAGGGCCAGGGGCCCCCAGGCACATCCTTTTTCCATTTTCCCTGGGAAAGAAAACTCAGCAGTCCAGGTTCCTGATGTCAGTTTGTAGGGCTCCCTTGGGTGTATCAGGGCAGCACAAGTTTGAGGTGGGGACAACTTCGGTGTGGGGTCCATCCTTCGATATAAGGATTCTTTGCAGTCAGGGCCAGGGGCCCCCGGGCACAACCTTTTTCCATTTTCCCTGGGAAAGAAAACTCAGCAGTCCAGGTTCCTGATGTCAGTTTGTAGAGTTCCCTTGGGTCTATCAGGGCAGCCAAGTTTGAGGTGGGGACAACTTCGGTGTGGGGTCCATCCTTCGATATAAGGATTCTTTGCTTTGAAGACCCAGCCCAGGGCCAGGGGCCACTGGGCACATCCTTTTTCCATTTTCCCTGGGAAAGAAAACTCAGCAGTCCAGGTTCCTGATGTCAGTTTGTAGGGCTCCCTTGGGTCTATCAGGGCAGCACAAGTTTGAGGTTGGGACATCTACGGTCTGGGCTCCATCCTTCGATATAAGGATTCTTTGCAGTCAGGGCCAGGGGCCACTGGGCACATCCTTTTTCCATTTTCCCTGGGAAAGAAAACTCAGCAGTCCAGGTTCCTGATGTCAGTTTGTAGGGCTCCCTTGGGTCTATCAGGGCAGCACAAGTTTGAGGTGGGGACAACTTTGGTGTGGGGTCCATCCTTCGATATAAGGATTCTTTGCAGTCAGGGCCAGGGGCCCCTGGGCATATCCTTTTCCATTTTCCCTGGGAAAGAAAACTCAGCAGTCCAGGTTCCTGATGTCAGTTTGTAGGGCTCCCTTGGGTCTATCAGGGCAGCACAAGTTTGAGGTTGGGACAACTTCGGTCTGGGCTCCATCCTTCGATATATGGCTTCTTTGCAGTCAGGGCCAGGGGCCCCTGGGCACATCCTTTTTCCATTTTCCCTGGGAAAGAAAACTCAGCAGTCCAGGTTCCTGATGTCAGTTTGTAGGGCTCCCTTGGGTCTATCAGGGCAGCACAAGTTTGAGGTGGGGACAACTTCGGTGTGGGGTCCATCCTTCGATATAAGGATTCTTTGCAGTCAGGGCCAGGGGCCCTTCGGCACATCCTTTTTCCATTTTCCCTGGGAAAGAAAACTCAGCAGTCCAGGTTCCTGATGTCAGTTTGTAGGGCTGCCTTGGGTCTATCAGGGCAGCACAAGTTTCAGGTGGGGACAACTTTGGAGTGGGGTCCATCCTTCGATAAAATGATTCTTTGCAGTGAGGCCCCAGCCCAGGGCCAGGGGCCCCCGGGCACATCCTTTTCCCATTTTCCCTGGGAAAGAAAACTCAGCAGTCCAGGTTGCTGATGTCAGTTTGTAGGGCTCCCTTGGGTCTATCAGGGCAGCACAAGTTTGAGGTGGGGACAACTTCGGTGTGGGGTCCATCCTTCGATATAAGGATTTTTTGCAGTCAGGGCATGGGGCCCAGGGCCAGGGGCCCCTGGGCACATCAATTTTCCATTTCCCCTGGGAAAGAAAACTCAGCAGTCCAGGTTCCTGATGTCAGTTTGTAGGGCTCCCTTGGGTCTATCAGGGCAGCACAAGTTTGAGGTTGGGACAACTTCGGTCTGGGCTCCATCCTTCGATATATGGATTCTTTGCAGTCAGGGCCAGGGGCCCCTGGGCACACCCTTTTTCCATTTTCCCTGGGAAAGAAAACTCAGCAGTCCAGGTTGATGATGTCAGTTTGTAGGGCTCCCTTGGGTCTATCAGGGCAGCACAAGTTTGAGGTGGGGACAACTTTGGTGTGGGGTCCATCCTTCGATATAAGGATTCTTTGCAGTGAGGCCCCAGCCCAGGGCCAGGGGCCCCTGGGCACATCCTTTTTCCATTTTCCCTGGGAAAGAAAACTCAGCAGTCCAGGTTGCTGATGTCAGTTTGTAGGGCTCCCTTGGGTCTATCAGGGCAGCACAAGTTTGAGGTGGGGACAACTTCGGTGTGGGGTCCATCCTTCAATATAAGGATTTTTTGCAGTCAGGGCCAGGGGCCCCTGGGCACATCCTTTTTCCATTTTCCCTGGGAAAGAAAACTCAGCAGTCCAGGTTCCTGATGTCAGTTTGTAGGGCTGCCTTGGGTCTATCAGGGCAGCACAAGTTTGAGGTGGGGACAACTTCGGTGTGGGGTCCATCCTTCGATATAAGGATTTTTTGCAGTGAAGACCCTGCCCAGGGCAAGGGGGCCCCTGGGCACATCCTTTTTCCATTTTCCCTGGGAAAGAAAACTCAGCAGTCCAGGTTCCTGATGTCAGTTTGTAGGGCTCACTTGGGTCTATCAGGGCAGCACAAGTTTGAGGTGGGGACAACTTCGGAGTGGGGTCCATCCTTCGATATAAGGATTTTTTGCAGTCAGGGCCAGGGGTCCAGGGCCAGGGGCCCCTGGGCACATCCTTTGTCCATTTTCCCTGGGAAAGAAAACTCAGCAGTCCAGGTTCCTGATGTCAGTTTGTAGGGCTCCCTTGGGTCTATCAGGGCAGTACAAGTTTGAGGTGGGGACAACTTCGGTGTGGGGTCCATCCTTCGATATAAGGATTTCTTGCAGTCAGGGCCAGAGGCCCCTGGGCACAACCTTTTTCCATTTCCCCTGGGAAAGAAAACTCAGCAGTCCAGGTTCCTGATGTCAGTTTGTAGGGCTCCCTTGGGTCTATCAGGGCAGCACAAGTTTGAGGTGGGGACAACTTCGGTGTGGGGTCCATCCTTCGATATAAGGATTCTTTGTAGTGAGGCCACTGCCCAGGGCCAGGGACCCCTGGGCACATCCTTTGGCCATTTTCCCTGGGAAAGAAAACTCAGCAGTCCAGGTTCCTGATGTCAGTTTGTAGGGCTGCCTTGGGTCTATCAGGGCAGCACAAGTTTGAGGTGGGGACAACTTCGGTGTGGGGTCCATCCTTCGATATAAGGATTTTTTGCAGTCAGGGCCAGGGGCCCCTGGGCACATCCTTTTTCCATTTTCCCTGGGAAAGAAAACTCAGCAGTCCAGGTTCCTGATGTCAGTTTGTAGGGCTCCCTTGGGTCTATCAGGGCAGCACAAGTTTGAGGTTGGGACAACTTCGGTCTGGGCTCCATCCTTCGATATATGGATTCTTTGCAGTCAGGGCCAGGGGCCCCTGGGCACATCCTTTTTCCATTTTCCCTGGGAAAGAAAACTCAGCAGTCCAGGTTGCTGATGTCAGTTTGTAGGGCTCCCTTGGGTCTATCAGGGCAGCACAAGTTTGAGGTTGGGACAACTTCGGTCTGGGCTCCATCCTTCGATATATGGATTCTTTGCAGTCAGGGCCAGGGGCCCCTGGGCACATCCTTTTTCCATTTTCCCTGGGAAAGAAAACTCAGCAGTCCAGGTTGCTGATGTCAGTTTGTAGGGCTCCCTTGGGTCTATCAGGGCAGTACAAGTTTGAGGTGGGGACAACTTCGGTGTGGGGTCCATCCTTCGATATAAGGATTCTTTGCAGTGAGGCCCCAGCCCAGGGCCAGGGGCCACTGGGCACATCCTTTTTCCATTTTCCCTGGGAAAGAAAACTCAGCAGTCCAGGTTCCTGATGTCAGTTTGTAGGGCTCCCTTGGGTCTATCAGGGCAGCACAAGTTTGAGGTGGGGACATCTTCGGTGTGGGGTCCATCCTTCGATATAAGGATTTTTTGCAGTCAGGGCCAGGGGCCCCTGGGCACATCCTTTTTCCATTTTCCCTGGGAAAGAAAACTCAGCAGTCCAGGTTCCTGATGTCAGTTTGTAGGGCTCCCTTGGGTCTATCAGGGCAGCACAAGTTTGAGGTTGGGACAACTTCGGTCTGGGGTCCATCCTTCGATATAAGGATTTTTTGCAGTCAGGGCCAGGGGCCCCTGGGCACATCCTTTTTCCATTTTCCCTGGGAAAGAAAACTCAGCAGTCCAGGTTCCTGATGTCAGTTTGTAGGGCTCCCTTGGGTCTATCAGGGCAGCACAAGTTTGAGGTGGGGACATCTTCGGTGTGGGGTCCATCCTTCGATATAAGGATTCTTTGCAGTCAGGGCCAGGCTTCCCTGGGCATATCCTTTTTCCATTTTCCCTGGGAAAGAAAACTCAGCAGTCCAGGTTCCTGATGTCAGTTTGTAGGGCTCCCTTGGGTCTATCAGGGCAGCACAAGTTTGAGGTTGGGACAACTTCGGTCTGGGCTCCATCCTTCGATATATGGATTCTTTGCAGTCAGGGCCAGGGGCCCCTGGGCACATCCTTTTTCCATTTTCCCTGGGAAAGAAAACTCAGCAGTCCAGGTTGCTGATGTCAGTTTGTAGGGCTCCCTTGGGTCTATCAGGGCAGCACAAGATTGAGGTTGGGAGAACTTCGGTGTAGGGTCCATCCTTCGATATAAGGATTCTTTGCAGTCAGGGCCAGGGGCCCCTGGGCACATCCTTTTTCCATTTTCCCTGGGAAAGAAAACTCAGCAGTCCAGGTTCCTGATGTCAGTTTGTAGGGCTGCCTTGGGTCTATCAGGGCAGCACAAGTTTGAGGTGGGGACAACTTTGGAGTGGGGTCCATCCTTCGATATAATGATTCTTTGCAGTGAGGCCCCAGCCCAGGGCCAGGGGCCCCCGGGCACAACCTTTTCCCATTTTCCCTGGGAAAGAAAACTCAGCAGTCCAGGTTGCTGATGTCAGTTTGTAGGGCTCCCTTGGGTCTATCAGGGCAGCACAAGTTTGAGGTGGGGACAACTTCGGTGTGGGGTCCATCCTTCGATATAAGGATTTTTTGCAGTCAGGGCATGGGGCCCAGTGCCAGGGGCCCCTGGGCACATCCTTTTTCCATTTTCCCTGGGAAAGAAAACTCAGCAGTCCAGGTTCCTGATGTCAGTTTGTAGGGCTCCCTTGGGTCTATCAGGGCAGCACAAGTTTGAGGTGGGGACATCTTCGGTGTGGGGTCCATCCTTCGATATAAGGATTCTTTGCAGTCAGGGCCAGGCTTCCCTGGGCATATCCTTTTTCCATTTTCCCTGGGAAAGAAAACTCAGCAGTCCAGGTTCCTGATGTCAGTTTGTAGGGCTCCCTTGGGTCTATCAGGGCAGCACAAGTTTGAGGTGGGGACATCTTCGGTGTGGGGTCCATCCTTCGATATAAGGATTCTTTGCAGTCAGGGCCAGGCTTCCCTGGGCATATCCTTTTTCCATTTTCCCTGGGAAAGAAAACTCAGCAGTCCAGGTTCCTGATGTCAGTTTGTAGGGCTCCCTTGGGTCTATCAGGGCAGCACAAGTTTGAGGTTGGGACAACTTCGGTCTGGGCTCCATCCTTCGATATATGGCTTCTTTGCAGTCAGGGCCAGGGGCCCCTGGGCACATCCTTTTTCCATTTTCCCTGGGAAAGAAAACTCAGCAGTCCAGGTTGCTGATGTCAGTTTGTAGGGCTCCCTTGGGTCTATCAGGGCAGCACAAGTTTGAGGTGGGGACAACTTCGGTGTGGGGTCCATCCTTCGATATAAGGATTCTTTGCAGACAGGGCCATGGGCCCCTGGGCACATCCTTTTTCCATTTTCCCTGGGAAAGAAAACTCAGCAGTCCAGGTTCCTGATGTCAGTTTGTAGGGCTCCCTTGGGTCTATCAGGGCAGCACAAGTTTGAGGTGGGGACAACTTTGGAGTGGGGTCCATCCTTCGATATAATGATTCTTTGCAGTGAGGCCCCAGCCCAGGGCCAGGGGCCCCCGGGCACAACCTTTTCCCATTTTCCCTGGGAAAGAAAACTCAGCAGTCCAGGTTGCTGATGTCAGTTTGTAGGGCTCCCTTGGGTCTATCAGGGCAGCACAAGTTTGAGGTGGGGACAACTTCGGTGTGGGGTCCATCCTTCGATATAAGGATTTTTTGCAGTCAGGGTATGGGGCCCAGTGCCAGGGGCCCCTGGGCACATCCTTTTTCCATTTTCCCTGGGAAAGAAAACTCAGCAGTCCAGGTTCCTGATGTCAGTTTGTAGGGCTCCCTTGGGTCTATCAGGGCAGCACAAGTTTGAGGTGGGGACATCTTCGGTGTGGGGTCCATCCTTCGATATATGGATTCTTTGCAGTCAGGGCCAGGCTTCCCTGGGCATATCCTTTTTCCATTTTCCCTGGGAAAGAAAACTCAGCAGTCCAGGTTCCTGATGTCAGTTTGTAGGGCTCCCTTGGGTCTATCAGGGCAGCACAAGTTTGAGGTTTGGACAACTTCGGTCTGGGCTCCATCCTTCGATATATGGATTCTTTGCAGTCAGGGCCAGGGGCCCCTGGGCACATCCTTTTTCCATTTTCCCTGGGAAAGAAAACTCAGCAGTCCAGGTTGCTGATGTCAGTTTGTAGGGCTCCCTTGGGTCTATCAGGGCAGCACAAGTTTGAGGTGGGGACAACTTCGGTGTGGGGTCCATCCTTCGATATAAGGATTTTTTGCAGTGAAGACCCTGCCCAGGGCAAGGGGGCCCCAGGGCACATCCTTTTTCCATTTTCCCTGGGAAAGAAAACTCAGCAGTCCAGGTTGCTGATGTCAGTTTGTAGGGCTCCCTTGGGTCTATCAGGGCAGCACAAGTTTGAGGTGGGGACAACTTCGGTGTGGGGTCCATCCTTCGATATAAGGATTCTTTGCAGTCAGGGTCAGGGGTCCAGGGCCAGGGGCCCCTGGGCACATCCTTTGTCCATTTTCCCTGGGAAAGAAAACTCAGCAGTCCAGGTTGCTGATGTCAGTTTGTAGGGCTCCCTTGGGTCTATCAGGGCAGTACAAGTTTGAGGTGGGGACAACTTCGGTGTGGGGTCCATCCTTCGATATAAGGATTTCTTGCAGTGAGGTCCCTGCCCAGGGCTAGGGGCCCCCGGGCACATCCTTTTTCCATTTTCCCTGGGAAAGAAAACTCAGCAGTCCAGGTTCCTGATGTCAGTTTGTAGGGCTCCCTTGGGTCTATCAGGGCAGCACAAGTTTGAGGTGGGGACAACTTCGGTGTGGGCTCCATCCTTCGATATATGGATTCTTTGCAGTCAAGGCCAGGGGCCCCTGGGCACAACCTTTTTCCACTTTCCCTGGGAAAGAAAACTCAGCAGTCCAGGTTCCTGATGTCAGTTTGTAGGGCTCCCTTGGGTCTATCAGGGCAGCACAAGTTTGAGGTGGGGACAACTTCGGTGTGGGGTCCATCCTTCGATATAAGGATTCTTTGAAGTGAGGACCCAGCCCAGGGCCAGGGGCCCCTGGGCACATCCTTTTTCCATTTTCCCTGGGAAAGAAAACTCAGCAGTCCAGGTTCCTGATGTCAGTTTGTAGGGCTCCCTTGGGTCTATCAGGGCAGCACAAGTTTGAGGTTGGGACATCTAGGGTCTGGGCTCCATCCTTCGATATAAGGATTCTTTGCAGTCAGGGCCAGGGGCCCCCAGGCACATCCTTTTTCCATTTTCCCTGGGAAAGAAAACTCAGCAGTCCAGGTTGCTGATGTCAGTTTGTAGGGCTCCCTTGGGTCTATCAGGGCAGCACAAGTTTGAGGTGGGGACAACTTCGGTGTGGGGTCCATCCTTCGATATAAGGATTCTTTGCAGTCAGGGCCAGGGGCCCCTGGGCACATCCTTTTTCCATTTTCCCTGGGAAAGAAAACTCAGCAGTCCAGGTTCCTGATGTCAGTTTGTAGGGCTGCCTTGGGTCTATCAGGGCAGCACAAGTTTGAGGTGGGGACAACTTTGGTGTAGGGTCCATCCTTCGATATAAGGATTTTTTGGAGTGAAGACCCAGCCTAGGGCCAGGGGCCCCTGGGCACATCATTTGGCCATTTTCCGTGGGAAAGAAAACTCAGCAGTCCAGGTTCCTGATGTCAGTTTGTAGGGCTCCCTTGGGTGTATCAGGGCAGCACAAGTTTGAGGTGGGGACAACTTCGGTGTGGGGACCATCCTTCAATTTAAGGATTCTTTGCAGTGAGGGCCAGGGGCCCCTGGGCACATCCTTTTTCCATTTTCCCTGGGAAAGAAAACTCAGCAGTCCAGGTTGCTGATGTCAGTTTGTAGGGCTCCCTTTGGTCTATCAGGGCAGCACAAGTTTGAGGTGGGGACAACTTCGGTGTGGGGTCCATTCTTCGATATAATGATTCTTTGCAGTGAGGCCCCAGCCCAGGGCCAGGGGCCCCCGGGCACATCCTTTTCCCATTTTCCCTGGGAAAGAAAACTCAGCAGTCCAGGTTGCTGATGTCAGTTTGTAGGGCTCCCTTGGGTCTATCAGGGCAGCACAAGTTTGAGGTGGGGACAACTTTGGAGTGGGGTCCATCCTTCGATATAAGGATTCTTTGCAGTGAGGCCCCAGCCTAGGGCCAGGGGCCCCTGGGCACATCAATTTTCCATTTCCCCTGGGAAAGAAAACTCAGCAGTCCAGGTTCCTGATGTCAGTTTGTAGGGCTCCCTTGGGTCTATCAGGGCAGCACAAGTTTGAGGTGGGGACATCTTCGGTGTGGGGTCCATCCTTCGATATAAGGATTCTTTGCAGTCAGGGCCAGGGGCCCCTGGGCACATCCTTTTTCCATTTTCCCTGGGAAAGAAAACTCAGCAGTCCAGGTTGCTGATGTCAGTTTGTAGGGCTCCCTTGGGTCTATCAGGGCAGCACAAGTTTGAGGTGGGGACAACGTTGGTGTGGGGTCCATCCTTCGATATAAGGATTTTTTGCAGTGAAGACCCTGCCCAGGGCCAGGGGCCCCAGGGCACATCCTTTTTCCATTTTCCCAGGGAAAGAAAACTCAGCAGTCCAGGTTCCTGATGTCAGTTTGTAGGGCTCCCTTGGGTGTATCAGGGCAGCACAAGTTTGAGGTGGGGACAACTTCGGTGTGGGGTCCATCCTTCGATATAAGGATTCTTTGCAGTCAGGGCCAGGGGCCCCCGGGCACAACCTTTTTCCATTTTCCCTGGGAAAGAAAACTCAGCAGTCCAGGTTCCTGATGTCAGTTTGTAGAGTTCCCTTGGGTCTATCAGGGCAGCACAAGTTTGAGGTGGGGACAACTTCGGTGTGGGGTCAATCCTTCGATATAAGGATTTTTCGCAGTCAGGGCCAGGGGCCCCTGGGCATAATCTTTTTCCATTTTCCCTGGGAAAGAAAACTCAGCAGTCCAGGTTGCTGATGTCAGTTTGTAGGGCTCCCTTGGGTCTATCAGGGCAGCACAAGTTTGAGGTTGGGACATCTATGGTCTGGGCTCCATCCTTCGATATAAGGATTCTTTGCAGTCAGGGCCAGGGGCCCCCAGGCACATCCTTTTTCCATTTTCCCTGGGAAAGAAAACTCAGCAGTCCAGGTTGCTGATGTCAGTTTGTAGGGCTCCCTTGGGTCTATCAGGGCAGCACAAGTTTGAGGTGGGGACATCTTCGGTGTGGGCTCCATCCTTCGATATATGGATTCTTTGCAGTCAGGGCCAGGGGCCCCTGGGCACACCCTTTTTCCATTTTCCCTGGGAAAGAAAACTCAGCAGTCCAGGTTGCTGATGTCAGTTTGTAGGGCTCCC
Source organism: Lonchura striata (assembly GCF_046129695.1). Lineage (NCBI taxonomy): Eukaryota > Metazoa > Chordata > Aves > Passeriformes > Estrildidae > Lonchura > Lonchura striata. Next base: position 1,250,470 of record NC_134636.1, on the reverse strand, counting down.
TTGGGTCTATCAGGGCAGCACAAGTTTGAGGTGGGGAATATTTCGGTGTGGGGTCCATCCTTCGATATAAGGATTTTTTGCAGTCAGGGCCAGGGGCCCCTGGGCACATCCTTTTTCCATTTTCCCTGGGAAAGAAAACTCAGCAGTCCAGGTTGCTGATGTCAGTTTGTAGGGCTCCCTTGGGTCTATCAGGGCAGCACAAGTTTGAGGTGGGGACAACTTCGGTGTGGGGTCCATCCTTCGATATAAGGATTTCTTGCAGTGAGGTCCGTGCCCAGGGCCAGGGGCCCCAGGGCACATCCTTTTTCCATTTTCCCTGGGAAAGAAAACTCAGCAGTCCAGGTTCCTGATGTCAGTTTGTAGGGCTCCCTTGGGTCTATCAGGGCAGCACAAGTTTGAGGTGGGGACATCTTCGGTGTGGGTCCATCCTTCGATATAAGGATTCTTTGCAGTCAGGGACAGGAGCCCCTGGGCACAAGCTTTTTCCATTTTCCCTGGGAAAGAAAACTCAGCAGTCCAGGTTCCTGATGTCAGTTTGTAGGGCTGCCTTGGGTCTATCAGGGCAGCACAAGTTTGAGGTGCGGACAACTTCGGTGTGGGGTCCATCCTTCGATATAAGGATTTTTTGCAGTCAGGGCATGGGGTCCAGGGCCAGGGGCCCCTGGGCACATCCTTTGTCCATTTTCCCTGGGAAAGAAAACTCAGCAGTCCAGGTTGATGATGTCAGTTTGTAGGGATCCCTTGGGTCTATCAGGGCAGCACAAGTTTGAGGTGGGGACACCGTCGGTGTGGGGTCCATCCTTCGATATAAGGATTCTTTGCAGTCAGGGCCAGGGGCCCCCGGGCACATCCTTTTTCCATTTTCCCTGGGAAAGAAAACTCAGCAGTCCAGGTTCCTGATGTCACTTTGTAGAGTTCCCTTGGGTCTATCAGGGCAGCACAAGTTTGAGGTGGGGACAACTTCGGTGTGGGGTCCATCCTTCGATATAAGGATTTTTTGCAGTCAGGGCCAGGGGCCCTGGGCATATCCTTTTTCCATTTTCCCTGGGAAAGAAAACTCAGCAGTCCAGGTTCCTGATGTCAGTTTGTAGGGCTCCCTTGGGTCTATCAGGGCAGCACAAGTTTGAGGTTGGGACAACTTCGGTCTGGGCTCCATCCTTCGATATATGGATTCTTTGCAGTCAAGGCCAGGGGCCCCCGGGCACAACCTTTTCCCATTTTCCCTGGGAAAGAAAACTCAGCAGTCCAGGTTGCTGATGTCAGTTTGTAGGGCTCCCTTGGGTCTATCAGGGCAGCACAAGTTTGAGGTGGGGACAACTTCGGTGTGGGGTCCATCCTTCGATATAAGGATTCTTTGAAGTGAGGTCCCAGCCCAGGGCCAGGGGCCACTGGGCACATCCTTTTTCCATTTTCCCTGGGAAAGAAAACTCAGCAGTCCAGGTTCCTGATGTCAGTTTGTAGGGCTCCCTTGGGTCTATCAGGGCAGCACAAGTTTGAGGTTGGGACATCTACGGTCTGGGCTCCATCCTTCGATATAAGGATTCTTTGCAGTCAGGGCCAGGGGCCCCCAGGCACATCCTTTTTCCATTTTCCCTGGGAAAGAAAACTCAGCAGTCCAGGTTGCTGATGTCAGTTTGTAGGGCTCCCTTGGGTGTATCAGGGCAGCACAAGTTTGAGGTGGGGACAACTTCGGTGTGGGGTCCATCCTTCAATATAAGGATTCTTTGCAGTAAGGGCCAGGGGCCCCCGGGCACATCCTTTTTCCATTTTCCCTGGGAAAGAAAACTCAGCAGTCCAGGTTCCTGATGTCAGTTTGTAGAGTTCCCTTGGGTCTATCAGGGCAGCACAAGTTTGAGGTGGGGACAACTTCGGTGTGGGGTCCATCCTTCGATATAAGGATTTTTTGCAGTCAGGGCCAGGGGCCCTGGGCATATCCTTTTTCCATTTTCCCTGGGAAAGAAAACTCAGCAGTCCAGGTTCCTGATGTCAGTTTGTAGGGCTCCCTTGGGTCTATCAGGGCAGCACAAGTTTGAGGTGGGGACAACTTCGGTGTGGGTTGCATCCTTCGATATAAGGATTTTTTGCAGTGAAGACCCTGCCCAGGGCAAGGGGGCCCCTGGGCACATCCTTTTTCCATTTTCCCTGGGAAAGAAAACTCAGCAGTCCAGGTTCCTGATGTCAGTTTGTAGGGCTCCCTTGGGTCTATCAGGGCAGCACAAGTTTGAGGTGGGGACAACTTCGGTGTGGGGTCCATCCTTCGATATAAGGATTTTTTGCAGTCAGGGCCAGGGGTCCAGGGCCAGGGGCCCCTGGGCACATCCTTTGTCCATTTTCCCTGGGAAAGAAAACTCAGCAGTCCAGGTTCCTGATGTCAGTTTGTAGGGCTCCCTTGGGTCTATCAGGGCAGTACAAGTTTGAGGTGGGGACAACTTCGGTGTGGGGTCCATCCTTCGATATAAGGATTTCTTGCAGTCAGGGCCAGAGGCCCCTGGGCACAACCTTTTTCCATTTTCCCTGGGAAAGAAAACTCAGCAGTCCAGGTTGCTGATGTCAGTTTGTAGGGCTCCCTTGGGTCTATCAGGGCAGCACAAGTTTGAGGTGGGGACAACTTCGGTGTGGGGTCCATCCTTCGATATAAGGATTTTTTGCAGTCAGGGCCAGGGGTCCAGGGCCAGGGGCCCCTGGGCACATCCTTTTTCCATTTTCCCTGGGAAAGAAAACTCAGCAGTCCAGGTTCCTGATGTCAGTTTGTAGGGCTCCCTTGGGTCTATCAGGGCAGTACAAGTTTGAGGTGGGGACAACTTCGGTGTGGGGTCCATCCTTCGATATAAGGATTTCTTGCAGTGAGGTCCCTGCCCAGGGCTAGGGGCCCCAGGGCACATCCTTTTTCCATTTTCCCTGGGAAAGAAAACTCAGCAGTCCAGGTTCCTGATGTCAGTTTGTAGGGCTCCCTTGGGTCTATCAGGGCAGCACAAGTTTGAGGTGGGGACACCGTCGGTGTGGGGTCCATCCTTCGATATAAGGATTCTTTGCAGTCAGGGCCAGGGGCCCCCGGGCACATCCTTTTTCCATTTTCCCTGGGAAAGAAAACTCAGCAGTCCAGGTTCCTGATGTCAGTTTGTAGAGTTCCCTTGGGTCTATCAGGGCAGCACAAGTTTGAGGTGGGGACAACTTCGGTGTGGGGTCCATCCTTCGATATAAGGATTTTTTGCAGTCAGGGCCAGGGGTCCAGGGCCAGGGGCCCCTGGGCACATCCTTTTTCCATTTTCCCTGGGAAAGAAAACTCAGCAGTCCAGGTTCCTGATGTCAGTTTGTAGGGCTGCCTTGGGTCTATCAGGGCAGCACAAGTTTGAGGTGGGGACAACTTCGGTGTGGGGTCCATCCTTCGATATAAGGATTTTTTGCAGTCAGGGCCAGGGGTCCGGGGCCAGGGGCCCCTGGGCACACCCTTTGTCCATTTTCCCTGGGAAAGAAAACTCAGCAGTCCAGGTTCCTGATGTCAGTTTGTAGGGCTCCCTTGGGTCTATCAGGGCAGTACAAGTTTGAGGTGGGGACAACTTCGGTGTGGGGTCCATCCTTCGATATAAGGATTTCTTGTAGTGAGGTCCCTGCCCAGGGCTAGGGGCCCCAGGGCACATCCTTTTTCCATTTTCCCTGGGAAAGAAAACTCAGCAGTCCAGGTTCCTGATGTCAGTTTGTAGAGTTCCCTTGGGTCTATCAGGGCAGCACAAGTTTGAGGTGGGGACAACTTCGGTGTGGGGTCCATCCTTCGATATAAGGATTTTTTGTAGTCAGGGCCAGGGGCCCTGGGCATATCCTTTTTCCATTTTCCCTGGGAAAGAAAACTCAGCAGTCCAGGTTCCTGATGTCAGTTTGTAGGGCTCCCTTGGGTCTATCAGGGCAGCACAAGTTTGAGGTTGGGACAACTTCGGTCTGGGCTCCATCCTTCGATATATGGATTCTTTGCAGTCAAGGCCAGGGGCCTCTGGGCACAACCTTTTTCCACTTTCCCTGGGAAAGAAAACGCAGCAGTCCAGGTTGCTGATGTCAGTTTGTAGGGCTCCCTTGGGTCTATCAGGGCAGCACAAGTTTGAGGTGGGGACAACTTCGGTGTGGGGTCCATCCTTCGATATAAGGATTCTTTGCTTTGAAGACCCAGCCCAGGGCCAGGGGCCACTGGGCACATCCTTTTTCCATTTTCCCTGGGAAAGAAAACTCAGCAGTCCAGGTTCCTGATGTCAGTTTGTAGGGCTCCCTTGGGTCTATCAGGGCAGCACAAGTTTGAGGTTGGGACATCTACGGTCTGGGCTCCATCCTTCGATATAAGGATTCTTTGCAGTCAGGGCCAGGGGCCACTGGGCACATCCTTTTTCCATTTTCCCTGGGAAAGAAAACTCAGCAGTCCAGGTTCCTGATGTCAGTTTGTAGGGCTCCCTTGGGTCTATCAGGGCAGCACAAGTTTGAGGTGGGGACAACTTTGGTGTGGGGTCCATCCTTCGATATAAGGATTCTTTGCAGTCAGGGCCAGGGGCCCCTGGGCATATCCTTTTCCATTTTCCCTGGGAAAGAAAACTCAGCAGTCCAGGTTCCTGATGTCAGTTTGTAGGGCTCCCTTGGGTCTATCAGGGTAGCACAAGTTTGAGGTTGGGACAACTTCGGTCTGGGGTCCATCCTTCGATATAAGGATTTTTTGCAGTCAGGGCCAGGGGCCCCTGGGCACATCCTTTTTCCATTTTCCCTGGGAAAGAAAACTCAGCAGTCCAGGTTCCTGATGTCAGTTTGTAGGGCTCCCTTGGGTCTATCAGGGCAGCACAAGTTTGAGGTGGGGACATCTTCGGTGTGGGGTCCATCCTTCGATATAAGGATTCTTTGCAGTCAGGGCCAGGCTTCCCTGGGCATATCCTTTTTCCATTTTCCCTGGGAAAGAAAACTCAGCAGTCCAGGTTCCTGATGTCAGTTTGTAGGGCTCCCTTGGGTCTATCAGGGCAGCACAAGTTTGAGGTTGGGACAACTTCGGTCTGGGCTCCATCCTTCGATATATGGCTTCGTTGCAGTCAGGGCCAGGGGCCCCTGGGCACATCCTTTTTCCATTTTCCCTGGGAAAGAAAACTCAGCAGTCCAGGTTCCTGATGTCAGTTTGTAGGGCTCCCTTGGGTCTATCAGGGCAGTACAAGTTTGAGGTGGGGACAACTTCGGTGTGGGGTCCATCCTTCGATATAAGGATTTCTTGCAGTGAGGTCCCTGCCCAGGGCTAGGGGCCCCAGGGCACATCCTTTTTCCATTTTCCCTGGGAAAGAAAACTCAGCAGTCCAGGTTCCTGATGTCAGTTTGTAGGGCTCCCTTGGGTCTATCAGGGCAGCACAAGTTTGAGGTGGGGACACCGTCGGTGTGGGGTCCATCCTTCGATATAAGGATTCTTTGCAGTCAGGGCCAGGGGCCCCCGGGCACATCCTTTTTCCATTTTCCCTGGGAAAGAAAACTCAGCAGTCCAGGTTCCTGATGTCAGTTTGTAGAGTTCCCTTGGGTCTATCAGGGCAGCACAAGTTTGAGGTGGGGACAACTTCGGTGTGGGGTCCATCCTTCGATATAAGGATTTTTTGCAGTCAGGGCCAGGGGTCCAGGGCCAGGGGCCCCTGGGCACATCCTTTTTCCATTTTCCCTGGGAAAGAAAACTCAGCAGTCCAGGTTCCTGATGTCAGTTTGTAGGGCTGCCTTGGGTCTATCAGGGCAGCACAAGTTTGAGGTGGGGACAACTTCGGTGTGGGGTCCATCCTTCGATATAAGGATTTTTTGCAGTCAGGGCCAGGGGTCCGGGGCCAGGGGCCCCTGGGCACACCCTTTGTCCATTTTCCCTGGGAAAGAAAACTCAGCAGTCCAGGTTCCTGATGTCAGTTTGTAGGGCTCCCTTGGGTCTATCAGGGCAGTACAAGTTTGAGGTGGGGACAACTTCGGTGTGGGGTCCATCCTTCGATATAAGGATTTCTTGTAGTGAGGTCCCTGCCCAGGGCTAGGGGCCCCAGGGCACATCCTTTTTCCATTTTCCCTGGGAAAGAAAACTCAGCAGTCCAGGTTCCTGATGTCAGTTTGTAGAGTTCCCTTGGGTCTATCAGGGCAGCACAAGTTTGAGGTGGGGACAACTTCGGTGTGGGGTCCATCCTTCGATATAAGGATTTTTTGTAGTCAGGGCCAGGGGCCCTGGGCATATCCTTTTTCCATTTTCCCTGGGAAAGAAAACTCAGCAGTCCAGGTTCCTGATGTCAGTTTGTAGGGCTCCCTTGGGTCTATCAGGGCAGCACAAGTTTGAGGTTGGGACAACTTCGGTCTGGGCTCCATCCTTCGATATATGGATTCTTTGCAGTCAAGGCCAGGGGCCTCTGGGCACAACCTTTTTCCACTTTCCCTGGGAAAGAAAACGCAGCAGTCCAGGTTGCTGATGTCAGTTTGTAGGGCTCCCTTGGGTCTATCAGGGCAGCACAAGTTTGAGGTGGGGACAACTTCGGTGTGGGGTCCATCCTTCGATATAAGGATTCTTTGCTTTGAAGACCCAGCCCAGGGCCAGGGGCCACTGGGCACATCCTTTTTCCATTTTCCCTGGGAAAGAAAACTCAGCAGTCCAGGTTCCTGATGTCAGTTTGTAGGGCTCCCTTGGGTCTATCAGGGCAGCACAAGTTTGAGGTTGGGACATCTACGGTCTGGGCTCCATCCTTCGATATAAGGATTCTTTGCAGTCAGGGCCAGGGGCCACTGGGCACATCCTTTTTCCATTTTCCCTGGGAAAGAAAACTCAGCAGTCCAGGTTCCTGATGTCAGTTTGTAGGGCTCCCTTGGGTCTATCAGGGCAGCACAAGTTTGAGGTGGGGACAACTTTGGTGTGGGGTCCATCCTTCGATATAAGGATTCTTTGCAGTCAGGGCCAGGGGCCCCTGGGCATATCCTTTTCCATTTTCCCTGGGAAAGAAAACTCAGCAGTCCAGGTTCCTGATGTCAGTTTGTAGGGCTCCCTTGGGTCTATCAGGGTAGCACAAGTTTGAGGTTGGGACAACTTCGGTCTGGGGTCCATCCTTCGATATAAGGATTTTTTGCAGTCAGGGCCAGGGGCCCCTGGGCACATCCTTTTTCCATTTTCCCTGGGAAAGAAAACTCAGCAGTCCAGGTTCCTGATGTCAGTTTGTAGGGCTCCCTTGGGTCTATCAGGGCAGCACAAGTTTGAGGTGGGGACATCTTCGGTGTGGGGTCCATCCTTCGATATAAGGATTCTTTGCAGTCAGGGCCAGGCTTCCCTGGGCATATCCTTTTTCCATTTTCCCTGGGAAAGAAAACTCAGCAGTCCAGGTTCCTGATGTCAGTTTGTAGGGCTCCCTTGGGTCTATCAGGGCAGCACAAGTTTGAGGTTGGGACAACTTCGGTCTGGGCTCCATCCTTCGATATATGGCTTCTTTGCAGTCAGGGCCAGGGGCCCCTGGGCACATCCTTTTTCCATTTTCCCTGGGAAAGAAAACTCAGCAGTCCAGGTTCCTGATGTCAGTTTGTAGGGCTCCCTTGGGTCTATCAGGGCAGCACAAGTTTGAGGTTGGGACAACTTCGGTCTGGGCTCCATCCTTCGATATATGGCTTCTTTGCAGTCAGGGCCAGGGGCCCCTGGGCACATCCTTTTTCCATTTTCCCTGGGAAAGAAAACTCAGCAGTCCAGGTTCCTGATGTCAGTTTGTAGGGCTCCCTTGGGTCTATCAGGGCAGCACAAGTTTGAGGTGGGGACAACTTCGGTGTGGGGTCCATCCTTCGATATAAGGATTCTTTGCAGTCAGGGCCAGGGGCCCTTCGGCACATCCTTTTTCCATTTTCCCTGGGAAAGAAAACTCAGCAGTCCAGGTTCCTGATGTCAGTTTGTAGGGCTGCCTTGGGTCTATCAGGGCAGCACAAGTTTCAGGTGGGGACAACTTTGGAGTGGGGTCCATCCTTCGATAAAATGATTCTTTGCAGTGAGGCCCCAGCCCAGGGCCAGGGGCCCCCGGGCACATCCTTTTCCCATTTTCCCTGGGAAAGAAAACTCAGCAGTCCAGGTTGCTGATGTCAGTTTGTAGGGCTCCCTTGGGTCTATCAGGGCAGCACAAGTTTGAGGTGGGGACAACTTCGGTGTGGGGTCCATCCTTCGATATAAGGATTTTTTGCAGTCAGGGCATGGGGCCCAGGGCCAGGGGCCCCTGGGCACATCAATTTTCCATTTCCCCTGGGAAAGAAAACTCAGCAGTCCAGGTTCCTGATGTCAGTTTGTAGGGCTCCCTTGGGTCTATCAGGGCAGCACAAGTTTGAGGTTGGGACAACTTCGGTCTGGGCTCCATCCTTCGATATATGGATTCTTTGCAGTCAGGGCCAGGGGCCCCTGGGCACACCCTTTTTCCATTTTCCCTGGGAAAGAAAACTCAGCAGTCCAGGTTGATGATGTCAGTTTGTAGGGCTCCCTTGGGTCTATCAGGGCAGCACAAGTTTGAGGTGGGGACAACTTTGGTGTGGGGTCCATCCTTCGATATAAGGATTCTTTGCAGTGAGGCCCCAGCCCAGGGCCAGGGGCCCCTGGGCACATCCTTTTTCCATTTTCCCTGGGAAAGAAAACTCAGCAGTCCAGGTTCCTGATGTCAGTTTGTAGGGCTCCCTTGGGTCTATCAGGGCAGCACAAGTTTGAGGTGGGGACAACTTCGGTGTGGGGTCCATCCTTCAATATAAGGATTTTTTGCAGTCAGGGCCAGGGGCCCCTGGGCACATCCTTTTTCCATTTTCCCTGGGAAAGAAAACTCAGCAGTCCAGGTTCCTGATGTCAGTTTGTAGGGCTGCCTTGGGTCTATCAGGGCAGCACAAGTTTGAGGTGGGGACAACTTCGGTGTGGGGTCCATCCTTCGATATAAGGATTTTTTGCAGTGAAGACCCTGCCCAGGGCAAGGGGGCCCCTGGGCACATCCTTTTTCCATTTTCCCTGGGAAAGAAAACTCAGCAGTCCAGGTTCCTGATGTCAGTTTGTAGGGCTCACTTGGGTCTATCAGGGCAGCACAAGTTTGAGGTGGGGACAACTTCGGAGTGGGGTCCATCCTTCGATATAAGGATTTTTTGCAGTCAGGGCCAGGGGTCCAGGGCCAGGGGCCCCTGGGCACATCCTTTGTCCATTTTCCCTGGGAAAGAAAACTCAGCAGTCCAGGTTCCTGATGTCAGTTTGTAGGGCTCCCTTGGGTCTATCAGGGCAGCACAAGTTTGAGGTGGGGACAACTTCGGTGTGGGGTCCATCCTTCGATATAAGGATTTCTTGCAGTCAGGGCCAGAGGCCCCTGGGCACAACCTTTTTCCATTTCCCCTGGGAAAGAAAACTCAGCAGTCCAGGTTCCTGATGTCAGTTTGTAGGGCTCCCTTGGGTCTATCAGGGCAGCACAAGTTTGAGGTGGGGACAACTTCGGTGTGGGGTCCATCCTTCGATATAAGGATTCTTTGTAGTGAGGCCACTGCCCAGGGCCAGGGACCCCTGGGCACATCCTTTGGCCATTTTCCCTGGGAAAGAAAACTCAGCAGTCCAGGTTCCTGATGTCAGTTTGTAGGGCTGCCTTGGGTCTATCAGGGCAGCACAAGTTTGAGGTGGGGACAACTTCGGTGTGGGGTCCATCCTTCGATATAAGGATTTTTTGCAGTCAGGGCCAGGGGCCCCTGGGCACATCCTTTTTCCATTTTCCCTGGGAAAGAAAACTCAGCAGTCCAGGTTGCTGATGTCAGTTTGTAGGGCTCCCTTGGGTCTATCAGGGCAGCACAAGTTTGAGGTTGGGACAACTTCGGTCTGGGCTCCATCCTTCGATATATGGATTCTTTGCAGTCAGGGCCAGGGGCCCCTGGGCACATCCTTTTTCCATTTTCCCTGGGAAAGAAAACTCAGCAGTCCAGGTTGCTGATGTCAGTTTGTAGGGCTCCCTTGGGTCTATCAGGGCAGCACAAGTTTGAGGTTGGGACAACTTCGGTCTGGGCTCCATCCTTCGATATATGGATTCTTTGCAGTCAGGGCCAGGGGCCCCTGGGCACATCCTTTTTCCATTTTCCCTGGGAAAGAAAACTCAGCAGTCCAGGTTGCTGATGTCAGTTTGTAGGGCTCCCTTGGGTCTATCAGGGCAGTACAAGTTTGAGGTGGGGACAACTTCGGTGTGGGGTCCATCCTTCGATATAAGGATTCTTTGCAGTGAGGCCCCAGCCCAGGGCCAGGGGCCACTGGGCACATCCTTTTTCCATTTTCCCTGGGAAAGAAAACTCAGCAGTCCAGGTTCCTGATGTCAGTTTGTAGGGCTCCCTTGGGTCTATCAGGGCAGCACAAGTTTGAGGTGGGGACATCTTCGGTGTGGGGTCCATCCTTCGATATAAGGATTTTTTGCAGTCAGGGCCAGGGGCCCCTGGGCACATCCTTTTTCCATTTTCCCTGGGAAAGAAAACTCAGCAGTCCAGGTTCCTGATGTCAGTTTGTAGGGCTCCCTTGGGTCTATCAGGGCAGCACAAGTTTGAGGTTGGGACAACTTCGGTCTGGGGTCCATCCTTCGATATAAGGATTTTTTGCAGTCAGGGCCAGGGGCCCCTGGGCACATCCTTTTTCCATTTTCCCTGGGAAAGAAAACTCAGCAGTCCAGGTTCCTGATGTCAGTTTGTAGGGCTCCCTTGGGTCTATCAGGGCAGCACAAGTTTGAGGTGGGGACATCTTCGGTGTGGGGTCCATCCTTCGATATAAGGATTCTTTGCAGTCAGGGCCAGGCTTCCCTGGGCATATCCTTTTTCCATTTTCCCTGGGAAAGAAAACTCAGCAGTCCAGGTTCCTGATGTCAGTTTGTAGGGCTCCCTTGGGTCTATCAGGGCAGCACAAGTTTGAGGTGGGGACAACTTCGGTCTGGGCTCCATCCTTCGATATATGGATTCTTTGCAGTCAGGGCCAGGGGCCCCTGGGCACATCCTTTTTCCATTTTCCCTGGGAAAGAAAACTCAGCAGTCCAGGTTGCTGATGTCAGTTTGTAGGGCTCCCTTGGGTCTATCAGGGCAGCACAAGATTGAGGTTGGGAGAACTTCGGTGTAGGGTCCATCCTTCGATATAAGGATTCTTTGCAGTCAGGGCCAGGGGCCCCTGGGCACATCCTTTTTCCATTTTCCCTGGGAAAGAAAACTCAGCAGTCCAGGTTCCTGATGTCAGTTTGTAGGGCTGCCTTGGGTCTATCAGGGCAGCACAAGTTTGAGGTGGGGACAACTTTGGAGTGGGGTCCATCCTTCGATATAATGATTCTTTGCAGTGAGGCCCCAGCCCAGGGCCAGGGGCCCCCGGGCACAACCTTTTCCCATTTTCCCTGGGAAAGAAAACTCAGCAGTCCAGGTTGCTGATGTCAGTTTGTAGGGCTCCCTTGGGTCTATCAGGGCAGCACAAGTTTGAGGTGGGGACAACTTCGGTGTGGGGTCCATCCTTCGATATAAGGATTTTTTGCAGTCAGGGCATGGGGCCCAGTGCCAGGGGCCCCTGGGCACATCCTTTTTCCATTTTCCCTGGGAAAGAAAACTCAGCAGTCCAGGTTCCTGATGTCAGTTTGTAGGGCTCCCTTGGGTCTATCAGGGCAGCACAAGTTTGAGGTGGGGACATCTTCGGTGTGGGGTCCATCCTTCGATATAAGGATTCTTTGCAGTCAGGGCCAGGCTTCCCTGGGCATATCCTTTTTCCATTTTCCCTGGGAAAGAAAACTCAGCAGTCCAGGTTCCTGATGTCAGTTTGTAGGGCTCCCTTGGGTCTATCAGGGCAGCACAAGTTTGAGGTGGGGACATCTTCGGTGTGGGGTCCATCCTTCGATATAAGGATTCTTTGCAGTCAGGGCCAGGCTTCCCTGGGCATATCCTTTTTCCATTTTCCCTGGGAAAGAAAACTCAGCAGTCCAGGTTCCTGATGTCAGTTTGTAGGGCTCCCTTGGGTCTATCAGGGCAGCACAAGTTTGAGGTTGGGACAACTTCGGTCTGGGCTCCATCCTTCGATATATGGCTTCTTTGCAGTCAGGGCCAGGGGCCCCTGGGCACATCCTTTTTCCATTTTCCCTGGGAAAGAAAACTCAGCAGTCCAGGTTGCTGATGTCAGTTTGTAGGGCTCCCTTGGGTCTATCAGGGCAGCACAAGTTTGAGGTGGGGACAACTTCGGTGTGGGGTCCATCCTTCGATATAAGGATTCTTTGCAGACAGGGCCATGGGCCCCTGGGCACATCCTTTTTCCATTTTCCCTGGGAAAGAAAACTCAGCAGTCCAGGTTCCTGATGTCAGTTTGTAGGGCTCCCTTGGGTCTATCAGGGCAGCACAAGTTTGAGGTGGGGACAACTTCGGTCTGGGCTCCATCCTTCGATATAATGATTCTTTGCAGTGAGGCCCCAGCCCAGGGCCAGGGGCCCCCGGGCACAACCTTTTTCCATTTTCTCTGGGAAAGAAAACTCAGCAGTCCAGGTTGCTGATGTCAGTTTGTAGGGCTCCCTTGGGTCTATCAGGGCAGCACAAGTTTGAGGTGGGGACAACTTCGGTGTGGGGTCCATCCTTCGATATAAGGATTTTTTGCAGTCAGGGTATGGGGCCCAGTGCCAGGGGCCCCTGGGCACATCCTTTTTCCATTTTCCCTGGGAAAGAAAACTCAGCAGTCCAGGTTCCTGATGTCAGTTTGTAGGGCTCCCTTGGGTCTATCAGGGCAGCACAAGTTTGAGGTGGGGACATCTTCGGTGTGGGGTCCATCCTTCGATATATGGATTCTTTGCAGTCAGGGCCAGGCTTCCCTGGGCATATCCTTTTTCCATTTTCCCTGGGAAAGAAAACTCAGCAGTCCAGGTTCCTGATGTCAGTTTGTAGGGCTCCCTTGGGTCTATCAGGGCAGCACAAGTTTGAGGTTTGGACAACTTCGGTCTGGGCTCCATCCTTCGATATATGGATTCTTTGCAGTCAGGGCCAGGGGCCCCTGGGCACATCCTTTTTCCATTTTCCCTGGGAAAGAAAACTCAGCAGTCCAGGTTGCTGATGTCAGTTTGTAGGGCTCCCTTGGGTCTATCAGGGCAGCACAAGTTTGAGGTGGGGACAACTTCGGTGTGGGGTCCATCCTTCGATATAAGGATTTTTTGCAGTGAAGACCCTGCCCAGGGCAAGGGGGCCCCAGGGCACATCCTTTTTCCATTTTCCCTGGGAAAGAAAACTCAGCAGTCCAGGTTGCTGATGTCAGTTTGTAGGGCTCCCTTGGGTCTATCAGGGCAGCACAAGTTTGAGGTGGGGACAACTTCGGTGTGGGGTCCATCCTTCGATATAAGGATTCTTTGCAGTCAGGGTCAGGGGTCCAGGGCCAGGGGCCCCTGGGCACATCCTTTGTCCATTTTCCCTGGGAAAGAAAACTCAGCAGTCCAGGTTGCTGATGTCAGTTTGTAGGGCTCCCTTGGGTCTATCAGGGCAGTACAAGTTTGAGGTGGGGACAACTTCGGTGTGGGGTCCATCCTTCGATATAAGGATTTTTTGCAGTGAGGTCCCTGCCCAGGGCTAGGGGCCCCCAGGCACATCCTTTTTCCATTTTCCCTGGGAAAGAAAACTCAGCAGTCCAGGTTCCTGATGTCAGTTTGTAGGGCTCCCTTGGGTCTATCAGGGCAGCACAAGTTTGAGGTGGGGACAACTTCGGTGTGGGCTCCATCCTTCGATATATGGATTCTTTGCAGTCAAGGCCAGGGGCCCCTGGGCACAACCTTTTTCCACTTTCCCTGGGAAAGAAAACTCAGCAGTCCAGGTTCCTGATGTCAGTTTGTAGGGCTCCCTTGGGTCTATCAGGGCAGCACAAGTTTGAGGTGGGGACAACTTCGGTGTGGGGTCCATCCTTCGATATAAGGATTCTTTGAAGTGAGGACCCAGCCCAGGGCCAGGGGCCCCTGGGCACATCCTTTTTCCATTTTCCCTGGGAAAGAAAACTCAGCAGTCCAGGTTCCTGATGTCAGTTTGTAGGGCTCCCTTGGGTCTATCAGGGCAGCACAAGTTTGAGGTTGGGACATCTAGGGTCTGGGCTCCATCCTTCGATATAAGGATTCTTTGCAGTCAGGGCCAGGGGCCCCCAGGCACATCCTTTTTCCATTTTCCCTGGGAAAGAAAACTCAGCAGTCCAGGTTGCTGATGTCAGTTTGTAGGGCTCCCTTGGGTCTATCAGGGCAGCACAAGTTTGAGGTGGGGACAACTTCGGTGTGGGGTCCATCCTTCGATATAAGGATTCTTTGCAGTCAGGGCCAGGGGCCCCTGGGCACATCCTTTTTCCATTTTCCCTGGGAAAGAAAACTCAGCAGTCCAGGTTCCTGATGTCAGTTTGTAGGGCTGCCTTGGGTCTATCAGGGCAGCACAAGTTTGAGGTGGGGACAACTTTGGTGTAGGGTCCATCCTTCGATATAAGGATTTTTTGGAGTGAAGACCCAGCCTAGGGCCAGGGGCCCCTGGGCACATCATTTGGCCATTTTCCGTGGGAAAGAAAACTCAGCAGTCCAGGTTCCTGATGTCAGTTTGTAGGGCTCCCTTGGGTGTATCAGGGCAGCACAAGTTTGAGGTGGGGACAACTTCGGTGTGGGGACCATCCTTCAATTTAAGGATTCTTTGCAGTGAGGGCCAGGGGCCCCTGGGCACATCCTTTTTCCATTTTCCCTGGGAAAGAAAACTCAGCAGTCCAGGTTGCTGATGTCAGTTTGTAGGGCTCCCTTTGGTCTATCAGGGCAGCACAAGTTTGAGGTGGGGACAACTTCGGTGTGGGGTCCATTCTTCGATATAATGATTCTTTGCAGTGAGGCCCCAGCCCAGGGCCAGGGGCCCCCGGGCACATCCTTTTCCCATTTTCCCTGGGAAAGAAAACTCAGCAGTCCAGGTTGCTGATGTCAGTTTGTAGGGCTCCCTTGGGTCTATCAGGGCAGCACAAGTTTGAGGTGGGGACAACTTTGGAGTGGGGTCCATCCTTCGATATAAGGATTCTTTGCAGTGAGGCCCCAGCCTAGGGCCAGGGGCCCCGGGCACATCCTTTTTCCATTTTCTCTGGGAAAGAAAACTCAGCAGTCCAGGTTCCTGATGTCAGTTTGTAGGGCTCCCTTGGGTCTATCAGGGCAGCACAAGTTTGAGGTGGGGACAACTTCGGTGTGGGGACCATCCTTCAATATAAGGATTCTTTGCAGTGAGGGCCAGGGGCCCCCAGGCACATCCTTTTTCCATTTTCCCTGGGAAAGAAAACTCAGCAGTCCAGGTTGCTGATGTCAGTTTGTAGGGCTCCCTTGGGTCTATCAGGGCAGCACAAGTTTGAGGTGGGGACAACTTCGGAGTGGGGTCCATCCTTCGATATATGGATTCTTTGCAGTGAGGCCCCAGCCCAGGGCCAGGGGCCCCCGGGCACATCCTTTTCCCATTTTCCCTGGGAAAGAAAACTCAGCAGTCCAGGTTGCTGATGTCAGTTTGTAGGGCTCCCTTGGGTCTATCAGGGCAGCACAAGTTTGAGGTGTGGACAGCTTCGGTGTGGGGCCCATCCTTCGATATAAGGATTTTTTGCAGTCAGGGCATGGGGCCCAGGGCCAGGGGCCCCTGGGCACATCAATTTTCCATTTCCCCTGGGAAAGAAAACTCAGCAGTCCAGGTTCCTGATGTCAGTTTGTAGGGCTCCCTTGGGTCTATCAGGGCAGCACAAGTTTGAGGTGGGGACATCTTCGGTGTGGGGTCCATCCTTCGATATAAGGATTCTTTGCAGTCAGGGCCAGGGGCCCCTGGGCACATCCTTTTTCCATTTTCCCTGGGAAAGAAAACTCAGCAGTCCAGGTTGCTGATGTCAGTTTGTAGGGCTCCCTTGGGTCTATCAGGGCAGCACAAGTTTGAGGTGGGGACAACGTTGGTGTGGGGTCCATCCTTCGATATAAGGATTTTTTGCAGTGAAGACCCTGCCCAGGGCCAGGGGCCCCAGGGCACATCCTTTTTCCATTTTCCCAGGGAAAGAAAACTCAGCAGTCCAGGTTCCTGATGTCAGTTTGTAGGGCTCCCTTGGGTGTATCAGGGCAGCACAAGTTTGAGGTGGGGACAACTTCGGTGTGGGGTCCATCCTTCGATATAAGGATTCTTTGCAGTCAGGGCCAGGGGCCCCCGGGCACAACCTTTTTCCATTTTCCCTGGGAAAGAAAACTCAGCAGTCCAGGTTCCTGATGTCAGTTTGTAGAGTTCCCTTGGGTCTATCAGGGCAGCACAAGTTTGAGGTGGGGACAACTTCGGTGTGGGGTCAATCCTTCGATATAAGGATTTTTCGCAGTCAGGGCCAGGGGCCCCTGGGCATAATCTTTTTCCATTTTCCCTGGGAAAGAAAACTCAGCAGTCCAGGTTGCTGATGTCAGTTTGTAGGGCTCCCTTGGGTCTATCAGGGCAGCACAAGTTTGAGGTTGGGACATCTATGGTCTGGGCTCCATCCTTCGATATAAGGATTCTTTGCAGTCAGGGCCAGGGGCCCCCAGGCACATCCTTTTTCCATTTTCCCTGGGAAAGAAAACTCAGCAGTCCAGGTTCCTGATGTCAGTTTGTAGGGCTCCCTTGGGTGTATCAGGGCAGCACAAGTTTGAGGTGGGGACAACTTCGGTGTGGGGTCCATCCTTCGATATAAGGATTCTTTGCAGTCAGGGCCAGGGGCCCCCGGGCACAACCTTTTTCCATTTTCCCTGGGAAAGAAAACTCAGCAGTCCAGGTTCCTGATGTCAGTTTGTAGAGTTCCCTTGGGTCTATCAGGGCAGCCAAGTTTGAGGTGGGGACAACTTCGGTGTGGGGTCCATCCTTCGATATAAGGATTCTTTGCTTTGAAGACCCAGCCCAGGGCCAGGGGCCACTGGGCACATCCTTTTTCCATTTTCCCTGGGAAAGAAAACTCAGCAGTCCAGGTTCCTGATGTCAGTTTGTAGGGCTCCCTTGGGTCTATCAGGGCAGCACAAGTTTGAGGTTGGGACATCTACGGTCTGGGCTCCATCCTTCGATATAAGGATTCTTTGCAGTCAGGGCCAGGGGCCACTGGGCACATCCTTTTTCCATTTTCCCTGGGAAAGAAAACTCAGCAGTCCAGGTTCCTGATGTCAGTTTGTAGGGCTCCCTTGGGTCTATCAGGGCAGCACAAGTTTGAGGTGGGGACAACTTTGGTGTGGGGTCCATCCTTCGATATAAGGATTCTTTGCAGTCAGGGCCAGGGGCCCCTGGGCATATCCTTTTCCATTTTCCCTGGGAAAGAAAACTCAGCAGTCCAGGTTCCTGATGTCAGTTTGTAGGGCTCCCTTGGGTCTATCAGGGCAGCACAAGTTTGAGGTTGGGACAACTTCGGTCTGGGCTCCATCCTTCGATATATGGCTTCTTTGCAGTGAGGGCCAGGGGCCCCTGGGCACATCCTTTTTCCATTTTCCCTGGGAAAGAAAACTCAGCAGTCCAGGTTCCTGATGTCAGTTTGTAGGGCTCCCTTGGGTCTATCAGGGCAGCACAAGTTTGAGGTGGGGACAACTTCGGTGTGGGGTCCATCCTTCGATATAAGGATTCTTTGCAGTCAGGGCCAGGGGCCCTTCGGCACATCCTTTTTCCATTTTCCCTGGGAAAGAAAACTCAGCAGTCCAGGTTCCTGATGTCAGTTTGTAGGGCTGCCTTGGGTCTATCAGGGCAGCACAAGTTTCAGGTGGGGACAACTTTGGAGTGGGGTCCATCCTTCGATAAAATGATTCTTTGCAGTGAGGCCCCAGCCCAGGGCCAGGGGCCCCCGGGCACATCCTTTTCCCATTTTCCCTGGGAAAGAAAACTCAGCAGTCCAGGTTGCTGATGTCAGTTTGTAGGGCTCCCTTGGGTCTATCAGGGCAGCACAAGTTTGAGGTGGGGACAACTTCGGTGTGGGGTCCATCCTTCGATATAAGGATTTTTTGCAGTCAGGGCATGGGGCCCAGGGCCAGGGGCCCCTGGGCACATCAATTTTCCATTTCCCCTGGGAAAGAAAACTCAGCAGTCCAGGTTCCTGATGTCAGTTTGTAGGGCTCCCTTGGGTCTATCAGGGCAGCACAAGTTTGAGGTTGGGACAACTTCGGTCTGGGCTCCATCCTTCGATATATGGATTCTTTGCAGTCAGGGCCAGGGGCCCCTGGGCACACCCTTTTTCCATTTTCCCTGGGAAAGAAAACTCAGCAGTCCAGGTTGATGATGTCAGTTTGTAGGGCTCCCTTGGGTCTATCAGGGCAGCACAAGTTTGAGGTGGGGACAACTTTGGTGTGGGGTCCATCCTTCGATATAAGGATTCTTTGCAGTGAGGCCCCAGCCCAGGGCCAGGGGCCCCTGGGCACATCCTTTTTCCATTTTCCCTGGGAAAGAAAACTCAGCAGTCCAGGTTGCTGATGTCAGTTTGTAGGGCTCCCTTGGGTCTATCAGGGCAGCACAAGTTTGAGGTGGGGACAACTTCGGTGTGGGGTCCATCCTTCAATATAAGGATTTTTTGCAGTCAGGGCCAGGGGCCCCTGGGCACATCCTTTTTCCATTTTCCCTGGGAAAGAAAACTCAGCAGTCCAGGTTCCTGATGTCAGTTTGTAGGGCTGCCTTGGGTCTATCAGGGCAGCACAAGTTTGAGGTGGGGACAACTTCGGTGTGGGGTCCATCCTTCGATATAAGGATTTTTTGCAGTGAAGACCCTGCCCAGGGCAAGGGGGCCCCTGGGCACATCCTTTTTCCATTTTCCCTGGGAAAGAAAACTCAGCAGTCCAGGTTCCTGATGTCAGTTTGTAGGGCTCACTTGGGTCTATCAGGGCAGCACAAGTTTGAGGTGGGGACAACTTCGGAGTGGGGTCCATCCTTCGATATAAGGATTTTTTGCAGTCAGGGCCAGGGGTCCAGGGCCAGGGGCCCCTGGGCACATCCTTTGTCCATTTTCCCTGGGAAAGAAAACTCAGCAGTCCAGGTTCCTGATGTCAGTTTGTAGGGCTCCCTTGGGTCTATCAGGGCAGTACAAGTTTGAGGTGGGGACAACTTCGGTGTGGGGTCCATCCTTCGATATAAGGATTTCTTGCAGTCAGGGCCAGAGGCCCCTGGGCACAACCTTTTTCCATTTCCCCTGGGAAAGAAAACTCAGCAGTCCAGGTTCCTGATGTCAGTTTGTAGGGCTCCCTTGGGTCTATCAGGGCAGCACAAGTTTGAGGTGGGGACAACTTCGGTGTGGGGTCCATCCTTCGATATAAGGATTCTTTGTAGTGAGGCCACTGCCCAGGGCCAGGGACCCCTGGGCACATCCTTTGGCCATTTTCCCTGGGAAAGAAAACTCAGCAGTCCAGGTTCCTGATGTCAGTTTGTAGGGCTGCCTTGGGTCTATCAGGGCAGCACAAGTTTGAGGTGGGGACAACTTCGGTGTGGGGTCCATCCTTCGATATAAGGATTTTTTGCAGTCAGGGCCAGGGGCCCCTGGGCACATCCTTTTTCCATTTTCCCTGGGAAAGAAAACTCAGCAGTCCAGGTTCCTGATGTCAGTTTGTAGGGCTCCCTTGGGTCTATCAGGGCAGCACAAGTTTGAGGTTGGGACAACTTCGGTCTGGGCTCCATCCTTCGATATATGGATTCTTTGCAGTCAGGGCCAGGGGCCCCTGGGCACATCCTTTTTCCATTTTCCCTGGGAAAGAAAACTCAGCAGTCCAGGTTGCTGATGTCAGTTTGTAGGGCTCCCTTGGGTCTATCAGGGCAGCACAAGTTTGAGGTGGGGACAACTTCGGTCTGGGCTCCATCCTTCGATATATGGATTCTTTGCAGTCAGGGCCAGGGGCCCCTGGGCACATCCTTTTTCCATTTTCCCTGGGAAAGAAAACTCAGCAGTCCAGGTTCCTGATGTCAGTTTGTAGGGCTCCCTTGGGTCTATCAGGGCAGCACAAGTTTGAGGTTGGGACAACTTCGGTCTGGGCTCCATCCTTCGATATATGGATTCTTTGCAGTCAGGGCCAGGGGCCCCTGGGCACATCCTTTTTCCATTTTCCCTGGGAAAGAAAACTCAGCAGTCCAGGTTGCTGATGTCAGTTTGTAGGGCTCCCTTGGGTCTATCAGGGCAGCACAAGTTTGAGGTTGGGACAACTTCGGTCTGGGCTCCATCCTTCGATATATGGATTCTTTGCAGTCAGGGCCAGGGGCCCCTGGGCACATCCTTTTTCCATTTTCCCTGGGAAAGAAAACTCAGCAGTCCAGGTTGCTGATGTCAGTTTGTAGGGCTCCCTTGGGTCTATCAGGGCAGTACAAGTTTGAGGTGGGGACAACTTCGGTGTGGGGTCCATCCTTCGATATAAGGATTCTTTGCAGTGAGGCCCCAGCCCAGGGCCAGGGGCCACTGGGCACATCCTTTTTCCATTTTCCCTGGGAAAGAAAACTCAGCAGTCCAGGTTCCTGATGTCAGTTTGTAGGGCTCCCTTGGGTCTATCAGGGCAGCACAAGTTTGAGGTGGGGACATCTTCGGTGTGGGGTCCATCCTTCGATATAAGGATTTTTTGCAGTCAGGGCCAGGGGCCCCTGGGCACATCCTTTTTCCATTTTCCCTGGGAAAGAAAACTCAGCAGTCCAGGTTCCTGATGTCAGTTTGTAGGGCTCCCTTGGGTCTATCAGGGCAGCACAAGTTTGAGGTTGGGACAACTTCGGTCTGGGGTCCATCCTTCGATATAAGGATTTTTTGCAGTCAGGGCCAGGGGCCCCTGGGCACATCCTTTTTCCATTTTCCCTGGGAAAGAAAACTCAGCAGTCCAGGTTCCTGATGTCAGTTTGTAGGGCTCCCTTGGGTCTATCAGGGCAGCACAAGTTTGAGGTGGGGACATCTTCGGTGTGGGGTCCATCCTTCGATATAAGGATTCTTTGCAGTCAGGGCCAGGCTTCCCTGGGCATATCCTTTTTCCATTTTCCCTGGGAAAGAAAACTCAGCAGTCCAGGTTCCTGATGTCAGTTTGTAGGGCTCCCTTGGGTCTATCAGGGCAGCACAAGTTTGAGGTTGGGACAACTTCGGTCTGGGCTCCATCCTTCGATATATGGATTCTTTGCAGTCAGGGCCAGGGGCCCCTGGGCACATCCTTTTTCCATTTTCCCTGGGAAAGAAAACTCAGCAGTCCAGGTTGCTGATGTCAGTTTGTAGGGCTCCCTTGGGTCTATCAGGGCAGCACAAGATTGAGGTTGGGAGAACTTCGGTGTAGGGTCCATCCTTCGATATAAGGATTCTTTGCAGTCAGGGCCAGGGGCCCCTGGGCACATCCTTTTTCCATTTTCCCTGGGAAAGAAAACTCAGCAGTCCAGGTTCCTGATGTCAGTTTGTAGGGCTGCCTTGGGTCTATCAGGGCAGCACAAGTTTGAGGTGGGGACAACTTTGGAGTGGGGTCCATCCTTCGATATAATGATTCTTTGCAGTGAGGCCCCAGCCCAGGGCCAGGGGCCCCCGGGCACAACCTTTTCCCATTTTCCCTGGGAAAGAAAACTCAGCAGTCCAGGTTGCTGATGTCAGTTTGTAGGGCTCCCTTGGGTCTATCAGGGCAGCACAAGTTTGAGGTGGGGACAACTTCGGTGTGGGGTCCATCCTTCGATATAAGGATTTTTTGCAGTCAGGGCATGGGGCCCAGTGCCAGGGGCCCCTGGGCACATCCTTTTTCCATTTTCCCTGGGAAAGAAAACTCAGCAGTCCAGGTTCCTGATGTCAGTTTGTAGGGCTCCCTTGGGTCTATCAGGGCAGCACAAGTTTGAGGTGGGGACATCTTCGGTGTGGGGTCCATCCTTCGATATAAGGATTCTTTGCAGTCAGGGCCAGGCTTCCCTGGGCATATCCTTTTTCCATTTTCCCTGGGAAAGAAAACTCAGCAGTCCAGGTTCCTGATGTCAGTTTGTAGGGCTCCCTTGGGTCTATCAGGGCAGCACAAGTTTGAGGTGGGGACATCTTCGGTGTGGGGTCCATCCTTCGATATAAGGATTCTTTGCAGTCAGGGCCAGGCTTCCCTGGGCATATCCTTTTTCCATTTTCCCTGGGAAAGAAAACTCAGCAGTCCAGGTTCCTGATGTCAGTTTGTAGGGCTCCCTTGGGTCTATCAGGGCAGCACAAGTTTGAGGTTGGGACAACTTCGGTCTGGGCTCCATCCTTCGATATATGGCTTCTTTGCAGTCAGGGCCAGGGGCCCCTGGGCACATCCTTTTTCCATTTTCCCTGGGAAAGAAAACTCAGCAGTCCAGGTTGCTGATGTCAGTTTGTAGGGCTCCCTTGGGTCTATCAGGGCAGCACAAGTTTGAGGTGGGGACAACTTCGGTGTGGGGTCCATCCTTCGATATAAGGATTCTTTGCAGACAGGGCCATGGGCCCCTGGGCACATCCTTTTTCCATTTTCCCTGGGAAAGAAAACTCAGCAGTCCAGGTTCCTGATGTCAGTTTGTAGGGCTCCCTTGGGTCTATCAGGGCAGCACAAGTTTGAGGTGGGGACAACTTTGGAGTGGGGTCCATCCTTCGATATAATGATTCTTTGCAGTGAGGCCCCAGCCCAGGGCCAGGGGCCCCCGGGCACAACCTTTTCCCATTTTCCCTGGGAAAGAAAACTCAGCAGTCCAGGTTGCTGATGTCAGTTTGTAGGGCTCCCTTGGGTCTATCAGGGCAGCACAAGTTTGAGGTGGGGACAACTTCGGTGTGGGGTCCATCCTTCGATATAAGGATTTTTTGCAGTCAGGGTATGGGGCCCAGTGCCAGGGGCCCCTGGGCACATCCTTTTTCCATTTTCCCTGGGAAAGAAAACTCAGCAGTCCAGGTTCCTGATGTCAGTTTGTAGGGCTCCCTTGGGTCTATCAGGGCAGCACAAGTTTGAGGTGGGGACATCTTCGGTGTGGGGTCCATCCTTCGATATATGGATTCTTTGCAGTCAGGGCCAGGCTTCCCTGGGCATATCCTTTTTCCATTTTCCCTGGGAAAGAAAACTCAGCAGTCCAGGTTCCTGATGTCAGTTTGTAGGGCTCCCTTGGGTCTATCAGGGCAGCACAAGTTTGAGGTTTGGACAACTTCGGTCTGGGCTCCATCCTTCGATATATGGATTCTTTGCAGTCAGGGCCAGGGGCCCCTGGGCACATCCTTTTTCCATTTTCCCTGGGAAAGAAAACTCAGCAGTCCAGGTTGCTGATGTCAGTTTGTAGGGCTCCCTTGGGTCTATCAGGGCAGCACAAGTTTGAGGTGGGGACAACTTCGGTGTGGGGTCCATCCTTCGATATAAGGATTTTTTGCAGTGAAGACCCTGCCCAGGGCAAGGGGGCCCCAGGGCACATCCTTTTTCCATTTTCCCTGGGAAAGAAAACTCAGCAGTCCAGGTTGCTGATGTCAGTTTGTAGGGCTCCCTTGGGTCTATCAGGGCAGCACAAGTTTGAGGTGGGGACAACTTCGGTGTGGGGTCCATCCTTCGATATAAGGATTCTTTGCAGTCAGGGTCAGGGGTCCAGGGCCAGGGGCCCCTGGGCACATCCTTTGTCCATTTTCCCTGGGAAAGAAAACTCAGCAGTCCAGGTTGCTGATGTCAGTTTGTAGGGCTCCCTTGGGTCTATCAGGGCAGTACAAGTTTGAGGTGGGGACAACTTCGGTGTGGGGTCCATCCTTCGATATAAGGATTTCTTGCAGTGAGGTCCCTGCCCAGGGCTAGGGGCCCCCGGGCACATCCTTTTTCCATTTTCCCTGGGAAAGAAAACTCAGCAGTCCAGGTTCCTGATGTCAGTTTGTAGGGCTCCCTTGGGTCTATCAGGGCAGCACAAGTTTGAGGTGGGGACAACTTCGGTGTGGGCTCCATCCTTCGATATATGGATTCTTTGCAGTCAAGGCCAGGGGCCCCTGGGCACAACCTTTTTCCACTTTCCCTGGGAAAGAAAACTCAGCAGTCCAGGTTGCTGATGTCAGTTTGTAGGGCTCCCTTGGGTCTATCAGGGCAGCACAAGTTTGAGGTGGGGACAACTTCGGTGTGGGGTCCATCCTTCGATATAAGGATTCTTTGAAGTGAGGACCCAGCCCAGGGCCAGGGGCCCCTGGGCACATCCTTTTTCCATTTTCCCTGGGAAAGAAAACTCAGCAGTCCAGGTTCCTGATGTCAGTTTGTAGGGCTCCCTTGGGTCTATCAGGGCAGCACAAGTTTGAGGTTGGGACATCTAGGGTCTGGGCTCCATCCTTCGATATAAGGATTCTTTGCAGTCAGGGCCAGGGGCCCCCAGGCACATCCTTTTTCCATTTTCCCTGGGAAAGAAAACTCAGCAGTCCAGGTTGCTGATGTCAGTTTGTAGGGCTCCCTTGGGTCTATCAGGGCAGCACAAGTTTGAGGTGGGGACAACTTCGGTGTGGGGTCCATCCTTCGATATAAGGATTCTTTGCAGTCAGGGCCAGGGGCCCCTGGGCACATCCTTTTTCCATTTTCCCTGGGAAAGAAAACTCAGCAGTCCAGGTTCCTGATGTCAGTTTGTAGGGCTGCCTTGGGTCTATCAGGGCAGCACAAGTTTGAGGTGGGGACAACTTTGGTGTAGGGTCCATCCTTCGATATAAGGATTTTTTGGAGTGAAGACCCAGCCTAGGGCCAGGGGCCCCTGGGCACATCATTTGGCCATTTTCCGTGGGAAAGAAAACTCAGCAGTCCAGGTTCCTGATGTCAGTTTGTAGGGCTCCCTTGGGTGTATCAGGGCAGCACAAGTTTGAGGTGGGGACAACTTCGGTGTGGGGACCATCCTTCAATTTAAGGATTCTTTGCAGTGAGGGCCAGGGGCCCCTGGGCACATCCTTTTTCCATTTTCCCTGGGAAAGAAAACTCAGCAGTCCAGGTTGCTGATGTCAGTTTGTAGGGCTCCCTTTGGTCTATCAGGGCAGCACAAGTTTGAGGTGGGGACAACTTCGGTGTGGGGTCCATTCTTCGATATAATGATTCTTTGCAGTGAGGCCCCAGCCCAGGGCCAGGGGCCCCCGGGCACATCCTTTTCCCATTTTCCCTGGGAAAGAAAACTCAGCAGTCCAGGTTGCTGATGTCAGTTTGTAGGGCTCCCTTGGGTCTATCAGGGCAGCACAAGTTTGAGGTGGGGACAACTTTGGAGTGGGGTCCATCCTTCGATATAAGGATTCTTTGCAGTGAGGCCCCAGCCTAGGGCCAGGGGCCCCGGGCACATCCTTTTTCCATTTTCTCTGGGAAAGAAAACTCAGCAGTCCAGGTTCCTGATGTCAGTTTGTAGGGCTCCCTTGGGTCTATCAGGGCAGCACAAGTTTGAGGTGGGGACAACTTCGGTGTGGGGACCATCCTTCAATATAAGGATTCTTTGCAGTGAGGGCCAGGGGCCCCCAGGCACAACCTTTTTCCATTTTCCCTGGGAAAGAAAACTCAGCAGTCCAGGTTGCTGATGTCAGTTTGTAGGGCTCCCTTGGGTCTATCAGGGCAGCACAAGTTTGAGGTGGGGACAACTTCGGAGTGGGCTCCATCCTTCGATATATGGATTCTTTGCAGTGAGGCCCCAGCCCAGGGCCAGGGGCCCCCGGGCACATCCTTTTCCCATTTTCCCTGGGAAAGAAAACTCAGCAGTCCAGGTTGCTGATGTCAGTTTGTAGGGCTCCCTTGGGTCTATCAGGGCAGCACAAGTTTGAGGTGTGGACAGCTTCGGTGTGGGGCCCATCCTTCGATATAAGGATTTTTTGCAGTCAGGGCATGGGGCCCAGGGCCAGGGGCCCCTGGGCACATCAATTTTCCATTTCCCCTGGGAAAGAAAACTCAGCAGTCCAGGTTCCTGATGTCAGTTTGTAGGGCTCCCTTGGGTCTATCAGGGCAGCACAAGTTTGAGGTGGGGACATCTTCGGTGTGGGGTCCATCCTTCGATATAAGGATTCTTTGCAGTCAGGGCCAGGGGCCCCTGGGCACATCCTTTTTCCATTTTCCCTGGGAAAGAAAACTCAGCAGTCCAGGTTGCTGATGTCAGTTTGTAGGGCTCCCTTGGGTCTATCAGGGCAGCACAAGTTTGAGGTGGGGACAACGTTGGTGTGGGGTCCATCCTTCGATATAAGGATTTTTTGCAGTGAAGACCCTGCCCAGGGCCAGGGGCCCCAGGGCACATCCTTTTTCCATTTTCCCAGGGAAAGAAAACTCAGCAGTCCAGGTTCCTGATGTCAGTTTGTAGGGCTCCCTTGGGTGTATCAGGGCAGCACAAGTTTGAGGTGGGGACAACTTCGGTGTGGGGTCCATCCTTCGATATAAGGATTCTTTGCAGTCAGGGCCAGGGGCCCCCGGGCACAACCTTTTTCCATTTTCCCTGGGAAAGAAAACTCAGCAGTCCAGGTTCCTGATGTCAGTTTGTAGAGTTCCCTTGGGTCTATCAGGGCAGCACAAGTTTGAGGTGGGGACAACTTCGGTGTGGGGTCAATCCTTCGATATAAGGATTTTTCGCAGTCAGGGCCAGGGGCCCCTGGGCATAATCTTTTTCCATTTTCCCTGGGAAAGAAAACTCAGCAGTCCAGGTTGCTGATGTCAGTTTGTAGGGCTCCCTTGGGTCTATCAGGGCAGCACAAGTTTGAGGTTGGGACATCTATGGTCTGGGCTCCATCCTTCGATATAAGGATTCTTTGCAGTCAGGGCCAGGGGCCCCCAGGCACATCCTTTTTCCATTTTCCCTGGGAAAGAAAACTCAGCAGTCCAGGTTGCTGATGTCAGTTTGTAGGGCTCCCTTGGGTCTATCAGGGCAGCACAAGTTTGAGGTGGGGACATCTTCGGTGTGGGCTCCATCCTTCGATATATGGATTCTTTGCAGTCAGGGCCAGGGGCCCCTGGGCACACCCTTTTTCCATTTTCCCTGGGAAAGAAAACTCAGCAGTCCAGGTTGCTGATGTCAGTTTGTAGGGCTCCCTTGGGTCTATCAGGGCAGCACAAGTTTGAGGTGGGGAATATTTCGGTGTGGGGTCCATCCTTCGATATAAGGATTTTTTGCAGTCAGGGCCAGGGGCCCCTGGGCACATCCTTTTTCCATTTTCCCTGGGAAAGAAAACTCAGCAGTCCAGGTTGCTGATGTCAGTTTGTAGGGCTCCCTTGGGTCTATCAGGGCAGCACAAGTTTGAGGTGGGGACAACTTCGGTGTGGGGTCCATCCTTCGATATAAGGATTTCTTGCAGTGAGGTCCGTGCCCAGGGCCAGGGGCCCCAGGGCACATCCTTTTTCCATTTTCCCTGGGAAAGAAAACTCAGCAGTCCAGGTTCCTGATGTCAGTTTGTAGGGCTCCCTTGGGTCTATCAGGGCAGCACAAGTTTGAGGTGGGGACATCTTCGGTGTGGGTCCATCCTTCGATATAAGGATTCTTTGCAGTCAGGGACAGGAGCCCCTGGGCACAAGCTTTTTCCATTTTCCCTGGGAAAGAAAACTCAGCAGTCCAGGTTCCTGATGTCAGTTTGTAGGGCTCCCTTGGGTCTATCAGGGCAGCACAAGTTTGAGGTGGGGACAACTTTGGAGTGGGGTCCATCCTTCGATATAAGGATTCTTTGCAGTGAGGCCCCAGCCTAGGGCCAGGGGCCCCGGGCACATCCTTTTTCCATTTTCTCTGGGAAAGAAAACTCAGCAGTCCAGGTTCCTGATGTCAGTTTGTAGGGCTCCCTTGGGTCTATCAGGGCAGCACAAGTTTGAGGTGGGGACAACTTCGGTGTGGGGACCATCCTTCAATATAAGGATTCTTTGCAGTGAGGGCCAGGGGCCCCCAGGCACAACCTTTTTCCATTTTCCCTGGGAAAGAAAACTCAGCAGTCCAGGTTGCTGATGTCAGTTTGTAGGGCTCCCTTGGGTCTATCAGGGCAGCACAAGTTTGAGGTGGGGACAACTTCGGAGTGGGCTCCATCCTTCGATATATGGATTCTTTGCAGTGAGGCCCCAGCCCAGGGCCAGGGGCCCCCGGGCACATCCTTTTCCCATTTTCCCTGGGAAAGAAAACTCAGCAGTCCAGGTTGCTGATGTCAGTTTGTAGGGCTCCCTTGGGTCTATCAGGGCAGCACAAGTTTGAGGTGTGGACAGCTTCGGTGTGGGGCCCATCCTTCGATATAAGGATTTTTTGCAGTCAGGGCATGGGGCCCAGGGCCAGGGGCCCCTGGGCACATCAATTTTCCATTTCCCCTGGGAAAGAAAACTCAGCAGTCCAGGTTCCTGATGTCAGTTTGTAGGGCTCCCTTGGGTCTATCAGGGCAGCACAAGTTTGAGGTGGGGACATCTTCGGTGTGGGGTCCATCCTTCGATATAAGGATTCTTTGCAGTCAGGGCCAGGGGCCCCTGGGCACATCCTTTTTCCATTTTCCCTGGGAAAGAAAACTCAGCAGTCCAGGTTGCTGATGTCAGTTTGTAGGGCTCCCTTGGGTCTATCAGGGCAGCACAAGTTTGAGGTGGGGACAACGTTGGTGTGGGGTCCATCCTTCGATATAAGGATTTTTTGCAGTGAAGACCCTGCCCAGGGCCAGGGGCCCCAGGGCACATCCTTTTTCCATTTTCCCAGGGAAAGAAAACTCAGCAGTCCAGGTTCCTGATGTCAGTTTGTAGGGCTCCCTTGGGTGTATCAGGGCAGCACAAGTTTGAGGTGGGGACAACTTCGGTGTGGGGTCCATCCTTCGATATAAGGATTCTTTGCAGTCAGGGCCAGGGGCCCCCGGGCACAACCTTTTTCCACTTTCCCTGGGAAAGAAAACTCAGCAGTCCAGGTTCCTGATGTCAGTTTGTAGAGTTCCCTTGGGTCTATCAGGGCAGCACAAGTTTGAGGTGGGGACAACTTCGGTGTGGGGTCAATCCTTCGATATAAGGATTTTTCGCAGTCAGGGCCAGGGGCCCCTGGGCATAATCTTTTTCCATTTTCCCTGGGAAAGAAAACTCAGCAGTCCAGGTTGCTGATGTCAGTTTGTAGGGCTCCCTTGGGTCTATCAGGGCAGCACAAGTTTGAGGTTGGGACATCTATGGTCTGGGCTCCATCCTTCGATATAAGGATTCTTTGCAGTCAGGGCCAGGGGCCCCCAGGCACATCCTTTTTCCATTTTCCCTGGGAAAGAAAACTCAGCAGTCCAGGTTGCTGATGTCAGTTTGTAGGGCTCCCTTGGGTCTATCAGGGCAGCACAAGTTTGAGGTGGGGACATCTTCGGTGTGGGCTCCATCCTTCGATATATGGATTCTTTGCAGTCAGGGCCAGGGGCCCCTGGGCACACCCTTTTTCCATTTTCCCTGGGAAAGAAAACTCAGCAGTCCAGGTTGCTGATGTCAGTTTGTAGGGCTCCCTTGGGTCTATCAGGGCAGCACAAGTTTGAGGTGGGGAATATTTCGGTGTGGGGTCCATCCTTCGATATAAGGATTTTTTGCAGTCAGGGCCAGGGGCCCCTGGGCACATCCTTTTTCCATTTTCCCTGGGAAAGAAAACTCAGCAGTCCAGGTTGCTGATGTCAGTTTGTAGGGCTCCCTTGGGTCTATCAGGGCAGCACAAGTTTGAGGTGGGGACAACTTCGGTGTGGGGTCCATCCTTCGATATAAGGATTTCTTGCAGTGAGGTCCGTGCCCAGGGCCAGGGGCCCCAGGGCACATCCTTTTTCCATTTTCCCTGGGAAAGAAAACTCAGCAGTCCAGGTTCCTGATGTCAGTTTGTAGGGCTCCCTTGGGTCTATCAGGGCAGCACAAGTTTGAGGTGGGGACATCTTCGGTGTGGGTCCATCCTTCGATATAAGGATTCTTTGCAGTCAGGGACAGGAGCCCCTGGGCACAAGCTTTTTCCATTTTCCCTGGGAAAGAAAACTCAGCAGTCCAGGTTCCTGATGTCAGTTTGTAGGGCTCCCTTGGGTCTATCAGGGCAGCACAAGTTTGAGGTTGGGACAACTTCGGTGTGGGCTCCATCCTTCGATATATGGATTCTTTGCAGTCAAGGCCAGGGGCCCCTGGGCACAACCTTTTTCCACTTTCCCTGGGAAAGAAAACTCAGCAGTCCAGGTTGCTGATGTCAGTTTGTAGGGCTCCCTTGGGTGTATCAGGGCAGCACAAGTTTGAGGTGGGGACAACTTCGGTGTGGGGTCCATCCTTCAATATAAGGATTTTGTGCAGTGAGGCCCCAGCCCAGGGTCAGTGGCCCCTGGGCACATCCTTTTTCCATTTTCCCTGGGAAAGAAAACTCAGCAGTCCAGGTTCCTGATGTCAGTTTGTAGGGCTCCCTTGGGTGTATCAGGGCAGCACAAGTTTGAGGTTGGGACAACTTCGGTGTGGGGTCCATCCTTCGATATAAGGATTTCTTGCAGTGAGGTCCGTGCCCAGGGCCAGGGGCCCCAGGGCACATCCTTTTTCCATTTTCCCTGGGAAAGAAAACTCAGCAGTCCAGGTTCCTGATGTCAGTTTGTAGGGCTCCCTTGGGTCTATCCGGGCAGCACAAGTTTGAGGTGGGGACAACTTCGGTGTGGGGTCCATCCTTCGATATAAGGATTCTTTGCAGTCAGGGACAGGAGCCCCTGGGCACAACCTTTTCCCATTTTCCCTGGGAAAGAAAACTCAGCAGTCCAGGTTGCTGATGTCAGTTTGTAGGGCTCCCTTGGGTGTATCAGGGCAGCACAAGTTTGAGGTGGGGACAACTTCGGTGTGGGGTCCATCCTTCGATATAAGGATTTTGTGCAGTGAGGCCCCAGCCCAGGGTCAGTGGCCCCTGGGCACATCCTTTTTCCATTTTCCCTGGGAAAGAAAACTCAGCAGTCCAGGTTCCTGATGTCAGTTTGTAGGGCTCCCTTGGGTGTATCAGGGCAGCACAAGTTTGAGGTTGGGACAACTTCGGTGTGGGGTCCATCCTTCGATATAAGGATTTCTTGCAGTGAGGTCCGTGCCCAGGGCCAGGGGCCCCAGGGCACATCCTTTTTCCATTTTCCCTGGGAAAGAAAACTCAGCAGTCCAGGTTCCTGATGTCAGTTTGTAGGGCTCCCTTGGGTCTATCCGGGCAGCACAAGTTTGAGGTGGGGACAACTTCGGTGTGGGGTCCATCCTTCGATATAAGGATTCTTTGCAGTCAGGGACAGGAGCCCCTGGGCACAACCTTTTTCCATTTTCCCTGGGAAAGAAAACTCAGCAGTCCAGGTTGCTGATGTCAGTTTGTAGGGCTCCCTTGGGTCTATCAGGGCAGCAGAAGTTTGAGGTGGGGACAACTTTGGAGTGGGGTCCATCCTTCGATATAAGGATTCTTTGCAGTGAGGCCCCAGCCTAGGGCCAGGGGCCCCGGGCACATCCTTTTTCCATTTTCTCTGGGAAAGAAAACTCAGCAGTCCAGGTTCCTGATGTCAGTTTGTAGGGCTCCCTTGGGTCTATCAGGGCAGCACAAGTTTGAGGTGGGGACAACTTCGGTGTGGGGACCATCCTTCAATATAAGGATTCTTTGCAGTGAGGGCCAGGGGCCCCCAGGCACATCCTTTTTCCATTTTCCCTGGGAAAGAAAACTCAGCAGTCCAGGTTGCTGATGTCAGTTTGTAGGGCTCCCTTGGGTCTATCAGGGCAGCACAAGTTTGAGGTGGGGACAACTTCGGAGTGGGGTCCATCCTTCGATATATGGATTCTTTGCAGTGAGGCCCCAGCCCAGGGCCAGGGGCCCCCGGGCACATCCTTTTCCCATTTTCCCTGGGAAAGAAAACTCAGCAGTCCAGGTTGCTGATGTCAGTTTGTAGGGCTCCCTTGGGTGTATCAGGGCAGCACAAGTTTGAGGTGGGGACATCTTCGGTGTGGGGTCCATCCTTCGATATAAGGATTTTTTGCAGTCAGGGCCAGGGGCCCCTGGGCACAACCTTTTTCCATTTTCCCTGGGAAAGAAAACTCAGCAGTCCAGGTTCCTGATGTCAGTTTGTAGGGCTCCCTTGGGTCTATCAGGGCAGCACAAGTTTGAGGTGGGGACAACTTCGGTGTGGGGTCCATCCTTCGTTATAAGGATTCTTTGCAGTCAGGGCCAGGGGCCCCTGGGCACATCCTTTTTCCATTTTCCCTGGGAAAGAAAACTCAGCAGTCCAGGTTCCTGATGTCAGTTTGTAGGGCTCCCTTGGGTCTATCAGGGCAGCACAAGTTTGAGGTGGGGACAACTTCGGTGTGGGGTCCATCCTTCGATATAAGGATTTTTGCAGTCAGGGCCAGGGACCCCTTGGCACATCCTTTTTCCATTTTCCCTGGGAAAGAAAACTCATCAGTCCAGGTTCCTCATGTCAGTTTGTAGGGCTCCCTTGGGTGTATCAGGGCAGCACAAGTTTGAGGTGGGGACAACTTCGGTGTGGGGTCCATCCTTCGATATAAGGATTCTTTGCAGTCAGGGCCAGGCTCCCCTGGGCATATCCTTTTTCCATTTTCCCTGGGAAAGAAAACTCAGCAGTCCAGGTTCCTGATGTCAGTTTGTAGGGCTCCCTTGGGTCTATCAGGGCAGCACAAGTTTGAGGTTGGGACAACTTCGGTCTGGGCTCCATCCTTCGATATACGGATTCTTTGCAGTGAGGCCCCAGCCCAGGGCCAGGGGCCACTGGGCACATCCTTTTTCCATTTTCCCTGGCAAAGAAAACTCAGCAGTCCAGGTTCCTGATGTCAGTTTGTAGGGCTCCCTTGGGTCTATCAGGGCAGCACAAGTTTGAGGTTGGGACAACTTCGGTGTGGGCTCCATCCTTCGATATATGGATTCTTTGCAGTCAAGGCCAGGGGCCCCTGGGCACAACCTTTTTCCACTTTCCCTGGGAAAGAAAACTCAGCAGTCCAGGTTGCTGATGTCAGTTTGTAGGGCTCCCTTGGGTCTATCAGGGCAGCACAAGTTTGAGGTGGGGACAACTTCGGTGTGGGGTCCATCCTTCGATATAAGGATTTTGTGCAGTGAGGCCCCAGCCCAGGGTCAGTGGCCCCTGGGCACATCCTTTTTCCATTTTCCCTGGGAAAGAAAACTCAGCAGTCCAGGTTCCTGATGTCAGTTTGTAGGGCTCCCTTGGGTGTATCAGGGCAGCAGAAGTTTGAGGTGGGGACAACTTCGGTGTGGGGTCCATCCTTCGATATAAGGATTTCTTGCAGTGAGGTCTGTGCCCAGGGCCAGGGGCCCCAGGGCACATCCTTTTTCCATTTTCCCTGGGAAAGAAAACTCAGCAGTCCAGGTTCCTGATGTCAGTTTGTAGGGCTCCCTTGGGTCTATCAGGGCAGCACAAGTTTGAGGTGGGGACATCTTCGGTGTGGGTCCATCCTTCGATATAAGGATTCTTTGCAGTCAGGGACAGGAGCCCCTGGGCACATCCTTTTTCCATTTTCCCTGGGAAAGAAAACTCAGCAGTCCAGGTTGCTGATGTCAGTTTGTAGGGCTCCCTTGGGTCTATCAGGGCAGCAGAAGTTTGAGGTGGGGACAACTTTGGAGTGGGGTCCATCCTTCGATATAAGGATTCTTTGCAGTGAGGCCCCAGCCTAGGGCCAGGGGCCCCGGGCACATCCTTTTTCCATTTTCTCTGGGAAAGAAAACTCAGCAGTCCAGGTTCCTGATGTCAGTTTGTAGGGCTCCCTTGGGTCTATCAGGGCAGCACAAGTTTGAGGTGGGGACAACTTCGGTGTGGGGACCATCCTTCAATATAAGGATTCTTTGCAGTGAGGGCAGGGGCCCCCAGGCACATCCTTTTTCCATTTTCCCTGGGAAAGAAAACTCAGCAGTCCAGGTTGCTGATGTCAGTTTGTAGGGCTCCCTTGGGTCTATCAGGGCAGCACAAGTTTGAGGTGGGGACAACTTCGGAGTGGGGTCCATCCTTCGATATATGGATTCTTTGCAGTGAGGCCCCAGCCCAGGGCCAGGGGCCCCCGGGCACATCCTTTTCCCATTTTCCCTGGGAAAGAAAACTCAGCAGTCCAGGTTGCTGATGTCAGTTTGTAGGGCTCCCTTGGGTCTATCAGGGCAGCACAGGTTTGAGGTGGGGACAACTTCGGAGTGGGGTCCATCCTTCGATATAAGGATTCTTTGCAGTGAGGCCCCAGCCCAGGGCCAGGGGCCCCCGGGCACATCCTTTTCCCATTTTCCCTGGGAAAGAAAACTCAGCAGTCCAGGTTGCTGATGTCAGTTTGTAGGGCTCCCTTGGGTGTATCAGGGCAGCACAAGTTTGAGGTGGGGACAGCTTCGGTGTGGGGCCCATCCTTCGATATAAGGATTTTTTGCAGTCAGGGCCAGGGGCCCAGGGCCAGGGGCCCCTGGGCACATCAATTTTCCATTTCCCCTGGGAAAGAAAACTCAGCAGTCCAGGTTCCTGATGTCAGTTTGTAGGGCTCCCTTGGGTCTATCAGGGCAGCACAAGTTTGAGGTGGGGACATCTTCGGTGTGGGGTCCATCCTTCGATATAAGGATTTTTTGCAGTCAGGGCCAGGGGCCCCTGGGCACATCCTTTTTCCATTTTCCCTGGGAAAGAAAACTCAGCAGTCCAGGTTGCTGATGTCAGTTTGTAGGGCTCCCTTGGGTCTATCAGGGCAGCACAGGTTTGAGGTGGGGACAACTTTGGTGTGGGGTCCATCCTTCGATATAAGGATTTTTTGCAGTCAGGGCCAGGGGCCCCTGGGCACATCCTTTTTCCATTTTCCCTGGGAAAGAAAACTCAGCAGTCCAGGTTGCTGATGTCAGTTTGTAGGGCTCCCTTGGGTCTATCAGGGCAGCACAAGATTGAGGTTGGGACAAGTTCGGTGTAGGGTCCATCCTTCAATATAAGGATTCTTTGCAGTCAGGGCCATGGGCCCCTCGGCACATCCTTTTTCCATTTTCCCTGGGAAAGAAAACTCAGCAGTCCAGGTTCCTGATGTCAGTTTGTAGGGCTGCCTTGGGTCTATCAGGGCAGCACAAGTTTGAGGTGGGGACAACTTTGGAGTGGGGTCCATCCTTCGATATAATGATTCTTTGCAGTGAGGCCGCAGCCCAGGGCCAGGGGCCCCCGGGCACAACCTTTTCCCATTTTCCCTGGGAAAGAAAACTCAGCAGTCCAGGTTGCTGATGTCAGTTTGTAGGGCTCCCTTCGGTCTATCAGGGCAGCACAAGTTTGAGGTGGGGACAACTTCGGTGTGGGGTCCATCCTTCGATATAAGGATTTTTTGCAGTCAGGGCATGGGGCCCAGGGCCAGGGACCCCTGGGCACATCCTTTTTCCATTTTCCCTGGGAAAGAAAACTCAGCAGTCCAGGTTCCTGATGTCACTTTGTAGGGCTCCCTTGGGTCTATCAGGGCAGCACAAGTTTGAGGTTGGGACATCTTCAGTGTGGGGTCCATCCTTCGATATAAGGATTCTTTGCAGTCAGGGCCAGGCTTCCCTGGGCATATCCTTTTTCCATTTTCCCTGGGAAAGAAAACTCAGCAGTCCAGGTTCCTGATGTCAGTTTGTAGGGCTGCCTTGGGTCTATCAGGGCAGCACAAGTTTGAGGTGGGGACAACTTCGGTCTGGGCTCCATCCTTCGATATATGGATTCTTTGCAGTCAGGGCCAGGCTTCCCTGGGCACAACCTTTTTCCACTTTCCCTGGGAAAGAAAACTCAGCAGTCCAGGTTGCTGATGTCAGTTTGTAGGGCTCCCTTGGGTGTATCAGGGCAGCACAAGTTTGAGGTGGGGACAACTTCGGTGTGGGGTCCATCCTTCAATATAAGGATTTTGTGCAGTGAGGCCCCAGCCCAGGGTCAGTGGCCCCTGGGCACATCCTTTTTCCATTTTCCCTGGGAAAGAAAACTCAGCAGTCCAGGTTCCTGATGTCAGTTTGTAGGGCTCCCTTGGGTGTATCAGGGCAGCACAAGTTTGAGGTTGGGACAACTTCGGTGTGGGGTCCATCCTTCGATATAAGGATTTCTTGCAGTGAGGTCCGTGCCCAGGGCCAGGGGCCCCAGGGCACATCCTTTTTCCATTTTCCCTGGGAAAGAAAACTCAGCAGTCCAGGTTCCTGATGTCAGTTTGTAGGGCTCCCTTGGGTCTATCCGGGCAGCACAAGTTTGAGGTGGGGACAACTTCGGTGTGGGGTCCATCCTTCGATATAAGGATTCTTTGCAGTCAGGGACAGGAGCCCCTGGGCACAACCTTTTCCCATTTTCCCTGGGAAAGAAAACTCAGCAGTCCAGGTTGCTGATGTCAGTTTGTAGGGCTCCCTTGGGTGTATCAGGGCAGCACAAGTTTGAGGTGGGGACAACTTCGGTCTGGGCTCCATCCTTCGATATATGGATTCTTTGCAGTCAGGGCCAGGCTTCCCTGGGCATATCCTTTTTCCATTTTCCCTGGGAAAGAAAACTCAGCAGTCCAGGTTCCTGATGTCAGTTTGTAGGGCTCCCTTGGGTCTATCAGGGCAGCACAAGTTTGAGGTTTGGACAACTTCGGTCTGGGCTCCATCCTTCGATATATGGATTCTTTGCAGTCAGGGCCAGGGGCCCCTGGGCACATCCTTTTTCCATTTTCCCTGGGAAAGAAAACTCAGCAGTCCAGGTTGCTGATGTCAGTTTGTAGGGCTCCCTTGGGTCTATCAGGGCAGCACAAGTTTGAGGTGGGGACAACTTCGGTGTGGGGTCCATCCTTCGATATAAGGATTTTTTGCAGTGAAGACCCTGCCCAGGGCAAGGGGGCCCCAGGGCACATCCTTTTTCCATTTTCCCTGGGAAAGAAAACTCAGCAGTCCAGGTTGCTGATGTCAGTTTGTAGGGCTCCCTTGGGTCTATCAGGGCAGCACAAGTTTGAGGTGGGGACAACTTCGGTGTGGGGTCCATCCTTCGATATAAGGATTCTTTGCAGTCAGGGTCAGGGGTCCAGGGCCAGGGGCCCCTGGGCACATCCTTTGTCCATTTTCCCTGGGAAAGAAAACTCAGCAGTCCAGGTTGCTGATGTCAGTTTGTAGGGCTCCCTTGGGTCTATCAGGGCAGTACAAGTTTGAGGTGGGGACAACTTCGGTGTGGGGTCCATCCTTCGATATAAGGATTTCTTGCAGTGAGGTCCCTGCCCAGGGCTAGGGGCCCCCGGGCACATCCTTTTTCCATTTTCCCTGGGAAAGAAAACTCAGCAGTCCAGGTTCCTGATGTCAGTTTGTAGGGCTCCCTTGGGTCTATCAGGGCAGCACAAGTTTGAGGTGGGGACAACTTCGGTGTGGGCTCCATCCTTCGATATATGGATTCTTTGCAGTCAAGGCCAGGGGCCCCTGGGCACAACCTTTTTCCACTTTCCCTGGGAAAGAAAACTCAGCAGTCCAGGTTGCTGATGTCAGTTTGTAGGGCTCCCTTGGGTCTATCAGGGCAGCACAAGTTTGAGGTGGGGACAACTTCGGTGTGGGGTCCATCCTTCGATATAAGGATTCTTTGAAGTGAGGACCCAGCCCAGGGCCAGGGGCCCCTGGGCACATCCTTTTTCCATTTTCCCTGGGAAAGAAAACTCAGCAGTCCAGGTTCCTGATGTCAGTTTGTAGGGCTCCCTTGGGTCTATCAGGGCAGCACAAGTTTGAGGTTGGGACATCTAGGGTCTGGGCTCCATCCTTCGATATAAGGATTCTTTGCAGTCAGGGCCAGGGGCCCCCAGGCACATCCTTTTTCCATTTTCCCTGGGAAAGAAAACTCAGCAGTCCAGGTTGCTGATGTCAGTTTGTAGGGCTCCCTTGGGTCTATCAGGGCAGCACAAGTTTGAGGTGGGGACAACTTCGGTGTGGGGTCCATCCTTCGATATAAGGATTCTTTGCAGTCAGGGCCAGGGGCCCCTGGGCACATCCTTTTTCCATTTTCCCTGGGAAAGAAAACTCAGCAGTCCAGGTTCCTGATGTCAGTTTGTAGGGCTGCCTTGGGTCTATCAGGGCAGCACAAGTTTGAGGTGGGGACAACTTTGGTGTAGGGTCCATCCTTCGATATAAGGATTTTTTGGAGTGAAGACCCAGCCTAGGGCCAGGGGCCCCTGGGCACATCATTTGGCCATTTTCCGTGGGAAAGAAAACTCAGCAGTCCAGGTTCCTGATGTCAGTTTGTAGGGCTCCCTTGGGTGTATCAGGGCAGCACAAGTTTGAGGTGGGGACAACTTCGGTGTGGGGACCATCCTTCAATTTAAGGATTCTTTGCAGTGAGGGCCAGGGGCCCCTGGGCACATCCTTTTTCCATTTTCCCTGGGAAAGAAAACTCAGCAGTCCAGGTTGCTGATGTCAGTTTGTAGGGCTCCCTTTGGTCTATCAGGGCAGCACAAGTTTGAGGTGGGGACAACTTCGGTGTGGGGTCCATTCTTCGATATAATGATTCTTTGCAGTGAGGCCCCAGCCCAGGGCCAGGGGCCCCCGGGCACATCCTTTTCCCATTTTCCCTGGGAAAGAAAACTCAGCAGTCCAGGTTGCTGATGTCAGTTTGTAGGGCTCCCTTGGGTCTATCAGGGCAGCACAAGTTTGAGGTGGGGACAACTTTGGAGTGGGGTCCATCCTTCGATATAAGGATTCTTTGCAGTGAGGCCCCAGCCTAGGGCCAGGGGCCCCGGGCACATCCTTTTTCCATTTTCTCTGGGAAAGAAAACTCAGCAGTCCAGGTTCCTGATGTCAGTTTGTAGGGCTCCCTTGGGTCTATCAGGGCAGCACAAGTTTGAGGTGGGGACAACTTCGGTGTGGGGACCATCCTTCAATATAAGGATTCTTTGCAGTGAGGGCCAGGGGCCCCCAGGCACATCCTTTTTCCATTTTCCCTGGGAAAGAAAACTCAGCAGTCCAGGTTGCTGATGTCAGTTTGTAGGGCTCCCTTGGGTCTATCAGGGCAGCACAAGTTTGAGGTGGGGACAACTTCGGAGTGGGGTCCATCCTTCGATATATGGATTCTTTGCAGTGAGGCCCCAGCCCAGGGCCAGGGGCCCCCGGGCACATCCTTTTCCCATTTTCCCTGGGAAAGAAAACTCAGCAGTCCAGGTTGCTGATGTCAGTTTGTAGGGCTCCCTTGGGTCTATCAGGGCAGCACAAGTTTGAGGTGTGGACAGCTTCGGTGTGGGGCCCATCCTTCGATATAAGGATTTTTTGCAGTCAGGGCATGGGGCCCAGGGCCAGGGGCCCCTGGGCACATCAATTTTCCATTTCCCCTGGGAAAGAAAACTCAGCAGTCCAGGTTCCTGATGTCAGTTTGTAGGGCTCCCTTGGGTCTATCAGGGCAGCACAAGTTTGAGGTGGGGACATCTTCGGTGTGGGGTCCATCCTTCGATATAAGGATTCTTTGCAGTCAGGGCCAGGGGCCCCTGGGCACATCCTTTTTCCATTTTCCCTGGGAAAGAAAACTCAGCAGTCCAGGTTGCTGATGTCAGTTTGTAGGGCTCCCTTGGGTCTATCAGGGCAGCACAAGTTTGAGGTGGGGACAACGTTGGTGTGGGGTCCATCCTTCGATATAAGGATTTTTTGCAGTGAAGACTCTGCCCAGGGCCAGGGGCCCCAGGGCACATCCTTTTTCCATTTTCCCAGGGAAAGAAAACTCAGCAGTCCAGGTTCCTGATGTCAGTTTGTAGGGCTCCCTTGGGTGTATCAGGGCAGCACAAGTTTGAGGTGGGGACAACTTCGGTGTGGGGTCCATCCTTCGATATAAGGATTCTTTGCAGTCAGGGCCAGGGGCCCCCGGGCACAACCTTTTTCCATTTTCCCTGGGAAAGAAAACTCAGCAGTCCAGGTTCCTGATGTCAGTTTGTAGAGTTCCCTTGGGTCTATCAGGGCAGCACAAGTTTGAGGTGGGGACAACTTCGGTGTGGGGTCAATCCTTCGATATAAGGATTTTTCGCAGTCAGGGCCAGGGGCCCCTGGGCATAATCTTTTTCCATTTTCCCTGGGAAAGAAAACTCAGCAGTCCAGGTTGCTGATGTCAGTTTGTAGGGCTCCCTTGGGTCTATCAGGGCAGCACAAGTTTGAGGTTGGGACATCTATGGTCTGGGCTCCATCCTTCGATATAAGGATTCTTTGCAGTCAGGGCCAGGGGCCCCCAGGCACATCCTTTTTCCATTTTCCCTGGGAAAGAAAACTCAGCAGTCCAGGTTGCTGATGTCAGTTTGTAGGGCTCCCTTGGGTCTATCAGGGCAGCACAAGTTTGAGGTGGGGACATCTTCGGTGTGGGCTCCATCCTTCGATATATGGATTCTTTGCAGTCAGGGCCAGGGGCCCCTGGGCACACCCTTTTTCCATTTTCCCTGGGAAAGAAAACTCAGCAGTCCAGGTTGCTGATGTCAGTTTGTAGGGCTCCCTTGGGTCTATCAGGGCAGCACAAGTTTGAGGTGGGGAATATTTCGGTGTGGGGTCCATCCTTCGATATAAGGATTTTTTGCAGTCAGGGCCAGGGGCCCCTGGGCACATCCTTTTTCCATTTTCCCTGGGAAAGAAAACTCAGCAGTCCAGGTTGCTGATGTCAGTTTGTAGGGCTCCCTTGGGTCTATCAGGGCAGCACAAGTTTGAGGTGGGGACATCTTCGGTGTGGGTCCATCCTTCGATATAAGGATTCTTTGCAGTCAGGGACAGGAGCCCCTGGGCACAAGCTTTTTCCATTTTCCCTGGGAAAGAAAACTCAGCAGTCCAGGTTCCTGATGTCAGTTTGTAGGGCTCCCTTGGGTCTATCAGGGCAGCACAAGTTTGAGGTTGGGACAACTTCGGTGTGGGCTCCATCCTTCGATATATGGATTCTTTGCAGTCAAGGCCAGGGGCCCCTGGGCACAACCTTTTTCCACTTTCCCTGGGAAAGAAAACTCAGCAGTCCAGGTTGCTGATGTCAGTTTGTAGGGCTCCCTTGGGTGTATCAGGGCAGCACAAGTTTGAGGTGGGGACAACTTCGGTGTGGGGTCCATCCTTCAATATAAGGATTTTGTGCAGTGAGGCCCCAGCCCAGGGTCAGTGGCCCCTGGGCACATCCTTTTTCCATTTTCCCTGGGAAAGAAAACTCAGCAGTCCAGGTTCCTGATGTCAGTTTGTAGGGCTCCCTTGGGTGTATCAGGGCAGCACAAGTTTGAGGTTGGGACAACTTCGGTGTGGGGTCCATCCTTCGATATAAGGATTTCTTGCAGTGAGGTCCGTGCCCAGGGCCAGGGGCCCCAGGGCACATCCTTTTTCCATTTTCCCTGGGAAAGAAAACTCAGCAGTCCAGGTTCCTGATGTCAGTTTGTAGGGCTCCCTTGGGTCTATCAGGGCAGCACAAGTTTGAGGTGGGGACATCTTCGGTGTGGGCTCCATCCTTCGATATATGGATTCTTTGCAGTCAGGGCCAGGGGCCCCTGGGCACACCCTTTTTCCATTTTCCCTGGGAAAGAAAACTCAGCAGTCCAGGTTGCTGATGTCAGTTTGTAGGGCTCCCTTGGGTCTATCAGGGCAGCACAAGTTTGAGGTGGGGAATATTTCGGTGTGGGGTCCATCCTTCGATATAAGGATTTTTTGCAGTCAGGGCCAGGGGCCCCTGGGCACATCCTTTTTCCATTTTCCCTGGGAAAGAAAACTCAGCA
The DNA here is from genome assembly GCF_046129695.1 of Lonchura striata. Taxonomy (NCBI): domain Eukaryota; kingdom Metazoa; phylum Chordata; class Aves; order Passeriformes; family Estrildidae; genus Lonchura; species Lonchura striata. The sequence continues at coordinate 1,209,068 of NC_134636.1, read as the reverse complement.
GTCCAGGTTGCTGATGTCAGTTTGTAGGGCTCCCTTGGGTCTATCAGGGCAGCACAAGTTTGAGGTGGGGACAACTTCGGTGTGGGGTCCATCCTTCGATATAAGGATTTCTTGCAGTGAGGTCCGTGCCCAGGGCCAGGGGCCCCAGGGCACATCCTTTTTCCATTTTCCCTGGGAAAGAAAACTCAGCAGTCCAGGTTCCTGATGTCAGTTTGTAGGGCTCCCTTGGGTCTATCAGGGCAGCACAAGTTTGAGGTGGGGACATCTTCGGTGTGGGTCCATCCTTCGATATAAGGATTCTTTGCAGTCAGGGACAGGAGCCCCTGGGCACAAGCTTTTTCCATTTTCCCTGGGAAAGAAAACTCAGCAGTCCAGGTTCCTGATGTCAGTTTGTAGGGCTCCCTTGGGTCTATCAGGGCAGCACAAGTTTGAGGTTGGGACAACTTCGGTGTGGGCTCCATCCTTCGATATATGGATTCTTTGCAGTCAAGGCCAGGGGCCCCTGGGCACAACCTTTTTCCACTTTCCCTGGGAAAGAAAACTCAGCAGTCCAGGTTGCTGATGTCAGTTTGTAGGGCTCCCTTGGGTGTATCAGGGCAGCACAAGTTTGAGGTGGGGACAACTTCGGTGTGGGGTCCATCCTTCAATATAAGGATTTTGTGCAGTGAGGCCCCAGCCCAGGGTCAGTGGCCCCTGGGCACATCCTTTTTCCATTTTCCCTGGGAAAGAAAACTCAGCAGTCCAGGTTCCTGATGTCAGTTTGTAGGGCTCCCTTGGGTGTATCAGGGCAGCACAAGTTTGAGGTTGGGACAACTTCGGTGTGGGGTCCATCCTTCGATATAAGGATTTCTTGCAGTGAGGTCCGTGCCCAGGGCCAGGGGCCCCAGGGCACATCCTTTTTCCATTTTCCCTGGGAAAGAAAACTCAGCAGTCCAGGTTCCTGATGTCAGTTTGTAGGGCTCCCTTGGGTCTATCCGGGCAGCACAAGTTTGAGGTGGGGACAACTTCGGTGTGGGGTCCATCCTTCGATATAAGGATTCTTTGCAGTCAGGGACAGGAGCCCCTGGGCACAACCTTTTCCCATTTTCCCTGGGAAAGAAAACTCAGCAGTCCAGGTTGCTGATGTCAGTTTGTAGGGCTCCCTTGGGTGTATCAGGGCAGCACAAGTTTGAGGTGGGGACAACTTCGGTGTGGGGTCCATCCTTCGATATAAGGATTTTGTGCAGTGAGGCCCCAGCCCAGGGTCAGTGGCCCCTGGGCACATCCTTTTTCCATTTTCCCTGGGAAAGAAAACTCAGCAGTCCAGGTTCCTGATGTCAGTTTGTAGGGCTCCCTTGGGTGTATCAGGGCAGCACAAGTTTGAGGTTGGGACAACTTCGGTGTGGGGTCCATCCTTCGATATAAGGATTTCTTGCAGTGAGGTCCGTGCCCAGGGCCAGGGGCCCCAGGGCACATCCTTTTTCCATTTTCCCTGGGAAAGAAAACTCAGCAGTCCAGGTTCCTGATGTCAGTTTGTAGGGCTCCCTTGGGTCTATCCGGGCAGCACAAGTTTGAGGTGGGGACAACTTCGGTGTGGGGTCCATCCTTCGATATAAGGATTCTTTGCAGTCAGGGACAGGAGCCCCTGGGCACAACCTTTTTCCATTTTCCCTGGGAAAGAAAACTCAGCAGTCCAGGTTGCTGATGTCAGTTTGTAGGGCTCCCTTGGGTCTATCAGGGCAGCAGAAGTTTGAGGTGGGGACAACTTTGGAGTGGGGTCCATCCTTCGATATAAGGATTCTTTGCAGTGAGGCCCCAGCCTAGGGCCAGGGGCCCCGGGCACATCCTTTTTCCATTTTCTCTGGGAAAGAAAACTCAGCAGTCCAGGTTCCTGATGTCAGTTTGTAGGGCTCCCTTGGGTCTATCAGGGCAGCACAAGTTTGAGGTGGGGACAACTTCGGTGTGGGGACCATCCTTCAATATAAGGATTCTTTGCAGTGAGGGCCAGGGGCCCCCAGGCACATCCTTTTTCCATTTTCCCTGGGAAAGAAAACTCAGCAGTCCAGGTTGCTGATGTCAGTTTGTAGGGCTCCCTTGGGTCTATCAGGGCAGCACAAGTTTGAGGTGGGGACAACTTCGGAGTGGGGTCCATCCTTCGATATATGGATTCTTTGCAGTGAGGCCCCAGCCCAGGGCCAGGGGCCCCCGGGCACATCCTTTTCCCATTTTCCCTGGGAAAGAAAACTCAGCAGTCCAGGTTGCTGATGTCAGTTTGTAGGGCTCCCTTGGGTGTATCAGGGCAGCACAAGTTTGAGGTGGGGACATCTTCGGTGTGGGGTCCATCCTTCGATATAAGGATTTTTTGCAGTCAGGGCCAGGGGCCCCTGGGCACAACCTTTTTCCATTTTCCCTGGGAAAGAAAACTCAGCAGTCCAGGTTCCTGATGTCAGTTTGTAGGGCTCCCTTGGGTCTATCAGGGCAGCACAAGTTTGAGGTGGGGACAACTTCGGTGTGGGGTCCATCCTTCGTTATAAGGATTCTTTGCAGTCAGGGCCAGGGGCCCCTGGGCACATCCTTTTTCCATTTTCCCTGGGAAAGAAAACTCAGCAGTCCAGGTTCCTGATGTCAGTTTGTAGGGCTCCCTTGGGTCTATCAGGGCAGCACAAGTTTGAGGTGGGGACAACTTCGGTGTGGGGTCCATCCTTCGATATAAGGATTTTTGCAGTCAGGGCCAGGGACCCCTTGGCACATCCTTTTTCCATTTTCCCTGGGAAAGAAAACTCATCAGTCCAGGTTCCTCATGTCAGTTTGTAGGGCTCCCTTGGGTGTATCAGGGCAGCACAAGTTTGAGGTGGGGACAACTTCGGTGTGGGGTCCATCCTTCGATATAAGGATTCTTTGCAGTCAGGGCCAGGCTCCCCTGGGCATATCCTTTTTCCATTTTCCCTGGGAAAGAAAACTCAGCAGTCCAGGTTCCTGATGTCAGTTTGTAGGGCTCCCTTGGGTCTATCAGGGCAGCACAAGTTTGAGGTTGGGACAACTTCGGTCTGGGCTCCATCCTTCGATATACGGATTCTTTGCAGTGAGGTCCCAGCCCAGGGCCAGGGGCCACTGGGCACATCCTTTTTCCATTTTCCCTGGCAAAGAAAACTCAGCAGTCCAGGTTCCTGATGTCAGTTTGTAGGGCTCCCTTGGGTCTATCAGGGCAGCACAAGTTTGAGGTTGGGACAACTTCGGTCTGGGCTCCATCCTTCGATATATGGATTCTTTGCAGTCAAGGCCAGGGGCCCCTGGGCACAACCTTTTTCCACTTTCCCTGGGAAAGAAAACTCAGCAGTCCAGGTTGCTGATGTCAGTTTGTAGGGCTCCCTTGGGTCTATCAGGGCAGCACAAGTTTGAGGTGGGGACAACTTCGGTGTGGGGTCCATCCTTCGATATAAGGATTTTGTGGAGTGAGGCCCCAGCCCAGGGTCAGTGGCCCCTGGGCACATCCTTTTTCCATTTTCCCTGGGAAAGAAAACTCAGCAGTCCAGGTTCCTGATGTCAGTTTGTAGGGCTCCCTTGGGTGTATCAGGGCAGCAGAAGTTTGAGGTGGGGACAACTTCGGTGTGGGGTCCATCCTTCGATATAAGGATTTCTTGCAGTGAGGTCTGTGCCCAGGGCCAGGGGCCCCAGGGCACATCCTTTTTCCATTTTCCCTGGGAAAGAAAACTCAGCAGTCCAGGTTCCTGATGTCAGTTTGTAGGGCTCCCTTGGGTCTATCAGGGCAGCACAAGTTTGAGGTGGGGACATCTTCGGTGTGGGTCCATCCTTCGATATAAGGATTCTTTGCAGTCAGGGACAGGAGCCCCTGGGCACATCCTTTTTCCATTTTCCCTGGGAAAGAAAACTCAGCAGTCCAGGTTGCTGATGTCAGTTTGTAGGGCTCCCTTGGGTCTATCAGGGCAGCAGAAGTTTGAGGTGGGGACAACTTTGGAGTGGGGTCCATCCTTCGATATAAGGATTCTTTGCAGTGAGGCCCCAGCCTAGGGCCAGGGGCCCCGGGCACATCCTTTTTCCATTTTCTCTGGGAAAGAAAACTCAGCAGTCCAGGTTCCTGATGTCAGTTTGTAGGGCTCCCTTGGGTCTATCAGGGCAGCACAAGTTTGAGGTGGGGACAACTTCGGTGTGGGGACCATCCTTCAATATAAGGATTCTTTGCAGTGAGGGCCAGGGGCCCCCAGGCACATCCTTTTTCCATTTTCCCTGGGAAAGAAAACTCAGCAGTCCAGGTTGCTGATGTCAGTTTGTAGGGCTCCCTTGGGTCTATCAGGGCAGCACAAGTTTGAGGTGGGGACAACTTCGGAGTGGGGTCCATCCTTCGATATATGGATTCTTTGCAGTGAGGCCCCAGCCCAGGGCCAGGGGCCCCCGGGCACATCCTTTTCCCATTTTCCCTGGGAAAGAAAACTCAGCAGTCCAGGTTGCTGATGTCAGTTTGTAGGGCTCCCTTGGGTCTATCAGGGCAGCACAGGTTTGAGGTGGGGACAACTTCGGAGTGGGGTCCATCCTTCGATATAAGGATTCTTTGCAGTGAGGCCCCAGCCCAGGGCCAGGGGCCCCCGGGCACATCCTTTTCCCATTTTCCCTGGGAAAGAAAACTCAGCAGTCCAGGTTGCTGATGTCAGTTTGTAGGGCTCCCTTGGGTGTATCAGGGCAGCACAAGTTTGAGGTGGGGACAGCTTCGGTGTGGGGCCCATCCTTCGATATAAGGATTTTTTGCAGTCAGGGCCAGGGGCCCAGGGCCAGGGGCCCCTGGGCACATCAATTTTCCATTTCCCCTGGGAAAGAAAACTCAGCAGTCCAGGTTCCTGATGTCAGTTTGTAGGGCTCCCTTGGGTCTATCAGGGCAGCACAAGTTTGAGGTGGGGACATCTTCGGTGTGGGGTCCATCCTTCGATATAAGGATTTTTTGCAGTCAGGGCCAGGGGCCCCTGGGCACATCCTTTTTCCATTTTCCCTGGGAAAGAAAACTCAGCAGTCCAGGTTGCTGATGTCAGTTTGTAGGGCTCCCTTGGGTCTATCAGGGCAGCACAGGTTTGAGGTGGGGACAACTTCGGTGTGGGGTCCATCCTTCGATATAAGGATTTTTTGCAGTCAGGGCCAGGGGCCCCTCGGCACATCCTTTTTCCATTTTCCCTGGGAAAGAAAACTCAGCAGTCCAGGTTCCTGATGTCAGTTTGTAGGGCTGCCTTGGGTCTATCAGGGCAGCACAAGTTTGAGGTGGGGACAACTTTGGAGTGGGGTCCATCCTTCGATATAATGATTCTTTGCAGTGAGGCCGCAGCCCAGGGCCAGGGGCCCCCGGGCACAACCTTTTCCCATTTTCCCTGGGAAAGAAAACTCAGCAGTCCAGGTTGCTGATGTCAGTTTGTAGGGCTCCCTTCGGTCTATCAGGGCAGCACAAGTTTGAGGTGGGGACAACTTCGGTGTGGGGTCCATCCTTCGATATAAGGATTTTTTGCAGTCAGGGCATGGGGCCCAGGGCCAGGGACCCCTGGGCACATCCTTTTTCCATTTTCCCTGGGAAAGAAAACTCAGCAGTCCAGGTTCCTGATGTCACTTTGTAGGGCTCCCTTGGGTCTATCAGGGCAGCACAAGTTTGAGGTTGGGACATCTTCAGTGTGGGGTCCATCCTTCGATATAAGGATTCTTTGCAGTCAGGGCCAGGCTTCCCTGGGCATATCCTTTTTCCATTTTCCCTGGGAAAGAAAACTCAGCAGTCCAGGTTCCTGATGTCAGTTTGTAGGGCTGCCTTGGGTCTATCAGGGCAGCACAAGTTTGAGGTTGGGACAACTTCGGTCTGGGCTCCATCCTTCGATATATGGCTTCTTTGCAGTCAGGGCCAGGGGCCCCTGGGCACATCCTTTTTCCATTTTCCCTGGGAAAGAAAACTCAGCAGTCCAGGTTGCTGATGTCAGTTTGTAGGGCTCCCTTGGGTCTATCAGGGCAGCACAAGTTTGAGGTGGGGACAACTTCGGTGTGGGGTCCATCCTTCGATATAAGGATTCTTTGCAGTCAGGGCCAGGGGCCCCCGGGCACAACCTTTTTCCATTTTCCCTGGGAAAGAAAACTCAGCAGTCCAGGTTCCTGATGTCAGTTTGTAGAGTTCCCTTGGGTCTATCAGGGCAGCACAAGTTTGAGGTGGGGACAACTTCGGTGTGGGGTCCATCCTTCGATATAAGGATTTTTTGCAGTCAGGGCCAGGGGCCCCTGGGCATAACCTTTTTCCATTTTCCCTGGGAAAGAAAACTCAGCAGTCCAGGTTGCTGATGTCAGTTTGTAGGGCTCCCTTGGGTCTATCAGGGCAGCACAAGTTTGAGGTTGGGACATCTATGGTCTGGGCTCCATCCTTCGATATAAGGATTCTTTGCAGTCAGGGCCAGGGGCCCCCAGGCACATCCTTTTTCCATTTTCCCTGGGAAAGAAAACTCAGCAGTCCAGGTTCCTGATGTCAGTTTGTAGGGCTCCCTTGGGTCTATCAGGGCAGCACAAGTTTGAGGTTGGGACAACTTCGGTCTGGGCTCCATCCTTCGATATACGGATTCTTTGCAGTCAGGGCCAGGCTCCCCTGGGCATATCCTTTTTCCATTTTCCCTGGGAAAGAAAACTCAGCAGTCCAGGTTCCTGATGTCAGTTTGTAGGGCTCCCTTGGGTCTATCAGGGCAGCACAAGTTTGAGGTTGGGACAACTTCGGTCTGGGCTCCATCCTTCGATATACGGATTCTTTGCAGTGAGGTCCCAGCCCAGGGCCAGGGGCCACTGGGCACATCCTTTTTCCATTTTCCCTGGGAAAGAAAACTCAGCAGTCCAGGTTCCTGATGTCAGTTTGTAGGGCTCCCTTGGGTCTATCAGGGCAGCACAAGTTTGAGGTGGGGACATCTTTGGTGTGGGGTCCATCCTTCGATATAAGGATTTTTTGTAGTGAGGCCACTGCCCAGGGCCAGGGACCCCTGGGCACATCCTTTTTCCATTTTCCCTGGGAAAGAAAACTCAGCAGTCCAGGTTCCTGATGTCAGTTTGTAGGGCTCCCTTGGGTCTATCAGGGCAGCACATATTTGAGGTGGGGACATCTTCGGTGTGGGGTCCATCCTTCGATATAAGGATTCTTTGCAGTCAGGGACAGGAGCCCCTGGGCACATCCTTTTTCCATTTTCCCTGGGAAAGAAAACTCACCAGTCCAGGTTCCTGATGTCAGTTTGTAGGGCTCCCTTGGGTCTATCAGGGCAGCACAAGTTTGAGGTGGGGACAACTTTGGAGTGGGGTCCATCCTTCGATATAAGGAGTTTTTGCAATGAGGCCCCAGCCCAGGGTCTGTGGCCCCTGGGCACATCCTTTTTCCATTTTCCCTGGGAAAGAAAACTCAGCAGTCCAGGTTGCTGATGTCAGTTTGTAGGGCTCCCTTGGGTCTATCAGGGCAGCACAAGTTTGAGGTGGGGACATCTTCGGTGTGGGCTCCATCCTTCGATACATGGATTCTTTGCAGTCAGGGCCAGGGGCCCCTGGGCACACCCTTTTTCCATTTTCCCTGGGAAAGAAAACTCAGCAGTCCAGGTTGCTGATGTCAGTTTGTAGGGCTCCCTTGGGTCTATCAGGGCAGCACAAGTTTGAGGTGGGGACAATTTCGGTGTGGGGTCCATCCTTCGATATAAGGATTTTTTGCAGTCAGGGCCAGGGGCCCCTGGGCACATCCTTTTTCCATTTTCCCTGGGAAAGAAAACTCAGCAGTCCAGGTTCCTGATGTCAGTTTGTAGGGCTCCCTTGGGTCTATCAGGGCAGCACAAGTTTGAGGTAGGGACAATTTCGGTGTGGGGTCAATCCTTCAATATAAGGATTTTTTGCAGTCAGGGCCAGGGGCCCAGGGCCAGGGGCCCCTGGGCACACCCTTTTTCCATTTTCCCTGGGAAAGAAAACTCAGCAGTCCAGGTTCCTGATGTCAGTTTGTAGGGCTCCCTTGGGTCTATCAGGGCAGCACAAGTTTGAGGTGGGGACAACTTCGGTGTGGGGTCCATCCTTCGATACCAGGATTTTGTGGAGTGAGGCCCCAGCCCAGGGTCAGTGGCCCCTGGGCACATCCTTTTTCCATTTTCCCTGGGAAAGAAAACTCAGCAGTCCAGGTTCCTGATGTCAGTTTGTAGGGCTCCCTTGGGTGTATCAGGGCAGCAGAAGTTTGAGGTGGGGACAACTTCGGTGTGGGGTCCATCCTTCGATATAAGGATTTCTTGCAGTGAGGTCCGTGCCCAGGGCCAGGGGCCCCAGGGCACATCCTTTTTCCATTTTCCCTGGGAAAGAAAACTCAGCAGTCCAGGTTCCTGATGTCAGTTTGTAGGGCTCCCTTGGGTCTATCAGGGCAGCACAAGTTTGAGGTGGGGACATCTTCGGTGTGGGTCCATCCTTCGATATAAGGATTCTTTGCAGTCAGGGACAGGAGCCCCTGGGCACAACCTTTTTCCATTTTCCCTGGGAAAGAAAACTCAGCAGTCCAGGTTGCTGATGTCAGTTTGTAGGGCTCCCTTGGGTCTATCAGGGCAGCACAAGTTTGAGGTGGGGACAACTTCGGTGTGGGGTCCATCCTTCGATATAAGGATTCTTTGCAGTCAGGGCCATGGGCCCCTGGGCACATCCTTTTTCCATTTTCCCTGGGAAAGAAAACTCAGCAGTCCAGGTTCCTGATGTCAGTTTGTAGGGCTGCCTTGGGTCTATCAGGGCAGCACAAGTTTGAGGTGGGGACAACTTTGGTGTAGGGTCCATCCTTCGATATAAGGATTTTTTGGAGTGAAGACCCAGCCTAGGGCCAGGGGCCCCTGGGCACATCATTTGGCCATTTTCCGTGGGAAAGAAAACTCAGCAGTCCAGGTTCCTGATGTCAGTTTGTAGGGCTCCCTTGGGTGTATCAGGGCAGCACAAGTTTGAGGTGGGGACAACTTCGGTGTGGGGACCATCCTTCAATTTAAGGATTCTTTGCAGTGAGGGCCAGGGGCCCCTGGGCACATCCTTTTTCCATTTTCCCTGGGAAAGAAAACTCAGCAGTCCAGGTTGCTGATGTCAGTTTGTAGGGCTCCCTTTGGTCTATCAGGGCAGCACAAGTTTGAGGTGGGGACAACTTCGGTGTGGGGTCCATTCTTCGATATAATGATTCTTTGCAGTGAGGCCCCAGCCCAGGGCCAGGGGCCCCCGGGCACATCCTTTTCCCATTTTCCCTGGGAAAGAAAACTCAGCAGTCCAGGTTGCTGATGTCAGTTTGTAGGGCTCCCTTGGGTCTATCAGGGCAGCACAAGTTTGAGGTGGGGACAACTTTGGAGTGGGGTCCATCCTTCGATATAAGGATTCTTTGCAGTGAGGCCCCAGCCTAGGGCCAGGGGCCCCGGGCACATCCTTTTTCCATTTTCTCTGGGAAAGAAAACTCAGCAGTCCAGGTTCCTGATGTCAGTTTGTAGGGCTCCCTTGGGTCTATCAGGGCAGCACAAGTTTGAGGTGGGGACATCTTCGGTGTGGGTCCATCCTTCGATATAAGGATTCTTTGCAGTCAGGGACAGGAGCCCCTGGGCACAAGCTTTTTCCATTTTCCCTGGGAAAGAAAACTCAGCAGTCCAGGTTCCTGATGTCAGTTTGTAGGGCTCCCTTGGGTCTATCAGGGCAGCACAAGTTTGAGGTTGGGACAACTTCGGTGTGGGCTCCATCCTTCGATATATGGATTCTTTGCAGTCAAGGCCAGGGGCCCCTGGGCACAACCTTTTTCCACTTTCCCTGGGAAAGAAAACTCAGCAGTCCAGGTTGCTGATGTCAGTTTGTAGGGCTCCCTTGGGTGTATCAGGGCAGCACAAGTTTGAGGTGGGGACAACTTCGGTGTGGGGTCCATCCTTCAATATAAGGATTTTGTGCAGTGAGGCCCCAGCCCAGGGTCAGTGGCCCCTGGGCACATCCTTTTTCCATTTTCCCTGGGAAAGAAAACTCAGCAGTCCAGGTTCCTGATGTCAGTTTGTAGGGCTCCCTTGGGTGTATCAGGGCAGCACAAGTTTGAGGTTGGGACAACTTCGGTGTGGGGTCCATCCTTCGATATAAGGATTTCTTGCAGTGAGGTCCGTGCCCAGGGCCAGGGGCCCCAGGGCACATCCTTTTTCCATTTTCCCTGGGAAAGAAAACTCAGCAGTCCAGGTTCCTGATGTCAGTTTGTAGGGCTCCCTTGGGTCTATCCGGGCAGCACAAGTTTGAGGTGGGGACAACTTCGGTGTGGGGTCCATCCTTCGATATAAGGATTCTTTGCAGTCAGGGACAGGAGCCCCTGGGCACAACCTTTTCCCATTTTCCCTGGGAAAGAAAACTCAGCAGTCCAGGTTGCTGATGTCAGTTTGTAGGGCTCCCTTGGGTGTATCAGGGCAGCACAAGTTTGAGGTGGGGACAACTTCGGTGTGGGGTCCATCCTTCGATATAAGGATTTTGTGCAGTGAGGCCCCAGCCCAGGGTCAGTGGCCCCTGGGCACATCCTTTTTCCATTTTCCCTGGGAAAGAAAACTCAGCAGTCCAGGTTCCTGATGTCAGTTTGTAGGGCTCCCTTGGGTGTATCAGGGCAGCACAAGTTTGAGGTTGGGACAACTTCGGTGTGGGGTCCATCCTTCGATATAAGGATTTCTTGCAGTGAGGTCCGTGCCCAGGGCCAGGGGCCCCAGGGCACATCCTTTTTCCATTTTCCCTGGGAAAGAAAACTCAGCAGTCCAGGTTCCTGATGTCAGTTTGTAGGGCTCCCTTGGGTCTATCCGGGCAGCACAAGTTTGAGGTGGGGACAACTTCGGTGTGGGGTCCATCCTTCGATATAAGGATTCTTTGCAGTCAGGGACAGGAGCCCCTGGGCACAACCTTTTTCCATTTTCCCTGGGAAAGAAAACTCAGCAGTCCAGGTTGCTGATGTCAGTTTGTAGGGCTCCCTTGGGTCTATCAGGGCAGCAGAAGTTTGAGGTGGGGACAACTTTGGAGTGGGGTCCATCCTTCGATATAAGGATTCTTTGCAGTGAGGCCCCAGCCTAGGGCCAGGGGCCCCGGGCACATCCTTTTTCCATTTTCTCTGGGAAAGAAAACTCAGCAGTCCAGGTTCCTGATGTCAGTTTGTAGGGCTCCCTTGGGTCTATCAGGGCAGCACAAGTTTGAGGTGGGGACAACTTCGGTGTGGGGACCATCCTTCAATATAAGGATTCTTTGCAGTGAGGGCCAGGGGCCCCCAGGCACATCCTTTTTCCATTTTCCCTGGGAAAGAAAACTCAGCAGTCCAGGTTGCTGATGTCAGTTTGTAGGGCTCCCTTGGGTCTATCAGGGCAGCACAAGTTTGAGGTGGGGACAACTTCGGAGTGGGGTCCATCCTTCGATATATGGATTCTTTGCAGTGAGGCCCCAGCCCAGGGCCAGGGGCCCCCGGGCACATCCTTTTCCCATTTTCCCTGGGAAAGAAAACTCAGCAGTCCAGGTTGCTGATGTCAGTTTGTAGGGCTCCCTTGGGTGTATCAGGGCAGCACAAGTTTGAGGTGGGGACATCTTCGGTGTGGGGTCCATCCTTCGATATAAGGATTTTTTGCAGTCAGGGCCAGGGGCCCCTGGGCACAACCTTTTTCCATTTTCCCTGGGAAAGAAAACTCAGCAGTCCAGGTTCCTGATGTCAGTTTGTAGGGCTCCCTTGGGTCTATCAGGGCAGCACAAGTTTGAGGTGGGGACAACTTCGGTGTGGGGTCCATCCTTCGTTATAAGGATTCTTTGCAGTCAGGGCCAGGGGCCCCTGGGCACATCCTTTTTCCATTTTCCCTGGGAAAGAAAACTCAGCAGTCCAGGTTCCTGATGTCAGTTTGTAGGGCTCCCTTGGGTCTATCAGGGCAGCACAAGTTTGAGGTGGGGACAACTTCGGTGTGGGGTCCATCCTTCGATATAAGGATTTTTGCAGTCAGGGCCAGGGACCCCTTGGCACATCCTTTTTCCATTTTCCCTGGGAAAGAAAACTCATCAGTCCAGGTTCCTCATGTCAGTTTGTAGGGCTCCCTTGGGTGTATCAGGGCAGCACAAGTTTGAGGTGGGGACAACTTCGGTGTGGGGTCCATCCTTCGATATAAGGATTCTTTGCAGTCAGGGCCAGGCTCCCCTGGGCATATCCTTTTTCCATTTTCCCTGGGAAAGAAAACTCAGCAGTCCAGGTTCCTGATGTCAGTTTGTAGGGCTCCCTTGGGTCTATCAGGGCAGCACAAGTTTGAGGTTGGGACAACTTCGGTCTGGGCTCCATCCTTCGATATACGGATTCTTTGCAGTGAGGTCCCAGCCCAGGGCCAGGGGCCACTGGGCACATCCTTTTTCCATTTTCCCTGGCAAAGAAAACTCAGCAGTCCAGGTTCCTGATGTCAGTTTGTAGGGCTCCCTTGGGTCTATCAGGGCAGCACAAGTTTGAGGTTGGGACAACTTCGGTGTGGGCTCCATCCTTCGATATATGGATTCTTTGCAGTCAAGGCCAGGGGCCCCTGGGCACAACCTTTTTCCACTTTCCCTGGGAAAGAAAACTCAGCAGTCCAGGTTGCTGATGTCAGTTTGTAGGGCTCCCTTGGGTCTATCAGGGCAGCACAAGTTTGAGGTGGGGACAACTTCGGTGTGGGGTCCATCCTTCGATATAAGGATTTTGTGCAGTGAGGCCCCAGCCCAGGGTCAGTGGCCCCTGGGCACATCCTTTTTCCATTTTCCCTGGGAAAGAAAACTCAGCAGTCCAGGTTCCTGATGTCAGTTTGTAGGGCTCCCTTGGGTGTATCAGGGCAGCAGAAGTTTGAGGTGGGGACAACTTCGGTGTGGGGTCCATCCTTCGATATAAGGATTTCTTGCAGTGAGGTCTGTGCCCAGGGCCAGGGGCCCCAGGGCACATCCTTTTTCCATTTTCCCTGGGAAAGAAAACTCAGCAGTCCAGGTTCCTGATGTCAGTTTGTAGGGCTCCCTTGGGTCTATCAGGGCAGCACAAGTTTGAGGTGGGGACATCTTCGGTGTGGGTCCATCCTTCGATATAAGGATTCTTTGCAGTCAGGGACAGGAGCCCCTGGGCACATCCTTTTTCCATTTTCCCTGGGAAAGAAAACTCAGCAGTCCAGGTTGCTGATGTCAGTTTGTAGGGCTCCCTTGGGTCTATCAGGGCAGCAGAAGTTTGAGGTGGGGACAACTTTGGAGTGGGGTCCATCCTTCGATATAAGGATTCTTTGCAGTGAGGCCCCAGCCTAGGGCCAGGGGCCCCGGGCACATCCTTTTTCCATTTTCTCTGGGAAAGAAAACTCAGCAGTCCAGGTTCCTGATGTCAGTTTGTAGGGCTCCCTTGGGTCTATCAGGGCAGCACAAGTTTGAGGTGGGGACAACTTCGGTGTGGGGACCATCCTTCAATATAAGGATTCTTTGCAGTGAGGGCCAGGGGCCCCCAGGCACATCCTTTTTCCATTTTCCCTGGGAAAGAAAACTCAGCAGTCCAGGTTGCTGATGTCAGTTTGTAGGGCTCCCTTGGGTCTATCAGGGCAGCACAAGTTTGAGGTGGGGACAACTTCGGAGTGGGGTCCATCCTTCGATATATGGATTCTTTGCAGTGAGGCCCCAGCCCAGGGCCAGGGGCCCCCGGGCACATCCTTTTCCCATTTTCCCTGGGAAAGAAAACTCAGCAGTCCAGGTTGCTGATGTCAGTTTGTAGGGCTCCCTTGGGTCTATCAGGGCAGCACAGGTTTGAGGTGGGGACAACTTCGGAGTGGGGTCCATCCTTCGATATAAGGATTCTTTGCAGTGAGGCCCCAGCCCAGGGCCAGGGGCCCCCGGGCACATCCTTTTCCCATTTTCCCTGGGAAAGAAAACTCAGCAGTCCAGGTTGCTGATGTCAGTTTGTAGGGCTCCCTTGGGTGTATCAGGGCAGCACAAGTTTGAGGTGGGGACAGCTTCGGTGTGGGGCCCATCCTTCGATATAAGGATTTTTTGCAGTCAGGGCCAGGGGCCCAGGGCCAGGGGCCCCTGGGCACATCAATTTTCCATTTCCCCTGGGAAAGAAAACTCAGCAGTCCAGGTTCCTGATGTCAGTTTGTAGGGCTCCCTTGGGTCTATCAGGGCAGCACAAGTTTGAGGTGGGGACATCTTCGGTGTGGGGTCCATCCTTCGATATAAGGATTTTTTGCAGTCAGGGCCAGGGGCCCCTGGGCACATCCTTTTTCCATTTTCCCTGGGAAAGAAAACTCAGCAGTCCAGGTTGCTGATGTCAGTTTGTAGGGCTCCCTTGGGTCTATCAGGGCAGCACAGGTTTGAGGTGGGGACAACTTTGGTGTGGGGTCCATCCTTCGATATAAGGATTTTTTGCAGTCAGGGCCAGGGGCCCCTCGGCACATCCTTTTTCCATTTTCCCTGGGAAAGAAAACTCAGCAGTCCAGGTTCCTGATGTCAGTTTGTAGGGCTGCCTTGGGTCTATCAGGGCAGCACAAGTTTGAGGTGGGGACAACTTTGGAGTGGGGTCCATCCTTCGATATAATGATTCTTTGCAGTGAGGCCGCAGCCCAGGGCCAGGGGCCCCCGGGCACAACCTTTTCCCATTTTCCCTGGGAAAGAAAACTCAGCAGTCCAGGTTGCTGATGTCAGTTTGTAGGGCTCCCTTCGGTCTATCAGGGCAGCACAAGTTTGAGGTGGGGACAACTTCGGTGTGGGGTCCATCCTTCGATATAAGGATTTTTTGCAGTCAGGGCATGGGGCCCAGGGCCAGGGACCCCTGGGCACATCCTTTTTCCATTTTCCCTGGGAAAGAAAACTCAGCAGTCCAGGTTCCTGATGTCACTTTGTAGGGCTCCCTTGGGTCTATCAGGGCAGCACAAGTTTGAGGTTGGGACATCTTCAGTGTGGGGTCCATCCTTCGATATAAGGATTCTTTGCAGTCAGGGCCAGGCTTCCCTGGGCATATCCTTTTTCCATTTTCCCTGGGAAAGAAAACTCAGCAGTCCAGGTTCCTGATGTCAGTTTGTAGGGCTGCCTTGGGTCTATCAGGGCAGCACAAGTTTGAGGTTGGGACAACTTCGGTCTGGGCTCCATCCTTCGATATATGGCTTCTTTGCAGTCAGGGCCAGGGGCCCCTGGGCACATCCTTTTTCCATTTTCCCTGGGAAAGAAAACTCAGCAGTCCAGGTTGCTGATGTCAGTTTGTAGGGCTCCCTTGGGTCTATCAGGGCAGCACAAGTTTGAGGTGGGGACAACTTCGGTGTGGGGTCCATCCTTCGATATAAGGATTCTTTGCAGTCAGGGCCAGGGGCCCCCGGGCACAACCTTTTTCCATTTTCCCTGGGAAAGAAAACTCAGCAGTCCAGGTTCCTGATGTCAGTTTGTAGAGTTCCCTTGGGTCTATCAGGGCAGCACAAGTTTGAGGTGGGGACAACTTCGGTGTGGGGTCCATCCTTCGATATAAGGATTTTTTGCAGTCAGGGCCAGGGGCCCCTGGGCATAACCTTTTTCCATTTTCCCTGGGAAAGAAAACTCAGCAGTCCAGGTTGCTGATGTCAGTTTGTAGGGCTCCCTTGGGTCTATCAGGGCAGCACAAGTTTGAGGTTGGGACATCTATGGTCTGGGCTCCATCCTTCGATATAAGGATTCTTTGCAGTCAGGGCCAGGGGCCCCCAGGCACATCCTTTTTCCATTTTCCCTGGGAAAGAAAACTCAGCAGTCCAGGTTCCTGATGTCAGTTTGTAGGGCTCCCTTGGGTCTATCAGGGCAGCACAAGTTTGAGGTTGGGACAACTTCGGTCTGGGCTCCATCCTTCGATATACGGATTCTTTGCAGTCAGGGCCAGGCTCCCCTGGGCATATCCTTTTTCCATTTTCCCTGGGAAAGAAAACTCAGCAGTCCAGGTTCCTGATGTCAGTTTGTAGGGCTCCCTTGGGTCTATCAGGGCAGCACAAGTTTGAGGTTGGGACAACTTCGGTCTGGGCTCCATCCTTCGATATACGGATTCTTTGCAGTGAGGTCCCAGCCCAGGGCCAGGGGCCACTGGGCACATCCTTTTTCCATTTTCCCTGGGAAAGAAAACTCAGCAGTCCAGGTTCCTGATGTCAGTTTGTAGGGCTCCCTTGGGTCTATCAGGGCAGCACAAGTTTGAGGTGGGGACATCTTTGGTGTGGGGTCCATCCTTCGATATAAGGATTTTTTGTAGTGAGGCCACTGCCCAGGGCCAGGGACCCCTGGGCACATCCTTTTTCCATTTTCCCTGGGAAAGAAAACTCAGCAGTCCAGGTTCCTGATGTCAGTTTGTAGGGCTCCCTTGGGTCTATCAGGGCAGCACATATTTGAGGTGGGGACATCTTCGGTGTGGGGTCCATCCTTCGATATAAGGATTCTTTGCAGTCAGGGACAGGAGCCCCTGGGCACATCCTTTTTCCATTTTCCCTGGGAAAGAAAACTCACCAGTCCAGGTTCCTGATGTCAGTTTGTAGGGCTCCCTTGGGTCTATCAGGGCAGCACAAGTTTGAGGTGGGGACAACTTTGGAGTGGGGTCCATCCTTCGATATAAGGAGTTTTTGCAATGAGGCCCCAGCCCAGGGTCTGTGGCCCCTGGGCACATCCTTTTTCCATTTTCCCTGGGAAAGAAAACTCAGCAGTCCAGGTTGCTGATGTCAGTTTGTAGGGCTCCCTTGGGTCTATCAGGGCAGCACAAGTTTGAGGTGGGGACATCTTCGGTGTGGGCTCCATCCTTCGATACATGGATTCTTTGCAGTCAGGGCCAGGGGCCCCTGGGCACACCCTTTTTCCATTTTCCCTGGGAAAGAAAACTCAGCAGTCCAGGTTGCTGATGTCAGTTTGTAGGGCTCCCTTGGGTCTATCAGGGCAGCACAAGTTTGAGGTGGGGACAATTTCGGTGTGGGGTCCATCCTTCGATATAAGGATTTTTTGCAGTCAGGGCCAGGGGCCCCTGGGCACATCCTTTTTCCATTTTCCCTGGGAAAGAAAACTCAGCAGTCCAGGTTCCTGATGTCAGTTTGTAGGGCTCCCTTGGGTCTATCAGGGCAGCACAAGTTTGAGGTAGGGACAATTTCGGTGTGGGGTCAATCCTTCAATATAAGGATTTTTTGCAGTCAGGGCCAGGGGCCCAGGGCCAGGGGCCCCTGGGCACACCCTTTTTCCATTTTCCCTGGGAAAGAAAACTCAGCAGTCCAGGTTCCTGATGTCAGTTTGTAGGGCTCCCTTGGGTCTATCAGGGCAGCACAAGTTTGAGGTGGGGACAACTTCGGTGTGGGGTCCATCCTTCGATACCAGGATTTTGTGGAGTGAGGCCCCAGCCCAGGGTCAGTGGCCCCTGGGCACATCCTTTTTCCATTTTCCCTGGGAAAGAAAACTCAGCAGTCCAGGTTCCTGATGTCAGTTTGTAGGGCTCCCTTGGGTGTATCAGGGCAGCAGAAGTTTGAGGTGGGGACAACTTCGGTGTGGGGTCCATCCTTCGATATAAGGATTTCTTGCAGTGAGGTCCGTGCCCAGGGCCAGGGGCCCCAGGGCACATCCTTTTTCCATTTTCCCTGGGAAAGAAAACTCAGCAGTCCAGGTTCCTGATGTCAGTTTGTAGGGCTCCCTTGGGTCTATCAGGGCAGCACAAGTTTGAGGTGGGGACATCTTCGGTGTGGGTCCATCCTTCGATATAAGGATTCTTTGCAGTCAGGGACAGGAGCCCCTGGGCACAACCTTTTTCCATTTTCCCTGGGAAAGAAAACTCAGCAGTCCAGGTTCCTGATGTCAGTTTGTAGGGCTGCCTTGGGTCTATCAGGGCAGCACAAGTTTGAGGTGGGGACAACTTTGGTGTAGGGTCCATCCTTCGATATAAGGATTTTTTGGAGTGAAGACCCAGCCTAGGGCCAGGGGCCCCTGGGCACATCATTTGGCCATTTTCCGTGGGAAAGAAAACTCAGCAGTCCAGGTTCCTGATGTCAGTTTGTAGGGCTCCCTTGGGTGTATCAGGGCAGCACAAGTTTGAGGTGGGGACAACTTCGGTGTGGGGACCATCCTTCAATTTAAGGATTCTTTGCAGTGAGGGCCAGGGGCCCCTGGGCACATCCTTTTTCCATTTTCCCTGGGAAAGAAAACTCAGCAGTCCAGGTTGCTGATGTCAGTTTGTAGGGCTCCCTTTGGTCTATCAGGGCAGCACAAGTTTGAGGTGGGGACAACTTCGGTGTGGGGTCCATTCTTCGATATAATGATTCTTTGCAGTGAGGCCCCAGCCCAGGGCCAGGGGCCCCCGGGCACATCCTTTTCCCATTTTCCCTGGGAAAGAAAACTCAGCAGTCCAGGTTGCTGATGTCAGTTTGTAGGGCTCCCTTGGGTCTATCAGGGCAGCACAAGTTTGAGGTGGGGACAACTTTGGAGTGGGGTCCATCCTTCGATATAAGGATTCTTTGCAGTGAGGCCCCAGCCTAGGGCCAGGGGCCCCGGGCACATCCTTTTTCCATTTTCTCTGGGAAAGAAAACTCAGCAGTCCAGGTTCCTGATGTCAGTTTGTAGGGCTCCCTTGGGTGTATCAGGGCAGCACAAGTTTGAGGTGGGGACAACTTCGGTGTGGGGACCATCCTTCAATATAAGGATCCTTTGCAGTGAGGGCCAGGGGCCCCCAGGCACATCCTTTTTCCATTTTCCCTGGGAAAGAAAACTCAGCAGTCCAGGTTGCTGATGTCAGTTTGTAGGGCTCCCTTGGGTCTATCAGGGCAGCACAAGTTTGAGGTGGGGACAACTTCGGAGTGGGGTCCATCCTTCGATATATGGATTCTTTGCAGTGAGGCCCCAGCCCAGGGCCAGGGGCCCCCGGGCACATCCTTTTCCCATTTTCCCTGGGAAAGAAAACTCAGCAGTCCAGGTTGCTGATGTCAGTTTGTAGGGCTCCCTTGGGTCTATCAGGGCAGCACAAGTTTGAGGTGTGGACAGCTTCGGTGTGGGGCCCATCCTTCGATATAAGGATTTTTTGCAGTCAGGGCATGGGGCCCAGGGCCAGGGGCCCCTGGGCACATCAATTTTCCATTTCCCCTGGGAAAGAAAACTCAGCAGTCCAGGTTCCTGATGTCAGTTTGTAGGGCTCCCTTGGGTCTATCAGGGCAGCACAAGTTTGAGGTGGGGACATCTTCGGTGTGGGGTCCATCCTTCGATATAAGGATTCTTTGCAGTCAGGGCCAGGGGCCCCTGGGCACATCCTTTTTCCATTTTCCCTGGGAAAGAAAACTCAGCAGTCCAGGTTGCTGATGTCAGTTTGTAGGGCTCCCTTGGGTCTATCAGGGCAGCACAAGTTTGAGGTGGGGACATCTTCGGTGTGGGGTCCATCCTTCGATATAAGGATTTTTTGCAGTCAGGGCCAGGGGCCCCTGGGCACATCCTTTTTCCATTTTCCCTGGGAAAGAAAACTCAGCAGTCCAGGTTCCTGATGTCAGTTTTTAGGGCTCCCTTGGGTCTATCAGGGCAGCACAAGTTTGAGGTGGGGACAACGTTGGTGTGGGGTCCATCCTTCGATATAAGGATTTTTTGCAGTGAAGACCCTGCCCAGGGCCAGGGGCCCCAGGGCACATCCTTTTTCCATTTTCCCAGGGAAAGAAAACTCAGCAGTCCAGGTTCCTGATGTCAGTTTGTAGGGCTCCCTTGGGTCTATCAGGGCAGCACAAGTTTGAGGTGGGGACAACTTCGGTGTGGGGTCCATCCTTCGATATAAGGATTTTTGCAGTCAGGGCCAGGGACCCCTTGGCACATCCTTTGGCCATTTTCCCTGGGAAAGAAAACTCAGCAGTCCAGGTTCCTGATGTCAGTTTGTAGGGCTGCCTTGGGTCTATCCGGGCAGCACAAGTTTGAGGTGGGGACATCTTCGGTGTGGGGTCCATCCTTCGATATAAGGATTCTTTGCAGTCAGGGCCAGGAGCCCCTGGGCACATCCTTTTTCCATTTTCCCTGGGAAAGAAAACTCAGCAGTCCAGGTTGCTGATGTCAGTTTGTAGGGCTCCCTTGGGTCTATCAGGGCAGCACAAGTTTGAGGTGGGGACAACTTCGGTGTGGGGTCTATCCTTCGATATAAGGATTTCTTGAAGTGAGGTCCGTGCCCAGGGCCAGGGGCCCCAGGGCACATCCTTTTTCCATTTTCCCTGGGAAAGAAAACTCAGCAGTCCAGGTTCCTGATGTCAGTTTGTAGGGCTCCCTTGGGTGTATCAGGGCAGCACAAGTTTGAGGTGGGGACAACTTCGGTGTGGGGTCCATCCTTCGATATAAGGATTCTTTGCAGTCAGGGCCAGGGGCCCCCGGGCACAACCTTTTTCCATTTTCCCTGGGAAAGAAAACTCAGCAGTCCAGGTTCCTGATGTCAGTTTGTAGGGCTCCCTTGGGTCTATCAGGGCAGCACAAGTTTGAGGTGTGGACAGCTTCGGTGTGGGGCCCATCCTTCGATATAAGGATTTTTTGCAGTCAGGGCATGGGGCCCAGGGCCAGGGGCCCCTGGGCACATCAATTTTCCATTTCCCCTGGGAAAGAAAACTCAGCAGTCCAGGTTCCTGATGTCAGTTTGTAGGGCTCCCTTGGGTCTATCAGGGCAGCACAAGTTTGAGGTGGGGACATCTTCGGTGTGGGGTCCATCCTTCGATATAAGGATTCTTTGCAGTCAGGGCCAGGGGCCCCTGGGCACATCCTTTTTCCATTTTCCCTGGGAAAGAAAACTCAGCAGTCCAGGTTGCTGATGTCAGTTTGTAGGGCTCCCTTGGGTCTATCAGGGCAGCACAAGTTTGAGGTGGGGACATCTTCGGTGTGGGGTCCATCCTTCGATATAAGGATTTTTTGCAGTCAGGGCCAGGGGCCCCTGGGCACATCCTTTTTCCATTTTCCCTGGGAAAGAAAACTCAGCAGTCCAGGTTCCTGATGTCAGTTTTTAGGGCTCCCTTGGGTCTATCAGGGCAGCACAAGTTTGAGGTGGGGACAACGTTGGTGTGGGGTCCATCCTTCGATATAAGGATTTTTTGCAGTGAAGACCCTGCCCAGGGCCAGGGGCCCCAGGGCACATCCTTTTTCCATTTTCCCAGGGAAAGAAAACTCAGCAGTCCAGGTTCCTGATGTCAGTTTGTAGGGCTCCCTTGGGTCTATCAGGGCAGCACAAGTTTGAGGTGGGGACAACTTCGGTGTGGGGTCCATCCTTCGATATAAGGATTTTTGCAGTCAGGGCCAGGGACCCCTTGGCACATCCTTTGGCCATTTTCCCTGGGAAAGAAAACTCAGCAGTCCAGGTTCCTGATGTCAGTTTGTAGGGCTGCCTTGGGTCTATCCGGGCAGCACAAGTTTGAGGTGGGGACATCTTCGGTGTGGGGTCCATCCTTCGATATAAGGATTCTTTGCAGTCAGGGCCAGGAGCCCCTGGGCACATCCTTTTTCCATTTTCCCTGGGAAAGAAAACTCAGCAGTCCAGGTTGCTGATGTCAGTTTGTAGGGCTCCCTTGGGTCTATCAGGGCAGCACAAGTTTGAGGTGGGGACAACTTCGGTGTGGGGTCTATCCTTCGATATAAGGATTTCTTGAAGTGAGGTCCGTGCCCAGGGCCAGGGGCCCCAGGGCACATCCTTTTTCCATTTTCCCTGGGAAAGAAAACTCAGCAGTCCAGGTTCCTGATGTCAGTTTGTAGGGCTCCCTTGGGTGTATCAGGGCAGCACAAGTTTGAGGTGGGGACAACTTCGGTGTGGGGTCCATCCTTCGATATAAGGATTCTTTGCAGTCAGGGCCAGGGGCCCCCGGGCACAACCTTTTTCCATTTTCCCTGGGAAAGAAAACTCAGCAGTCCAGGTTCCTGATGTCAGTTTGTAGAGTTCCCTTGGGTCTATCAGGGCAGCACAAGTTTGAGGTGGGGACAACTTCGGTGTGGGGTCCATCCTTCGATATAAGGATTTTTCGCAGTCAGGGCCAGGGGCCCCTGGGCATAATCTTTTTCCATTTTCCCTGGGAAAGAAAACTCAGCAGTCCAGGTTGCTGATGTCAGTTTGTAGGGCTCCCTTGGGTCTATCAGGGCAGCACAAGTTTGAGGTGTGGACAGCTTCGGTGTGGGGCCCATCCTTCGATATAAGGATTTTTTGCAGTCAGGGCATGGGGCCCAGGGCCAGGGGCCCCTGGGCACATCAATTTTCCATTTCCCCTGGGAAAGAAAACTCAGCAGTCCAGGTTCCTGATGTCAGTTTGTAGGGCTCCCTTGGGTCTATCAGGGCAGCACAAGTTTGAGGTGGGGACATCTTCGGTGTGGGGTCCATCCTTCGATATAAGGATTCTTTGCAGTCAGGGCCAGGGGCCCCAGGGCACATCCTTTTTCCATTTTCCCTGGGAAAGAAAACTCAGCAGTCCAGGTTCCTGATGTCAGTAGGGCTCCCTTGGGTGTATCAGGGCAGCACAAGTTTGAGGTGGGGACAACTTCGGTGTGGGGTCCATCCTTCGATATAAGGATTCTTTGCAGTCAGGGCCAGGGGCCCCCGGGCACAACCTTTTTCCATTTTCCCTGGGAAAGAAAACTCAGCAGTCCAGGTTCCTGATGTCAGTTTGTAGAGTTCCCTTGGGTCTATCAGGGCAGCACAAGTTTGAGGTGGGGACAACTTCGGTGTGGGGTCCATCCTTCGATATAAGGATTTTTCGCAGTCAGGGCCAGGGGCCCCTGGGCATAATCTTTTTCCATTTTCCCTGGGAAAGAAAACTCAGCAGTCCAGGTTGCTGATGTCAGTTTGTAGGGCTCCCTTGGGTCTATCAGGGCAGCACAAGTTTGAGGTTGGGACATCTATGGTCTGGGCTCCATCCTTCGATATAAGGATTCTTTGCAGTCAGGGCCAGGGGCCCCCAGGCACATCCTTTTTCCATTTTCCCTGGGAAAGAAAACTCAGCAGTCCAGGTTGCTGATGTCAGTTTGTAGGGCTCCCTTGGGTCTATCAGGGCAGCACAAGTTTGAGGTGGGGACATCTTCGGTGTGGGCTCCATCCTTCGATATATGGATTCTTTGCAGTCAGGGCCAGGGGCCCCTGGGCACACCCTTTTTCCATTTTCCCTGGGAAAGAAAACTCAGCAGTCCAGGTTGCTGATGTCAGTTTGTAGGGCTCCCTTGGGTCTATCAGGGCAGCACAAGTTTGAGGTGGGGAATATTTCGGTGTGGGGTCCATCCTTCGATATAAGGATTTTTTGCAGTCAGGGCCAGGGGCCCCTGGGCACATCCTTTTTCCATTTTCCCTGGGAAAGAAAACTCAGCAGTCCAGGTTGCTGATGTCAGTTTGTAGGGCTCCCTTGGGTCTATCAGGGCAGCACAAGTTTGAGGTGGGGACAACTTCGGTGTGGGGTCCATCCTTCGATATAAGGATTTCTTGCAGTGAGGTCCGTGCCCAGGGCCAGGGGCCCCAGGGCACATCCTTTTTCCATTTTCCCTGGGAAAGAAAACTCAGCAGTCCAGGTTCCTGATGTCAGTTTGTAGGGCTCCCTTGGGTCTATCCGGGCAGCACAAGTTTGAGGTGGGGACATCTTCGGTGTGGGTCCATCCTTCGATATAAGGATTCTTTGCAGTCAGGGACAGGAGCCCCTGGGCACAACCTTTTTCCATTTTCCCTGGGAAAGAAAACTCAGCAGTCCAGGTTCCTGGTGTCAGTTTGTAGGGCTGCCTTGGGTCTATCAGGGCAGCACAAGTTTGAGGTGGGGACAACTTCGGTGTGGGGTCCATCCTTCGATATAAGGATTTTTTGCAGTCAGGGCCAGGGGCCCCTGGGCACATCCTTTTTCCATTTTCCCTGGGAAAGAAAACTCAGCAGTCCAGGTTCCTGATGTCAGTTTGTAGGGCTCCCTTGGGTGTATCAGGGCAGCACAAGTTTGAGGTGGGGACAACTTCGGTGTGGGGTCCATCCTTCGATATAAGGATTTCTTGCAGTGAGGTCCGTGCCCAGGGCCAGGGGCCCCAGGGCACATCCTTTTTCCATTTTCCCTGGGAAAGAAAACTCAGCAGTCCAGGTTCCTGATGTCAGTTTGTAGGGCTCCCTTGGGTCTATCCGGGCAGCACAAGTTTGAGGTGGGGACAACTTCGGTGTGGGGTCCATCCTTCGATATAAGGATTCTTTGCAGTCAGGGACAGGAGCCCCTGGGCACATCCTTTTTCCATTTTCCCTGGGAAAGAAAACTCAGCAGTCCAGGTTGCTGATGTCAGTTTGTAGGGCTCCCTTGGGTCTATCAGGGCAGCAGAAGTTTGAGGTGGGGACAACTTTGGAGTGGGGTCCATCCTTCGATATAAGGATTCTTTGCAGTGAGGCCCCAGCCTAGGGCCAGGGGCCCCGGGCACATCCTTTTTCCATTTTCTCTGGGAAAGAAAACTCAGCAGTCCAGGTTCCTGATGTCAGTTTGTAGGGCTCCCTTGGGTCTATCAGGGCAGCACAAGTTTGAGGTGGGGACAACTTCGGTGTGGGGACCATCCTTCAATATAAGGATTCTTTGCAGTGAGGGCCAGGGGCCCCCAGGCACATCCTTTTTCCATTTTCCCTGGGAAAGAAAACTCAGCAGTCCAGGTTGCTGATGTCAGTTTGTAGGGCTCCCTTGGGTCTATCAGGGCAGCACAAGTTTGAGGTGGGGACAACTTCGGAGTGGGGTCCATCCTTCGATATATGGATTCTTTGCAGTGAGGCCCCAGCCCAGGGCCAGGGGCCCCCGGGCACATCCTTTTCCCATTTTCCCTGGGAAAGAAAACTCAGCAGTCCAGGTTGCTGATGTCAGTTTGTAGGGCTCCCTTGGGTGTATCAGGGCAGCACAAGTTTGAGGTGGGGACAGCTTCGGTGTGGGGCCCATCCTTCGATATAAGGATTTTTTGCAGTCAGGGCATGGGGCCCAGGGCCAGGGGCCCCTGGGCACATCAATTTTCCATTTCCCCTGGGAAAGAAAACTCAGCAGTCCAGGTTCCTGATGTCAGTTTGTAGGGCTCCCTTGGGTCTATCAGGGCAGCACAAGTTTGAGGTGGGGACATCTTCGGTGTGGGGTCCATCCTTCGATATAAGGATTCTTTGCAGTCAGGGCCAGGAGCCCCTGGGCACATCCTTTTTCCATTTTCCCTGGGAAAGAAAACTCATCAGTCCAGGTTGCTGATGTCAGTTTGTAGGGCTCCCTTGGGTGTATCAGGGCAGCACAAGTTTGAGGTGGGGACAACTTTGGAGTGGGGTCCATCCTTCGATATAAGGATTTTTTGCAGTCAGGGTCAGGGGCCCCTGGGCACAACCTTATTCCATTTTCCCTGGGAAAGAAAACTCAGCAGTCCAGGTTCCTGATGTCAGTTTGTAGGGCTCCCTTGGGTCTATCAGGGCAGCACAAGTTTGAGGTGGGGACAACTTTGGTGTGGGGTCCATCCTTCGATATAAGGATTTTTTGCAGTGAAGACCCTGCCCAGGGCCAGGGGCCCCAGGGCACATCCTTTTTCCATTTTCCCAGGGAAAGAAAACTCAGCAGTCCAGGTTCCTGATGTCAGTTTGTAGGGCTCCCTTGGGTCTATCAGGGCAGCACAAGTTTGAGGTGGGGACAACTTCGGTGTGGGGTCCATCCTTCGATATAAGGATTTTTGCAGTCAGGGCCAGGGACCCCTTGGCACATCCTTTGGCCATTTTCCCTGGGAAAGAAAACTCAGCAGTCCAGGTTCCTGATGTCAGTTTGTAGGGCTCCCTTGGGTCTATCAGGGCAGCACAAGTTTGAGGTTGGGACATCTATGGTCTGGGCTCCATCCTTCGATATAAGGATTCTTTGCAGTCAGGGCCAGGGGCCCCCAGGCACATCCTTTTTCCATTTTCCCTGGGAAAGAAAACTCAGCAGTCCAGGTTGCTGATGTCAGTTTGTAGGGCTCCCTTGGGTCTATCAGGGCAGCACAAGTTTGAGGTGGGGACATCTTCGGTGTGGGCTCCATCCTTCGATATATGGATTCTTTGCAGTCAGGGCCAGGGGCCCCTGGGCACACCCTTTTTCCATTTTCCCTGGGAAAGAAAACTCAGCAGTCCAGGTTGCTGATGTCAGTTTGTAGGGCTCCCTTGGGTCTATCAGGGCAGCACAAGTTTGAGGTGGGGAATATTTCGGTGTGGG
Organism: Lonchura striata; assembly: GCF_046129695.1. NCBI lineage: Eukaryota > Metazoa > Chordata > Aves > Passeriformes > Estrildidae > Lonchura > Lonchura striata. The sequence continues at coordinate 1,182,990 of NC_134636.1, read as the reverse complement.
GTCCATCCTTCGATATAAGGATTTTTTGCAGTCAGGGCCAGGGGCCCCTGGGCACATCCTTTTTCCATTTTCCCTGGGAAAGAAAACTCAGCAGTCCAGGTTGCTGATGTCAGTTTGTAGGGCTCCCTTGGGTCTATCAGGGCAGCACAAGTTTGAGGTGGGGACAACTTCGGTGTGGGGTCCATCCTTCGATATAAGGATTTCTTGCAGTGAGGTCCGTGCCCAGGGCCAGGGGCCCCAGGGCACATCCTTTTTCCATTTTCCCTGGGAAAGAAAACTCAGCAGTCCAGGTTCCTGATGTCAGTTTGTAGGGCTCCCTTGGGTCTATCCGGGCAGCACAAGTTTGAGGTGGGGACATCTTCGGTGTGGGTCCATCCTTCGATATAAGGATTCTTTGCAGTCAGGGACAGGAGCCCCTGGGCACAACCTTTTTCCATTTTCCCTGGGAAAGAAAACTCAGCAGTCCAGGTTCCTGGTGTCAGTTTGTAGGGCTGCCTTGGGTCTATCAGGGCAGCACAAGTTTGAGGTGGGGACAACTTCGGTGTGGGGTCCATCCTTCGATATAAGGATTTTTTGCAGTCAGGGCCAGGGGCCCCTGGGCACATCCTTTTTCCATTTTCCCTGGGAAAGAAAACTCAGCAGTCCAGGTTCCTGATGTCAGTTTGTAGGGCTCCCTTGGGTCTATCAGGGCAGCACAAGTTTGAGGTTGGGACAACTTCGGTGTGGGCTCCATCCTTCGATATATGGATTCTTTGCAGTCAAGGCCAGGGGCCCCTGGGCACAACCTTTTTCCACTTTCCCTGGGAAAGAAAACTCAGCAGTCCAGGTTGCTGATGTCAGTTTGTAGGGCTCCCTTGGGTGTATCAGGGCAGCACAAGTTTGAGGTGGGGACAACTTCGGTGTGGGGTCCATCCTTCGATATAAGGATTTTGTGCAGTGAGGCCCCAGCCCAGGGTCAGTGGCCCCTGGGCACATCCTTTTTCCATTTTCCCTGGGAAAGAAAACTCAGCAGTCCAGGTTCCTGATGTCAGTTTGTAGGGCTCCCTTGGGTGTATCAGGGCAGCACAAGTTTGAGGTTGGGACAACTTCGGTGTGGGGTCCATCCTTCGATATAAGGATTTCTTGCAGTGAGGTCCGTGCCCAGGGCCAGGGGCCCCAGGGCACATCCTTTTTCCATTTTCCCTGGGAAAGAAAACTCAGCAGTCCAGGTTCCTGATGTCAGTTTGTAGGGCTCCCTTGGGTCTATCCGGGCAGCACAAGTTTGAGGTGGGGACAACTTCGGTGTGGGGTCCATCCTTCGATATAAGGATTCTTTGCAGTCAGGGACAGGAGCCCCTGGGCACAACCTTTTTCCATTTTCCCTGGGAAAGAAAACTCAGCAGTCCAGGTTGCTGATGTCAGTTTGTAGGGCTCCCTTGGGTCTATCAGGGCAGCAGAAGTTTGAGGTGGGGACAACTTTGGAGTGGGGTCCATCCTTCGATATAAGGATTCTTTGCAGTGAGGCCCCAGCCTAGGGCCAGGGGCCCCGGGCACATCCTTTTTCCATTTTCTCTGGGAAAGAAAACTCAGCAGTCCAGGTTCCTGATGTCAGTTTGTAGGGCTCCCTTGGGTCTATCAGGGCAGCACAAGTTTGAGGTGGGGACAACTTCGGTGTGGGGACCATCCTTCAATATAAGGATTCTTTGCAGTGAGGGCCAGGGGCCCCCAGGCACATCCTTTTTCCATTTTCCCTGGGAAAGAAAACTCAGCAGTCCAGGTTGCTGATGTCAGTTTGTAGGGCTCCCTTGGGTCTATCAGGGCAGCACAAGTTTGAGGTGGGGACAACTTCGGAGTGGGGTCCATCCTTCGATATATGGATTCTTTGCAGTGAGGCCCCAGCCCAGGGCCAGGGGCCCCCGGGCACATCCTTTTCCCATTTTCCCTGGGAAAGAAAACTCAGCAGTCCAGGTTGCTGATGTCAGTTTGTAAAGCTCCCTTGGGTGTATCAGGGCAGCACAAGTTTGAGGTGGGGACATCTTCGGTGTGGGGTCCATCCTTCGATATAAGGATTTTTTGCAGTCAGGGCCAGGGGCCCCTGGGCACAACCTTTTTCCATTTTCCCTGGGAAAGAAAACTCAGCAGTCCAGGTTCCTGATGTCAGTTTGTAGGGCTCCCTTGGGTCTATCAGGGCAGCACAAGTTTGAGGTGGGGACAACTTTGGTGTGGGGTCCATCCTTCGATATAAGGATTTTTTGCAGTGAAGACCCAGCCCAGGGCCAGGGGCCCCAGGGCACATCCTTTTTCCATTTTCCCAGGGAAAGAAAACTCAGCAGTCCAGGTTCCTGATGTCAGTTTGTAGGGCTCCCTTGGGTCTATCAGGGCAGCACAAGTTTGAGGTGGGGACAACTTCGGTGTGGGGTCCATCCTTCGATATAAGGATTTTTGCAGTCAGGGCCAGGGACCCCTTGGCACATCCTTTTTCCATTTTCCCTGGGAAAGAAAACTCATCAGTCCAGGTTCCTCATGTCAGTTTGTAGAGCTCCCTTGGGTGTATCAGGGCAGCACAAGTTTGAGGTGGGGACAACTTCGGTGTGGGCTCCATCCTTCGATATAAGGATTCTTTGCAGTCAGGGCCAGGCTCCCCTGGGCATATCCTTTTTCCATTTTCCCTGGGAAAGAAAACTCAGCAGTCCAGGTTCCTGATGTCAGTTTGTAGGGCTCCCTTGGGTCTATCAGGGCAGCACAAGTTTGAGGTTGGGACAACTTCGGTCTGGGCTCCATCCTTCGATATACGGATTCTTTGCAGTGAGGTCCCAGCCCAGGGCCAGGGGCCACTGGGCACATCCTTTTTCCATTTTCCCTGGCAAAGAAAACTCAGCAGTCCAGGTTCCTGATGTCAGTTTGTAGGGCTCCCTTGGGTCTATCAGGGCAGCACAAGTTTGAGGTTGGGACAACTTCGGTGTGGGCTCCATCCTTCGATATATGGATTCTTTGCAGTCAAGGCCAGGGGCCCCTGGGCACAACCTTTTTCCACTTTCCCTGGGAAAGAAAACTCAGCAGTCCAGGTTGCTGATGTCAGTTTGTAGGGCTCCCTTGGGTCTATCAGGGCAGCACAAGTTTGAGGTGGGGACAACTTCGGTGTGGGGTCCATCCTTCGATATAAGGATTTTGTGCAGTGAGGCCCCAGCCCAGGGTCAGTGGCCCCTGGGCACATCCTTTTTCCATTTTCCCTGGGAAAGAAAACTCAGCAGTCCAGGTTCCTGATGTCAGTTTGTAGGGCTCCCTTGGGTGTATCAGGGCAGCAGAAGTTTGAGGTGGGGACAACTTCGGTGTGGGGTCCATCCTTCGATATAAGGATTTCTTGCAGTGAGGTCCGTGCCCAGGGCCAGGGGCCCCAGGGCACATCCTTTTTCCATTTTCTCTGGGAAAGAAAACTCAGCAGTCCAGGTTCCTGATGTCAGTTTGTAGGGCTCCCTTGGGTCTATCAGGGCAGCACAAGTTTGAGGTGGGGACAACTTCGGTGTGGGGACCATCCTTCAATATAAGGATTCTTTGCAGTGAGGGCCAGGGGCCCCCAGGCACATCCTTTTTCCATTTTCCCTGGGAAAGAAAACTCAGCAGTCCAGGTTGCTGATGTCAGTTTGTAGGGCTCCCTTGGGTCTATCAGGGCAGCACAAGTTTGAGGTGGGGACAACTTCGGAGTGGGGTCCATCCTTCGATATATGGATTCTTTGCAGTGAGGCCCCAGCCCAGGGCCAGGGGCCCCCGGGCACATCCTTTTCCCATTTTCCCTGGGAAAGAAAACTCAGCAGTCCAGGTTGCTGATGTCAGTTTGTAGGGCTCCCTTGGGTCTATCAGGGCAGCACAGGTTTGAGGTGGGGACAACTTCGGAGTGGGGTCCATCCTTCGATATAAGGATTCTTTGCAGTGAGGCCCCAGCCCAGGGCCAGGGGCCCCCGGGCACATCCTTTTCCCATTTTCCCTGGGAAAGAAAACTCAGCAGTCCAGGTTGCTGATGTCAGTTTGTAGGGCTCCCTTGGGTGTATCAGGGCAGCACAAGTTTGAGGTGGGGACAGCTTCGGTGTGGGGCCCATCCTTCGATATAAGGATTTTTTGCAGTCAGGGCCAGGGGCCCAGGGCCAGGGGCCCCTGGGCACATCAATTTTCCATTTCCCCTGGGAAAGAAAACTCAGCAGTCCAGGTTCCTGATGTCAGTTTGTAGGGCTCCCTTGGGTCTATCAGGGCAGCACAAGTTTGAGGTGGGGACATCTTCGGTGTGGGGTCCATCCTTCGATATAAGGATTTTTTGCAGTCAGGGCCAGGGGCCCCTGGGCACATCCTTTTTCCATTTTCCCTGGGAAAGAAAACTCAGCAGTCCAGGTTGCTGATGTCAGTTTGTAGGGCTCCCTTGGGTCTATCAGGGCAGCACAAGATTGAGGTTGGGACAACTTCGGTGTAGGGTCCATCCTTCAATATAAGGATTCTTTGCAGTCAGGGCCATGGGCCCCTCGGCACATCCTTTTTCCATTTTCCCTGGGAAAGAAAACTCAGCAGTCCAGGTTCCTGATGTCAGTTTGTAGGGCTGCCTTGGGTCTATCAGGGCAGCACAAGTTTGAGGTGGGGACAACTTTGGAGTGGGGTCCATCCTTCGATATAATGATTCTTTGCAGTGAGGCCCCAGCCCAGGGCCAGGGGCCCCCGGGCACAACCTTTTCCCATTTTCCCTGGGAAAGAAAACTCAGCAGTCCAGGTTGCTGATGTCAGTTTGTAGGGCTCCCTTCGGTCTATCAGGGCAGCACAAGTTTGAGGTGGGGACAACTTCGGTGTGGGGTCCATCCTTCGATATAAGGATTTTTTGCAGTCAGGGCATGGGGCCCAGGGCCAGGGACCCCTGGGCACATCCTTTTTCCATTTTCCCTGGGAAAGAAAACTCAGCAGTCCAGGTTCCTGATGTCACTTTGTAGGGCTCCCTTGGGTCTATCAGGGCAGCACAAGTTTGAGGTGGGGACAACTTCGGTGTGGGGTCCATCCTTCGATATAAGGATTCTTTGCAGTCAGGGCCAGGGGCCCCCGGGCACAACCTTTTTCCATTTTCCCTGGGAAAGAAAACTCAGCAGTCCAGGTTCCTGATGTCAGTTTGTAGAGTTCCCTTGGGTCTATCAGGGCAGCACAAGTTTGAGGTGGGGACAACTTCGGTGTGGGGTCCATCCTTCGATATAAGGATTTTTTGCAGTCAGGGCCAGGGGCCCCTGGGCATAACCTTTTTCCATTTTCCCTGGGAAAGAAAACTCAGCAGTCCAGGTTGCTGATGTCAGTTTGTAGGGCTCCCTTGGGTCTATCAGGGCAGCACAAGTTTGAGGTTGGGACATCTATGGTCTGGGCTCCATCCTTCGATATAAGGATTCTTTGCAGTCAGGGCCAGGGGCCCCCAGGCACATCCTTTTTCCATTTTCCCTGGGAAAGAAAACTCAGCAGTCCAGGTTCCTGATGTCAGTTTGTAGGGCTCCCTTGGGTCTATCAGGGCAGCACAAGTTTGAGGTTGGGACAACTTCGGTCTGGGCTCCATCCTTCGATATACGGATTCTTTGCAGTCAGGGCCAGGCTCCCCTGGGCATATCCTTTTTCCATTTTCCCTGGGAAAGAAAACTCAGCAGTCCAGGTTCCTGATGTCAGTTTGTAGGGCTCCCTTGGGTCTATCAGGGCAGCACAAGTTTGAGGTTGGGACAACTTCGGTCTGGGCTCCATCCTTCGATATACGGATTCTTTGCAGTGAGGTCCCAGCCCAGGGCCAGGGGCCACTGGGCACATCCTTTTTCCATTTTCCCTGGGAAAGAAAACTCAGCAGTCCAGGTTCCTGATGTCAGTTTGTAGGGCTCCCTTGGGTCTATCAGGGCAGCACAAGTTTGAGGTGGGGACATCTTTGGTGTGGGGTCCATCCTTCGATATAATGATTCTTTGTAGTGAGGCCACTGCCCAGGGCCAGGGACCCCTGGGCACATCCTTTTTCCATTTTCCCTGGGAAAGAAAACTCAGCAGTCCAGGTTCCTGATGTCAGTTTGTAGGGCTCCCTTGGGTCTATCAGGGCAGCACAAGTTTGAGGTGGGGACATCTTCGGTGTGGGGTCCATCCTTCGATATAAGGATTCTTTGCAGTCAGGGACAGGAGCCCCTGGGCACATCCTTTTTCCATTTTCCCTGGGAAAGAAAACTCACCAGTCCAGGTTCCTGATGTCAGTTTGTAGGGCTCCCTTGGGTCTATCAGGGCAGCACAAGTTTGAGGTGGGGACAACTTTGGAGTGGGGTCCATCCTTCGATATAAGGAGTTTTTGCAATGAGGCCCCAGCCCAGGGTCTGTGGCCCCTGGGCACATCCTTTTTCCATTTTCCCTGGGAAAGAAAACTCAGCAGTCCAGGTTGCTGATGTCAGTTTGTAGGGCTCCCTTGGGTCTATCAGGGCAGCACAAGTTTGAGGTGGGGACATCTTCGGTGTGGGCTCCATCCTTCGATACATGGATTCTTTGCAGTCAGGGCCAGGGGCCCCTGGGCACACCCTTTTTCCATTTTCCCTGGGAAAGAAAACTCAGCAGTCCAGGTTGCTGATGTCAGTTTGTAGGGCTCCCTTGGGTCTATCAGGGCAGCACAAGTTTGAGGTGGGGACAATTTCGGTGTGGGGTCCATCCTTCGATATAAGGATTTTTTGCAGTCAGGGCCAGGGGCCCCTGGGCACATCCTTTTTCCATTTTCCCTGGGAAAGAAAACTCAGCAGTCCAGGTTCCTGATGTCAGTTTGTAGGGCTCCCTTGGGTCTATCAGGGCAGCACAAGTTTGAGGTAGGGACAACTTCGGTGTGGGGTCCATCCTTCAATATAACGATTTTTTGCAGTCAGGGCCAGGGGCCAAGGGCCAGGGGCCCCTGGGCACACCCTTTTTCCATTTTCCCTGGGAAAGAAAACTCAGCAGTCCAGGTTCCTAATGTCAGTTTGTAGGGCTCCCTTGGGTCTATCAGGGCAGCACAAGTTTGAGGTGGGGACAACTTCGGTGTGGGCTCCATCCTTCGATATATGGATTCTTTGTAGTCAAGGCCAGGGGCCCCTGGGCACAACCTTTTTCCACTTTCCCTGGGAAAGAAAACTCAGCAGTCCAGGTTGCTGATGTCAGTTTGTAGGGCTCCCTTGGGTCTATCAGGGCAGCACAAGTTTGAGGTGGGGACAACTTCGGTGTGGGGTCCATCCTTCGATACCAGGATTTTGTGGAGTGAGGCCCCAGCCCAGGGTCAGTGGCCCCTGGGCACATCCTTTTTCCATTTTCCCTGGGAAAGAAAACTCAGCAGTCCAGGTTCCTGATGTCAGTTTGTAGGGCTCCCTTGGGTGTATCAGGGCAGCAGAAGTTTGAGGTGGGGACAACTTCGGTGTGGGGTCCATCCTTCGATATAAGGATTTCTTGCAGTGAGGTCCGTGCCCAGGGCCAGGGGCCCCAGGGCACATCCTTTTTCCATTTTCCCTGGGAAAGAAAACTCAGCAGTCCAGGTTCCTGATGTCAGTTTGTAGGGCTCCCTTGGGTCTATCAGGGCAGCACAAGTTTGAGGTGGGGACATCTTCGGTGTGGGTCCATCCTTCGATATAAGGATTCTTTGCAGTCAGGGACAGGAGCCCCTGGGCACAACCTTTTTCCATTTTCCCTGGGAAAGAAAACTCAGCAGTCCAGGTTGCTGATGTCAGTTTGTAGGGCTCCCTTGGGTCTATCAGGGCAGCAGAAGTTTGAGGTGGGGACAACTTTGGAGTGGGGTCCATCCTTCGATATAAGGATTCTTTGCAGTGAGGCCCCAGCCTAGGGCCAGGGGCCCCGGGCACATCCTTTTTCCATTTTCTCTGGGAAAGAAAACTCAGCAGTCCAGGTTCCTGATGTCAGTTTGTAGGGCTCCCTTGGGTCTATCAGGGCAGCACAAGTTTGAGGTGGGGACAACTTCGGTGTGGGGACCATCCTTCAATATAAGGATTTTTTGCAGTGAGGGCCAGGGGCCCCCAGGCACATCCTTTTTCCATTTTCCCTGGGAAAGAAAACTCAGCAGTCCAGGTTGCTGATGTCAGTTTGTAAGGCTCCCTTGGGTCTATCAGGGCAGCACAAGTTTGAGGTGGGGACAACTTCGGAGTGGGGTCCATCCTTCGATATATGGATTCTTTGCAGTGAGGCCCCAGCCCAGGGCCAGGGGCCCCCGGGCACATCCTTTTACCATTTTCCCTGGGAAAGAAAACTCAGCAGTCCAGGTTGCTGATGTCAGTTTGTAGGGCTCCCTTGGGTGTATCAGGGCAGCACAAGTTTGAGGTGGGGACAGCTTCGGTGTGGGGCCCATCCTTCGATATAAGGATTTTTTGCAGTCAGGGCCAGGGGCCCAGGGCCAGGGGCCCCTGGGCACATCAATTTTCCATTTCCCCTGGGAAAGAAAACTCAGCAGTCCAGGTTGCTGATGTCAGTTTGTAGGGCTCCCTTGGGTCTATCAGGGCAGCACAAGTTTGAGGTGGGGACATCTTCGGTGTGGGGTCCATCCTTCGATATAAGGATTTTTTGCAGTCAGGGCCAGGGGCCCCTGGGCACATCCTTTTTCCATTTTCCCTGGGAAAGAAAACTCAGCAGTCCAGGTTCCTGATGTCAGTTTGTAGGGCTCCCTTGGGTCTATCAGGGCAGCACAAGTTTGAGGTAGGGACAACTTCGGTGTGGGGTCCATCCTTCGATATAAGGATTTTTTGCAGTCAGGGCCAGGGGCCCCTGGGCACATCCTTTTTCCATTTTCCCTGGGAAAGAAAACTCAGCAGTCCAGGTTCCTGATGTCAGTTTGTAGGGCTCCCTTGGGTCTATCAGGGCAGCACAAGTTTGAGGTGGGGACATCTTCGGTGTGGGGTCCATCCTTCGATATAAGGATTCTTTGCAGTCAGGGCCAGGCTTCCCTGGGCATATCCTTTTTCCATTTTCCCTGGGAAAGAAAACTCAGCAGTCCAGGTTCCTGATGTCAGTTTGTAGGGCTCCCTTGGGTGTATCAGGGCAGCACAAGTTTGAGGTTGGGACAACTTCGGTCTGGGCTCCATCCTTCGATATATGGATTCTTTGCAGTCAGGGCCAGGGGCCCCTGGGCACATCCTTTTTCCATTTTCCCTGGGAAAGAAAACTCAGCAGTCCAGGTTGCTGATGTCAGTTTGTAGGGCTCCCTTGGGTCTATCAGGGCAGCACAAGATTGAGGTTGGGACAACTTCGGTGTAGGGTCCATCCTTCAATATAAGGATTCTTTGCAGTGAGGGCCATGGGCCCCTCGGCACATCCTTTTTCCATTTTCCCTGGGAAAGAAAACTCAGCAGTCCAGGTTCCTGATGTCAGTTTGTAGGGCTGCCTTGGGTCTATCAGGGCAGCACAAGTTTGAGGTGGGGACAACTTTGGAGTGGGGTCCATCCTTCGATATAATGATTCTTTGCAGTGAGGCCCCAGCCCAGGGCCAGGGGCCCCCGGGCACAACCTTTTCCCATTTTCCCTGGGAAAGAAAACTCAGCAGTCCAGGTTGCTGATGTCAGTTTGTAGGGCTCCCTTGGGTCTATCAGGGCAGCACAAGTTTGAGGTGGGGACAACTTCGGTGTGGGGTCCATCCTTCGATATAAGGATTTTTTGCAGTCAGGGCATGGGGCCCAGGGCCAGGGACGCCTGGGCACATCCTTTTTCCATTTTCCCTGGGAAAGAAAACTCAGCAGTCCAGGTTCCTGATGTCACTTTGTAGGGCTCCCTTGGGTCTATCAGGGCAGCACAAGTTTGAGGTGGGGACATCTTCGGTGTGGGGTCCATCCTTCGATATAAGGATTTTTTGCAGTCAGGGCCAGGCTTCCCTGGGCATATCCTTTTTCCATTTTCCCTGGGAAAGAAAACTCAGCAGTCCAGGTTCCTGATGTCAGTTTGTAGGGCTGCCTTGGGTCTATCAGGGCAGCACAAGTTTGAGGTTGGGACAACTTCGGTCTGGGCTCCATCCTTCGATATATGGCTTCTTTGCAGTCAGGGCCAGGGGCCCCTGGGCACATCCTTTTTCCATTTTCCCTGGGAAAGAAAACTCAGCAGTCCAGGTTGCTGATGTCAGTTTGTAGGGCTCCCTTGGGTCTATCAGGGCAGCACAAGTTTGAGGTGGGGACAACTTCGGTGTGGGGTCCATCCTTCGATATAAGGATTCTTTGCAGACAGGGCCATGGGCCCCTGGGCACATCCTTTTTCCATTTTCCCTGGGAAAGAGAACTCAGCAGTCCAGGTTCCTGATGTCAGTTTGTAGGGCTCCCTTGGGTCTATCAGGGCAGCACAAGTTTGAGGTGGGGACATCTTCGGTGTGGGGTCCATCCTTCGATATAAGGATTTTTTGCAGTCAGGGCCAGGGGCCCCTGGGCACATCCTTTTTCCATTTTCCCTGGGAAAGAAAACTCAGCAGTCCAGGTTGCTGATGTCAGTTTGTAGGGCTCCCTTGGGTCTATCAGGGCAGCACAAGTTTGAGGTGGGGACAACTTCGGTGTGGGGTCCATCCTTCGATATAAGGATTTTTTGCAGTGAAGACCCTGCCCAGGGCCAGGGGCCCCAGGGCACATCCTTTTTCCATTTTCCCAGGGAAAGAAAACTCAGCAGTCCAGGTTCCTGATGTCAGTTTGTAGGGCTCCCTTGGGTCTATCAGGGCAGCACAAGTTTGAGGTGGGGACAACTTCGGTGTGGGGTCCATCCTTCGATATAAGGATTTTTGCAGTCAGGGCCAGGGACCCCTTGGCACATCCTTTGGCCATTTTCCCTGGGAAAGAAAACTCAGCAGTCCAGGTTCCTGATGTCAGTTTGTAGGGCTGCCTTGGGTCTATCCGGGCAGCACAAGTTTGAGGTGGGGACATCTTCGGTGTGGGGTCCATCCTTCGATATAAGGATTCTTTGCAGTCAGGGCCAGGAGCCCCTGGGCACATCCTTTTTCCATTTTCCCTGGGAAAGAAAACTCAGCAGTCCAGGTTGCTGATGTCAGTTTGTAGGGCTCCCTTGGGTCTATCAGGGCAGCACAAGTTTGAGGTGGGGACAACTTCGGTGTGGGGTCTATCCTTCGATATAAGGATTTCTTGAAGTGAGGTCCGTGCCCAGGGCCAGGGGCCCCAGGGCACATCCTTTTTCCATTTTCCCTGGGAAAGAAAACTCAGCAGTCCAGGTTCCTGATGTCAGTTTGTAGGGCTCCCTTGGGTGTATCAGGGCAGCACAAGTTTGAGGTGGGGACAACTTCGGTGTGGGGTCCATCCTTCGATATAAGGATTCTTTGCAGTCAGGGCCAGGGGCCCCCGGGCACAACCTTTTTCCATTTTCCCTGGGAAAGAAAACTCAGCAGTCCAGGTTCCTGATGTCAGTTTGTAGAGTTCCCTTGGGTCTATCAGGGCAGCACAAGTTTGAGGTGGGGACAACTTCGGTGTGGGGTCCATCCTTCGATATAAGGATTTTTCGCAGTCAGGGCCAGGGGCCCCTGGGCATAATCTTTTTCCATTTTCCCTGGGAAAGAAAACTCAGCAGTCCAGGTTGCTGATGTCAGTTTGTAGGGCTCCCTTGGGTCTATCAGGGCAGCACAAGTTTGAGGTTGGGACATCTATGGTCTGGGCTCCATCCTTCGATATAAGGATTCTTTGCAGTCAGGGCCAGGGGCCCCCAGGCACATCCTTTTTCCATTTTCCCTGGGAAAGAAAACTCAGCAGTCCAGGTTGCTGATGTCAGTTTGTAGGGCTCCCTTGGGTCTATCAGGGCAGCACAAGTTTGAGGTGGGGACATCTTCGGTGTGGGCTCCATCCTTCGATATATGGATTCTTTGCAGTCAGGGCCAGGGGCCCCTGGGCACACCCTTTTTCCATTTTCCCTGGGAAAGAAAACTCAGCAGTCCAGGTTGCTGATGTCAGTTTGTAGGGCTCCCTTGGGTCTATCAGGGCAGCACAAGTTTGAGGTGGGGAATATTTCGGTGTGGGGTCCATCCTTCGATATAAGGATTTTTTGCAGTCAGGGCCAGGGGCCCCTGGGCACATCCTTTTTCCATTTTCCCTGGGAAAGAAAACTCAGCAGTCCAGGTTGCTGATGTCAGTTTGTAGGGCTCCCTTGGGTCTATCAGGGCAGCACAAGTTTGAGGTGGGGACAACTTCGGTGTGGGGTCCATCCTTCGATATAAGGATTTCTTGCAGTGAGGTCCGTGCCCAGGGCCAGGGGCCCCAGGGCACATCCTTTTTCCATTTTCCCTGGGAAAGAAAACTCAGCAGTCCAGGTTCCTGATGTCAGTTTGTAGGGCTCCCTTGGGTCTATCCGGGCAGCACAAGTTTGAGGTGGGGACATCTTCGGTGTGGGTCCATCCTTCGATATAAGGATTCTTTGCAGTCAGGGACAGGAGCCCCTGGGCACAACCTTTTTCCATTTTCCCTGGGAAAGAAAACTCAGCAGTCCAGGTTCCTGGTGTCAGTTTGTAGGGCTGCCTTGGGTCTATCAGGGCAGCACAAGTTTGAGGTGGGGACAACTTCGGTGTGGGGTCCATCCTTCGATATAAGGATTTTTTGCAGTCAGGGCCAGGGGCCCCTGGGCACATCCTTTTTCCATTTTCCCTGGGAAAGAAAACTCAGCAGTCCAGGTTCCTGATGTCAGTTTGTAGGGCTCCCTTGGGTCTATCAGGGCAGCACAAGTTTGAGGTTGGGACAACTTCGGTGTGGGCTCCATCCTTCGATATATGGATTCTTTGCAGTCAAGGCCAGGGGCCCCTGGGCACAACCTTTTTCCACTTTCCCTGGGAAAGAAAACTCAGCAGTCCAGGTTGCTGATGTCAGTTTGTAGGGCTCCCTTGGGTGTATCAGGGCAGCACAAGTTTGAGGTGGGGACAACTTCGGTGTGGGGTCCATCCTTCAATATAAGGATTTTGTGCAGTGAGGCCCCAGCCCAGGGTCAGTGGCCCCTGGGCACATCCTTTTTCCATTTTCCCTGGGAAAGAAAACTCAGCAGTCCAGGTTCCTGATGTCAGTTTGTAGGGCTCCCTTGGGTGTATCAGGGCAGCACAAGTTTGAGGTTGGGACAACTTCGGTGTGGGGTCCATCCTTCGATATAAGGATTTCTTGCAGTGAGGTCCGTGCCCAGGGCCAGGGGCCCCAGGGCACATCCTTTTTCCATTTTCCCTGGGAAAGAAAACTCAGCAGTCCAGGTTCCTGATGTCAGTTTGTAGGGCTCCCTTGGGTCTATCCGGGCAGCACAAGTTTGAGGTGGGGACAACTTCGGTGTGGGGTCCATCCTTCGATATAAGGATTCTTTGCAGTCAGGGACAGGAGCCCCTGGGCACAACCTTTTTCCATTTTCCCTGGGAAAGAAAACTCAGCAGTCCAGGTTGCTGATGTCAGTTTGTAGGGCTCCCTTGGGTCTATCAGGGCAGCAGAAGTTTGAGGTGGGGACAACTTTGGAGTGGGGTCCATCCTTCGATATAAGGATTCTTTGCAGTGAGGCCCCAGCCTAGGGCCAGGGGCCCCGGGCACATCCTTTTTCCATTTTCTCTGGGAAAGAAAACTCAGCAGTCCAGGTTCCTGATGTCAGTTTGTAGGGCTCCCTTGGGTCTATCAGGGCAGCACAAGTTTGAGGTGGGGACAACTTCGGTGTGGGGACCATCCTTCAATATAAGGATTCTTTGCAGTGAGGGCCAGGGGCCCCCAGGCACATCCTTTTTCCATTTTCCCTGGGAAAGAAAACTCAGCAGTCCAGGTTGCTGATGTCAGTTTGTAGGGCTCCCTTGGGTCTATCAGGGCAGCACAAGTTTGAGGTGGGGACAACTTCGGAGTGGGGTCCATCCTTCGATATATGGATTCTTTGCAGTGAGGCCCCAGCCCAGGGCCAGGGGCCCCCGGGCACATCCTTTTCCCATTTTCCCTGGGAAAGAAAACTCAGCAGTCCAGGTTGCTGATGTCAGTTTGTAGGGCTCCCTTGGGTGTATCAGGGCAGCACAAGTTTGAGGTGGGGACAGCTTCGGTGTGGGGCCCATCCTTCGATATAAGGACTTTTTGCAGTCAGGGCATGGGGCCCAGGGCCAGGGGCCCCTGGGCACATCAATTTTCCATTTCCCCTGGGAAAGAAAACTCAGCAGTCCAGGTTCCTGATGTCAGTTTGTAGGGCTCCCTTGGGTCTATCAGGGCAGCACAAGTTTGAGGTGGGGACATCTTCGGTGTGGGGTCCATCCTTCGATATAAGGATTCTTTGCAGTCAGGGCCAGGAGCCCCTGGGCACATCCTTTTTCCATTTTCCCTGGGAAAGAAAACTCATCAGTCCAGGTTGCTGATGTCAGTTTGTAGGGCTCCCTTGGGTCTATCAGGGCAGCACAAGTTTGAGGTGGGGACATCTTCGGTGTGGGGTCCATCCTTCGATATAAGGATTTTTTGCAGTCAGGGTCAGGGGCCCCTGGGCACAACCTTTTTCCATTTTCCCTGGGAAAGAAAACTCAGCAGTCCAGGTTCCTGATGTCAGTTTGTAGGGCTCCCTTGGGTCTATCAGGGCAGCACAAGTTTGAGGTGGGGACAACTTTGGTGTGGGGTCCATCCTTCGATATAAGGATTTTTTGCAGTGAAGACCCTGCCCAGGGCCAGGGGCCCCAGGGCACATCCTTTTTCCATTTTCCCAGGGAAAGAAAACTCAGCAGTCCAGGTTCCTGATGTCAGTTTGTAGGGCTCCCTTGGGTCTATCAGGGCAGCACAAGTTTGAGGTGGGGACAACTTCGGTGTGGGGTCCATCCTTCGATATAAGGATTTTTGCAGTCAGGGCCAGGGACCCCTTGGCACATCCTTTGGCCATTTTCCCTGGGAAAGAAAACTCAGCAGTCCAGGTTCCTGATGTCAGTTTGTAGGGCTCCCTTGGGTCTATCAGGGCAGCACAAGTTTGAGGTGGGGACATCTTCGGTGTGGGGTCCATCCTTCGATATAAGGATTTTTTGCAGTCAGGGCCAGGGGCCCCTGGGCATAATCTTTTTCCATTTTCCCTGGGAAAGAAAACTCAGCAGTCCAGGTTGCTGATGTCAGTTTGTAGGGCTCCCTTGGGTCTATCAGGGCAGCACAAGTTTGAGGTTGGGACATCTATGGTCTGGGCTCCATCCTTCCATATAAGGATTCTTTGCAGTCAGGGCCAGGGGCCCCCAGGCACATCCTTTTTCCATTTTCCCTGGGAAAGAAAACTCAGCAGTCCAGGTTGCTGATGTCAGTTTGTAGGGCTCCCTTGGGTCTATCAGGGCAGCACAAGTTTGAGGTGGGGACATCTTCGGTGTGGGCTCCATCCTTCGATATATGGATTCTTTGCAGTCAGGGCCAGGGGCCCCTGGGCACACCCTTTTTCCATTTTCCCTGGGAAAGAAAACTCAGCAGTCCAGGTTGCTGATGTCAGTTTGTAGGGCTCCCTTGGGTCTATCAGGGCAGCACAAGTTTGAGGTGGGGAATATTTCGGTGTGGGGTCCATCCTTCGATATAAGGATTTTTTGCAGTCAGGGCCAGGGGCCCCTGGGCACATCCTTTTTCCATTTTCCCTGGGAAAGAAAACTCAGCAGTCCAGGTTGCTGATGTCAGTTTGTAGGGCTCCCTTGGGTCTATCAGGGCAGCACAAGTTTGAGGTGGGGACAACTTCGGTGTGGGGTCCATCCTTCGATATAAGGATTTCTTGCAGTGAGGTCCGTGCCCAGGGCCAGGGGCCCCAGGGCACATCCTTTTTCCATTTTCCCTGGGAAAGAAAACTCAGCAGTCCAGGTTCCTGATGTCAGTTTGTAGGGCTCCCTTGGGTCTATCCGGGCAGCACAAGTTTGAGGTGGGGACATCTTCGGTGTGGGTCCATCCTTCGATATAAGGATTCTTTGCAGTCAGGGACAGGAGCCCCTGGGCACAACCTTTTTCCATTTTCCCTGGGAAAGAAAACTCAGCAGTCCAGGTTCCTGGTGTCAGTTTGTAGGGCTGCCTTGGGTCTATCAGGGCAGCACAAGTTTGAGGTGGGGACAACTTCGGTGTGGGGTCCATCCTTCGATATAAGGATTTTTTGCAGTCAGGGCCAGGGGCCCCTGGGCACATCCTTTTTCCATTTTCCCTGGGAAAGAAAACTCAGCAGTCCAGGTTCCTGATGTCAGTTTGTAGGGCTCCCTTGGGTCTATCAGGGCAGCACAAGTTTGAGGTTGGGACAACTTCGGTGTGGGCTCCATCCTTCGATATATGGATTCTTTGCAGTCAAGGCCAGGGGCCCCTGGGCACAACCTTTTTCCACTTTCCCTGGGAAAGAAAACTCAGCAGTCCAGGTTGCTGATGTCAGTTTGTAGGGCTCCCTTGGGTGTATCAGGGCAGCACAAGTTTGAGGTGGGGACAACTTCGGTGTGGGGTCCATCCTTCGATATAAGGATTTTGTGCAGTGAGGCCCCAGCCCAGGGTCAGTGGCCCCTGGGCACATCCTTTTTCCATTTTCCCTGGGAAAGAAAACTCAGCAGTCCAGGTTCCTGATGTCAGTTTGTAGGGCTCCCTTGGGTGTATCAGGGCAGCACAAGTTTGAGGTTGGGACAACTTCGGTGTGGGGTCCATCCTTCGATATAAGGATTTCTTGCAGTGAGGTCCGTGCCCAGGGCCAGGGGCCCCAGGGCACATCCTTTTTCCATTTTCCCTGGGAAAGAAAACTCAGCAGTCCAGGTTCCTGATGTCAGTTTGTAGGGCTCCCTTGGGTGTATCAGGGCAGCACAAGTTTGAGGTGGGGACAACTTCGGTGTGGGGTCCATCCTTCGATATAAGGATTCTTTGCAGTCAGGGACAGGAGCCCCTGGGCACAACCTTTTTCCATTTTCCCTGGGAAAGAAAACTCAGCAGTCCAGGTTGCTGATGTCAGTTTGTAGGGCTCCCTTGGGTCTATCAGGGCAGCAGAAGTTTGAGGTGGGGACAACTTTGGAGTGGGGTCCATCCTTCGATATAAGGATTCTTTGCAGTGAGGCCCCAGCCTAGGGCCAGGGGCCCCGGGCACATCCTTTTTCCATTTTCTCTGGGAAAGAAAACTCAGCAGTCCAGGTTCCTGATGTCAGTTTGTAGGGCTCCCTTGGGTCTATCAGGGCAGCACAAGTTTGAGGTGGGGACAACTTCGGTGTGGGGACCATCCTTCAATATAAGGATTCTTTGCAGTGAGGGCCAGGGGCCCCCAGGCACATCCTTTTTCCATTTTCCCTGGGAAAGAAAACTCAGCAGTCCAGGTTGCTGATGTCAGTTTGTAGGGCTCCCTTGGGTCTATCAGGGCAGCACAAGTTTGAGGTGGGGACAACTTCGGAGTGGGGTCCATCCTTCGATATATGGATTCTTTGCAGTGAGGCCCCAGCCCAGGGCCAGGGGCCCCCGGGCACATCCTTTTCCCATTTTCCCTGGGAAAGAAAACTCAGCAGTCCAGGTTGCTGATGTCAGTTTGTAGGGCTCCCTTGGGTGTATCAGGGCAGCAGAAGTTTGAGGTGGGGACATCTTCGGTGTGGGGTCCATCCTTCGATATAAGGATTTTTTGCAGTCAGGGCCAGGGGCCCCTGGGCACAACCTTTTTCCATTTTCCCTGGGAAAGAAAACTCAGCAGTCCAGGTTGCTGATGTCAGTTTGTAGGGCTCCCTTGGGTCTATCAGGGCAGCACAAGTTTGAGGTGGGGACAACTTTGGTGTGGGGTCCATCCTTCGATATAAGGATTTTTTGCAGTGAAGACCCTGCCCAGGGCCAGGGGCCCCAGGGCACATCCTTTTTCCATTTTCCCAGGGAAAGAAAACTCAGCAGTCCAGGTTCCTGATGTCAGTTTGTAGGGCTCCCTTGGGTCTATCAGGGCAGCACAAGTTTGAGGTGGGGACAACTTCGGTGTGGGGTCCATCCTTCGATATAAGGATTTTTGCAGTCAGGGCCAGGGACCCCTTGGCACATCCTTTTTCCATTTTCCCTGGGAAAGAAAACTCATCAGTCCAGGTTCCTCATGTCAGTTTGTAGGGCTCCCTTGGGTGTATCAGGGCAGCACAAGTTTGAGGTGGGGACAACTTTGGTGTGGGGTCCATCCTTCGATATAAGGATTCTTTGCAGTCAGGGCCAGGCTCCCCTGGGCATATCCTTTTTCCATTTTCCCTGGGAAAGAAAACTCAGCAGTCCAGGTTCCTGATGTCAGTTTGTAGGGCTCCCTTGGGTCTATCAGGGCAGCACAAGTTTGAGGTTGGGACAACTTCGGTCTGGGCTCCATCCTTCGATATACGGATTCTTTGCAGTGAGGTCCCAGCCCAGGGCCAGGGGCCACTGGGCACATCCTTTTTCCATTTTCCCTGGCAAAGAAAACTCAGCAGTCCAGGTTCCTGATGTCAGTTTGTAGGGCTCCCTTGGGTCTATCAGGGCAGCACAAGTTTGAGGTTGGGACAACTTCGGTGTGGGCTCCATCCTTCGATATATGGATTCTTTGCAGTCAAGGCCAGGGGCCCCTGGGCACAACCTTTTTCCACTTTCCCTGGGAAAGAAAACTCAGCAATCCAGGTTGCTGATGTCAGTTTGTAGGGCTCCCTTGGGTCTATCAGGGCAGCACAAGTTTGAGGTGGGGACAACTTCGGTGTGGGGTCCATCCTTCGATATAAGGATTTTGTGCAGTGAGGCCCCAGCCCAGGGTCAGTGGCCCCTGGGCACATCCTTTTTCCATTTTCCCTGGGAAAGAAAACTCAGCAGTCCAGGTTCCTGATGTCAGTTTGTAGGGCTCCCTTGGGTGTATCAGGGCAGCAGAAGTTTGAGGTGGGGACAACTTCGGTGTGGGGTCCATCCTTCGATATAAGGATTTCTTGCAGTGAGGTCCGTGCCCAGGGCCACGGGCCCCAGGGCACATCCTTTTTCCATTTTCCCTGGGAAAGAAAACTCAGCAGTCCAGGTTCCTGATGTCAGTTTGTAGGGCTCCCTTGGGTCTATCAGGGCAGCACAAGTTTGAGGTGGGGACATCTTCGGTGTGGGTCCATCCTTCGATATAAGGATTCTTTGCAGTCAGGGACAGGAGCCCCTGGGCACATCCTTTTTCCATTTTCCCTGGGAAAGAAAACTCAGCAGTCCAGGTTGCTGATGTCAGTTTGTAGGGCTCCCTTGGGTCTATCAGGGCAGCAGAAGTTTGAGGTGGGGACAACTTTGGAGTGGGGTCCATCCTTCGATATAAGGATTCTTTGCAGTGAGGCCCCAGCCTAGGGCCAGGGGCCCCGGGCACATCCTTTTTCCATTTTCTCTGGGAAAGAAAACTCAGCAGTCCAGGTTCCTGATGTCAGTTTGTAGGGCTCCCTTGGGTCTATCAGGGCAGCACAAGTTTGAGGTGGGGACAACTTCGGTGTGGGGACCATCCTTCAATATAAGGATTCTTTGCAGTGAGGGCCAGGGGCCCCCAGGCACATCCTTTTTCCATTTTCCCTGGGAAAGAAAACTCAGCAGTCCAGGTTGCTGATGTCAGTTTGTAGGGCTCCCTTGGGTCTATCAGGGCAGCACAAGTTTGAGGTGGGGACAACTTCGGAGTGGGGTCCATCCTTCGATATATGGATTCTTTGCAGTGAGGCCCCAGCCCAGGGCCAGGGGCCCCCGGGCACATCCTTTTCCCATTTTCCCTGGGAAAGAAAACTCAGCAGTCCAGGTTGCTGATGTCAGTTTGTAGGGCTCCCTTGGGTCTATCAGGGCAGCACAGGTTTGAGGTGGGGACAACTTCGGAGTGGGGTCCATCCTTCATTATAAGGATTCTTTGCAGTGAGGCCCCAGCCCAGGGCCAGGGGCCCCCGGGCACATCCTTTTCCCATTTTCCCTGGGAAAGAAAACTCAGCAGTCCAGGTTGCTGATGTCAGTTTGTAGGGCTCCCTTGGGTGTATCAGGGCAGCACAAGTTTGAGGTGGGGACAGCTTCGGTGTGGGGCCCATCCTTCGATATAAGGATTTTTTGCAGTCAGGGCCAGGGGCCCAGGGCCAGGGGCCCCTGGGCACATCAATTTTCCATTTCCCCTGGGAAAGAAAACTCAGCAGTCCAGGTTCCTGATGTCAGTTTGTAGGGCTCCCTTGGGTCTATCAGGGCAGCACAAGTTTGAGGTGGGGACATCTTCGGTGTGGGGTCCATCCTTCGATATAAGGATTTTTTGCAGTCAGGGCCAGGGGCCCCTGGGCACATCCTTTTTCCATTTTCCCTGGGAAAGAAAACTCAGCAGTCCAGGTTGCTGATGTCAGTTTGTAGGGCTCCCTTGGGTCTATCAGGGCAGCACAGGTTTGAGGTGGGGACAACTTTGGTGTGGGGTCCATCCTTCGATATAAGGATTTTTTGCAGTCAGGGCCAGGGGCCCCTGGGCACATCCTTTTTCCATTTTCCCTGGGAAAGAAAACTCAGCAGTCCAGGTTGCTGATGTCAGTTTGTAGGGCTCCCTTGGGTCTATCAGGGCAGCACAAGATTGAGGTTGGGACAACTTCGGTGTAGGGTCCATCCTTCAATATAAGGATTCTTTGCAGTCAGGGCCATGGGCCCCTCGGCACATCCTTTTTCCATTTTCCCTGGGAAAGAAAACTCAGCAGTCCAGGTTCCTGATGTCAGTTTGTAGGGCTGCCTTGGGTCTATCAGGGCAGCACAAGTTTGAGGTGGGGACAACTTTGGAGTGGGGTCCATCCTTCGATATAATGATTCTTTGCAGTGAGGCCCCAGCCCAGGGCCAGGGGCCCCCGGGCACAACCTTTTCCCATTTTCCCTGGGAAAGAAAACTCAGCAGTCCAGGTTGCTGATGTCAGTTTGTAGGGCTCCCTTCGGTCTATCAGGGCAGCACAAGTTTGAGGTGGGGACAACTTCGGTGTGGGGTCCATCCTTCGATATAAGGATTTTTTGCAGTCAGGGCATGGGGCCCAGGGCCAGGGACCCCTGGGCACATCCTTTTTCCATTTTCCCTGGGAAAGAAAACTCAGCAGTCCAGGTTCCTGATGTCACTTTGTAGGGCTCCCTTGGGTCTATCAGGGCAGCACAAGTTTGAGGTGGGGACATCTTCGGTGTGGGGTCCATCCTTCGATATAAGGATTCTTTGCAGTCAGGGCCAGGCTTCCCTGGGCATATCCTTTTTCCATTTTCCCTGGGAAAGAAAACTCAGCAGTCCAGGTTCCTGATGTCAGTTTGTAGGGCTGCCTTGGGTCTATCAGGGCAGCACAAGTTTGAGGTTGGGACAACTTCGGTCTGGGCTCCATCCTTCGATATATGGCTTCTTTGCAGTCAGGGCCAGGGGCCCCTGGGCACATCCTTTTTCCATTTTCCCTGGGAAAGAAAACTCAGCAGTCCAGGTTGCTGATGTCAGTTTGTAGGGCTCCCTTGGGTCTATCAGGGCAGCACAAGTTTGAGGTGGGGACAACTTCGGTGTGGGGTCCATCCTTCGATATAAGGATTCTTTGCAGTCAGGGCCAGGGGCCCCCGGGCACAACCTTTTTCCATTTTCCCTGGGAAAGAAAACTCAGCAGTCCAGGTTCCTGATGTCAGTTTGTAGAGTTCCCTTGGGTCTATCAGGGCAGCACAAGTTTGAGGTGGGGACAACTTCGGTGTGGGGTCCATCCTTCGATATAAGGATTTTTTGCAGTCAGGGCCAGGGGCCCCTGGGCATAACCTTTTTCCATTTTCCCTGGGAAAGAAAACTCAGCAGTCCAGGTTGCTGATGTCAGTTTGTAGGGCTCCCTTGGGTCTATCAGGGCAGCACAAGTTTGAGGTTGGGACATCTATGGTCTGGGCTCCATCCTTCGATATAAGGATTCTTTGCAGTCAGGGCCAGGGGCCCCCAGGCACATCCTTTTTCCATTTTCCCTGGGAAAGAAAACTCAGCAGTCCAGGTTCCTGATGTCAGTTTGTAGGGCTCCCTTGGGTCTATCAGGGCAGCACAAGTTTGAGGTTGGGACAACTTCGGTCTGGGCTCCATCCTTCGATATACGGATTCTTTGCAGTCAGGGCCAGGCTCCCCTGGGCATATCCTTTTTCCATTTTCCCTGGGAAAGAAAACTCAGCAGTCCAGGTTCCTGATGTCAGTTTGTAGGGCTCCCTTGGGTCTATCAGGGCAGCACAAGTTTGAGGTTGGGACAACTTCGGTCTGGGCTCCATCCTTCGATATACGGATTCTTTGCAGTGAGGTCCCAGCCCAGGGCCAGGGGCCACTGGGCACATCCTTTTTCCATTTTCCCTGGGAAAGAAAACTCAGCAGTCCAGGTTCCTGATGTCAGTTTGTAGGGCTCCCTTGGGTCTATCAGGGCAGCACAAGTTTGAGGTGGGGACATCTTTGGTGTGGGGTCCATCCTTCGATATAAGGATTTTTTGTAGTGAGGCCACTGCCCAGGGCCAGGGACCCCTGGGCACATCCTTTTTCCATTTTCCCTGGGAAAGAAAACTCAGCAGTCCAGGTTCCTGATGTCAGTTTGTAGGGCTCCCTTGGGTCTATCAGGGCAGCACAAGTTTGAGGTGGGGACATCTTCGGTGTGGGGTCCATCCTTCGATATAAGGATTCTTTGCAGTCAGGGACAGGAGCCCCTGGGCACATCCTTTTTCCATTTTCCCTGGGAAAGAAAACTCACCAGTCCAGGTTCCTGATGTCAGTTTGTAGGGCTCCCTTGGGTCTATCAGGGCAGCACAAGTTTGAGGTGGGGACAACTTTGGAGTGGGGTCCATCCTTCGATATAAGGAGTTTTTGCAATGAGGCCCCAGCCCAGGGTCTGTGGCCCCTGGGCACATCCTTTTTCCATTTTCCCTGGGAAAGAAAACTCAGCAGTCCAGGTTGCTGATGTCAGTTTGTAGGGCTCCCTTGGGTCTATCAGGGCAGCACAAGTTTGAGGTGGGGACATCTTCGGTGTGGGCTCCATCCTTCGATACATGGATTCTTTGCAGTCAGGGCCAGGGGCCCCTGGGCACACCCTTTTTCCATTTTCCCTGGGAAAGAAAACTCAGCAGTCCAGGTTGCTGATGTCAGTTTGTAGGGCTCCCTTGGGTCTATCAGGGCAGCACAAGTTTGAGGTGGGGACAATTTCGGTGTGGGGTCCATCCTTCGATATAAGGATTTTTTGCAGTCAGGGCCAGGGGCCCCTGGGCACATCCTTTTTCCATTTTCCCTGGGAAAGAAAACTCAGCAGTCCAGGTTCCTGATGTCAGTTTGTAGGGCTCCCTTGGGTCTATCAGGGCAGCACAAGTTTGAGGTAGGGACAACTTCGGTGTGGGGTCCATCCTTCAATATAACGATTTTTTGCAGTCAGGGCCAGGGGCCCAGGGCCAGGGGCCCCTGGGCACACCCTTTTTCCATTTTCCCTGGGAAAGAAAACTCAGCAGTCCAGGTTCCTGATGTCAGTTTGTAGGGCTCCCTTGGGTCTATCAGGGCAGCACAAGTTTGAGGTTGGGACAACTTCGGTGTGGGCTCCATCCTTCGATATATGGATTCTTTGCAGTCAAGGCCAGGGGCCCCTGGGCAGAACCTTTTTCCACTTTCCCTGGGAAAGAAAACTCAGCAGTCCAGGTTGCTGATGTCAGTTTGTAGGGCTCCCTTGGGTCTATCAGGGCAGCACAAGTTTGAGGTGGGGACAACTTCGGTGTGGGGTCCATCCTTCGATACCAGGATTTTGTGGAGTGAGGCCCCAGCCCAGGGTCAGTGGCCCCTGGGCACATCCTTTTTCCATTTTCCCTGGGAAAGAAAACTCAGCAGTCCAGGTTCCTGATGTCAGTTTGTAGGGCTCCCTTGGGTGTATCAGGGCAGCAGAAGTTTGAGGTGGGGACAACTTCGGTGTGGGGTCCATCCTTCGATATAAGGATTTCTTGCAGTGAGGTCCGTGCCCAGGGCCAGGGGCCCCAGGGCACATCCTTTTTCCATTTTCCCTGGGAAAGAAAACTCAGCAGTCCAGGTTCCTGATGTCAGTTTGTAGGGCTCCCTTGGGTCTATCAGGGCAGCACAAGTTTGAGGTGGGGACATCTTCGGTGTGGCTCCATCCTTCGATATAAGGATTCTTTGCAGTCAGGGACAGGAGCCCCTGGGCACAACCTTTTTCCATTTTCCCTGGGAAAGAAAACTCAGCAGTCCAGGTTGCTGATGTCAGTTTGTAGGGCTCCCTTGGGTCTATCAGGGCAGCAGAAGTTTGAGGTGGGGACAACTTTGGAGTGGGGTCCATCCTTCGATATAAGGATTCTTTGCAGTGAGGCCCCAGCCTAGGGCCAGGGGCCCCGGGCACATCCTTTTTCCATTTTCTCTGGGAAAGAAAACTCAGCAGTCCAGGTTCCTGATGTCAGTTTGTAGGGCTCCCTTGGGTCTATCAGGGCAGCACAAGTTTGAGGTGGGGACAACTTCGGTGTGGGGACCATCCTTCAATATAAGGATTCTTTGCAGTGAGGGCCAGGGGCCCCCAGGCACATCCTTTTTCCATTTTCCCTGGGAAAGAAAACTCAGCAGTCCAGGTTGCTGATGTCAGTTTGTAAGGCTCCCTTGGGTCTATCAGGGCAGCACAAGTTTGAGGTGGGGACAACTTCGGAGTGGGGTCCATCCTTCGATATATGGATTCTTTGCAGTGAGGCCCCAGCCCAGGGCCAGGGGCCCCCGGGCACATCCTTTTACCATTTTCCCTGGGAAAGAAAACTCAGCAGTCCAGGTTGCTGATGTCAGTTTGTAGGGCTCCCTTGGGTCTATCAGGGCAGCACAAGTTTGAGGTGGGGACAGCTTCGGTGTGGGGCCCATCCTTCGATATAAGGATTTTTTGCAGTCAGGGCCAGGGGCCCAGGGCCAGGGGCCCCTGGGCACATCAATTTTCCATTTCCCCTGGGAAAGAAAACTCAGCAGTCCAGGTTCCTGATGTCAGTTTGTAGGGCTCCCTTGGGTCTATCAGGGCAGCACAAGTTTGAGGTGGGGACATCTTCGGTGTGGGGTCCATCCTTCGATATAAGGATTTTTTGCAGTCAGGGCCAGGGGCCCCTGGGCACATCCTTTTTCCATTTTCCCTGGGAAAGAAAACTCAGCAGTCCAGGTTCCTGATGTCAGTTTGTAGGGCTCCCTTGGGTCTATCAGGGCAGCACAAGTTTGAGGTAGGGACAACTTCGGTGTGGGGTCCATCCTTCGATATAAGGATTTTTTGCAGTCAGGGCCAGGGGCCCCTGGGCACATCCTTTTTCCATTTTCCCTGGGAAAGAAAACTCAGCAGTCCAGGTTCCTGATGTCAGTTTGTAGGGCTCCCTTGGGTCTATCAGGGCAGCACAAGTTTGAGGTGGGGACATCTTCGGTGTGGGGTCCATCCTTCGATATAAGGATCCTTTGCAGTCAGGGCCAGGCTTCCCTGGGCATATCCTTTTTCCATTTTCCCTGGGAAAGAAAACTCAGCAGTCCAGGTTCCTGATGTCAGTTTGTAGGGCTCCCTTGGGTGTATCAGGGCAGCACAAGTTTGAGGTTGGGACAACTTCGGTCTGGGCTCCATCCTTCGATATATGGATTCTTTGCAGTCAGGGCCAGGGGCCCCTGGGCACATCCTTTTTCCATTTTCCCTGGGAAAGAAAACTCAGCAGTCCAGGTTGCTGATGTCAGTTTGTAGGGCTCCCTTGGGTCTATCAGGGCAGCACAAGATTGAGGTTGGGACAACTTCGGTGTAGGGTCCATCCTTCAATATAAGGATTCTTTGCAGTGAGGGCCATGGGCCCCTCGGCACATCCTTTTTCCATTTTCCCTGGGAAAGAAAACTCAGCAGTCCAGGTTCCTGATGTCAGTTTGTAGGGCTGCCTTGGGTCTATCAGGGCAGCACAAGTTTGAGGTGGGGACAACTTTGGAGTGGGGTCCATCCTTCGATATAATGATTCTTTGCAGTGAGGCCCCAGCCCAGGGCCAGGGGCCCCCGGGCACAACCTTTTCCCATTTTCCCTGGGAAAGAAAACTCAGCAGTCCAGGTTGCTGATGTCAGTTTGTAGGGCTCCCTTGGGTCTATCAGGGCAGCACAAGTTTGAGGTGGGGACAACTTCGGTGTGGGGTCCATCCTTCGATATAAGGATTTTTTGCAGTCAGGGCATGGGGCCCAGGGCCAGGGACGCCTGGGCACATCCTTTTTCCATTTTCCCTGGGAAAGAAAACTCAGCAGTCCAGGTTCCTGATGTGACTTTGTAGGGCTCCCTTGGGTCTATCAGGGCAGCACAAGTTTGAGGTGGGGACATCTTCGGTGTGGGGTCCATCCTTCGATATAAGGATTTTTTGCAGTCAGGGCCAGGCTTCCCTGGGCATATCCTTTTTCCATTTTCCCTGGGAAAGAAAACTCAGCAGTCCAGGTTCCTGATGTCAGTTTGTAGGGCTGCCTTGGGTCTATCAGGGCAGCACAAGTTTGAGGTTGGGACAACTTCGGTCTGGGCTCCATCCTTCGATATATGGCTTCTTTGCAGTCAGGGCCAGGGGCCCCTGGGCACATCCTTTGGCCATTTTCCCTGGGAAAGAAAACTCAGCAGTCCAGGTTCCTGATGTCAGTTTGTAGGGCTCCCTTGGGTCTATCAGGGCAGCACAAGTTTGAGGTGGGGACAACTTCGGTGTGGGGTCCATCCTTCGATATAAGGATTCTTTGCAGACAGGGCCATGGGCCCCTGGGCACATCCTTTTTCCATTTTCCCTGGGAAAGAAAACTCAGCAGTCCAGGTTCCTGATGTCAGTTTGTAGGGCTCCCTTGGGTCTATCAGGGCAGCACAAGTTTGAGGTGGGGACAACTTTGGAGTGGGGTCCATCCTTCGATATAATGATTCTT
Organism: Lonchura striata; assembly: GCF_046129695.1. NCBI lineage: Eukaryota > Metazoa > Chordata > Aves > Passeriformes > Estrildidae > Lonchura > Lonchura striata. Next base: position 1,156,283 of record NC_134636.1, on the reverse strand, counting down.
TGCAGTGAGGCCCCAGCCCAGGGCCAGGGGCCCCCGGGCACAACCTTTTCCCATTTTCCCTGGGAAAGAAAACTCAGCAGTCCAGGTTGCTGATGTCAGTTTGTAGGGCTCCCTTGGGTCTATCAGGGCAGCACAAGTTTGAGGTGGGGACAACTTCGGTGTGGGGTCCATCCTTCGATATAAGGATTTTTTGCAGTCAGGGTATGGGGCCCAGTGCCAGGGGCCCCTGGGCACATCCTTTTTCCATTTTCCCTGGGAAAGAAAACTCAGCAGTCCAGGTTCCTGATGTCAGTTTGTAGGGCTCCCTTGGGTCTATCAGGGCAGCACAAGTTTGAGGTGGGGACATCTTCGGTGTGGGGTCCATCCTTCGATATAAGGATTCTTTGCAGTCAGGGCCAGGCTTCCCTGGGCATATCCTTTTTCCATTTTCCCTGGGAAAGAAAACTCAGCAGTCCAGGTTCCTGATGTCAGTTTGTAGGGCTCCCTTGGGTCTATCAGGGCAGCACAAGTTTGAGGTTGGGACAACTTCGGTCTGGGCTCCATCCTTCGATATATGGATTCTTTGCAGTCAGGGCCAGGGGCCCCTGGGCACATCCTTTTTCCATTTTCCCTGGGAAAGAAAACTCAGCAGTCCAGGTTGCTGATGTCAGTTTGTAGGGCTCCCTTGGGTCTATCAGGGCAGTACAAGTTTGAGGTGGGGACAACTTCGGTGTGGGGTCCATCCTTCGATATAAGGATTCTTTGCAGTGAGGTCCCAGCCCAGGGCCAGGGGCCACTGGGCACATCCTTTTTCCATTTTCCCTGGGAAAGAAAACTCAGCAGTCCAGGTTCCTGATGTCAGTTTGTAGGGCTGCCTTGGGTGTATCAGGGCAGCACAAGTTTGAGGTGGGGACATCTTCGGTGTGGGGTCCATCCTTCGATATAAGGATTTTTTGCAGTCAGGGCCAGGGGCCCCTGGGCACATCCTTTTTCCATTTTCCCTGGGAAAGAAAACTCAGCAGTCCAGGTTCCTGTTGTCAGTTTGTAGGGCTCCCTTGGGTCTATCAGGGCAGCACAAGTTTGAGGTAGGGACAACTTCGGTGTGGGGTCCATCCTTCGATATAAGGATTTTTTGCAGTCAGGGCCAGGGGCCCCTGGGCACATCCTTTTTCCATTTTCCCTGGGAAAGAAAACTCAGCAGTCCAGGTTCCTGATGTCAGTTTGTAGGGCTCCCTTGGGTCTATCAGGGCAGCACAAGTTTGAGGTGGGGACATCTTCGGTGTGGGGTCCATCCTTCGATATAAGGATTCTTTGCAGTCAGGGCCAGGCTTCCCTGGGCATATCCTTTTTCCATTTTCCCTGGGAAAGAAAACTCAGCAGTCCAGGTTCCTGATGTCAGTTTGTAGGGCTCCCTTGGGTGTATCAGGGCAGCACAAGTTTGAGGTTGGGACAACTTCGGTCTGGGCTCCATCCTTCGATATATGGATTCTTTGCAGTCAGGGCCAGGGGCCCCTGGGCACATCCTTTTTCCATTTTCCCTGGGAAAGAAAACTCAGCAGTCCAGGTTGCTGATGTCAGTTTGTAGGGCTCCCTTGGGTCTATCAGGGCAGCACAAGATTGAGGTTGGGACAACTTCGGTGTAGGGTCCATCCTTCAATATAAGGATTCTTTGCAGTCAGGGCCATGGGCCCCTCGGCACATCCTTTTTCCATTTTCCCTGGGAAAGAAAACTCAGCAGTCCAGGTTCCTGATGTCAGTTTGTAGGGCTCCCTTGGGTCTATCAGGGCAGCACAAGTTTGAGGTGGGGACAACTTTGGAGTGGGGTCCATCCTTCGATATAATGATTCTTTGCAGTGAGGCCCCAGCCCAGGGCCAGGGGCCCCCGGGCACAACCTTTTCCCATTTTCCCTGGGAAAGAAAACTCAGCAGTCCAGGTTGCTGATGTCAGTTTGTAGGGCTCCCTTGGGTCTATCAGGGCAGCACAAGTTTGAGGTGGGGACAACTTCGGTGTGGGGTCCATCCTTCGATATAAGGATTTTTTGCAGTCAGGGCATGGGGCCCAGGGCCAGGGACCCCTGGGCACATCCTTTTTCCATTTTCCCTGGGAAAGAAAACTCAGCAGTCCAGGTTCCTGATGTCAGTTTGTAGGGCTGCCTTGGGTCTATCAGGGCAGCACAAGTTTGAGGTGGGGACAACTTCGGTGTGGGGTCCATCCTTCAATATAAGGATTTTTTGCAGTCAGGGCCAGGGGCCCCTGGGCACATCCTTTTTCCATTTTCCCTGGCAAAGAAAACTCAGCAGTCCAGGTTCCTGATGTCAGTTTGTTGGGCTGCCTTGGGTCTATCAGGGCAGCACAAGTTTGAGGTGGGGACAACTTCGGTGTGGGGTCCATCCTTCGATATAAGGATTTTTTGCAGTGAAGACCCTGCCCAGGGCAAGGGGGCCCCTGGGCACATCCTTTTTCCATTTTCCCTGGGAAAGAAAACTCAGCAGTCCAGGTTCCTGATGTCAGTTTGTAGGGCTCCCTTGGGTCTATCAGGGCAGCACCAGTTTGAGGTGGGGACAACTTCGGTGTGGGGTCCATCCTTCAATATAAGGATTTTTTGCAGTCAGGGCCAGGGGCCCCTGGGCACATCCTTTTTCCATTTTCCCTGGGAAAGAAAACTCAGCAGTCCAGGTTCCTGATGTCAGTTTGTAGGGCTGCCTTGGGTCTATCAGGGCAGCACAAGTTTGAGGTGGGGACAACTTCGGTGTGGGGTCCATCCTTCGATATAAGGATTTTTTGCAGTGAAGACCCTGCCCAGGGCAAGGGGGCCCCTGGGCACATCCTTTTTCCATTTTCCCTGGGAAAGAAAACTCAGCAGTCCAGGTTCCTGATGTCAGTTTGTAGGGCTCCCTTGGGTGTATCAGGGCAGCACAAGTTTGAGGTGGGGAGAACTTCGGTGTGGGGTCCATCCTTCGATATAAGGATTTTTTGCAGTCAGGGCCAGGGGTCCAGGGCCAGGGGCCCCTGGGCACATCCTTTGTCCATTTTCCCTGGGAAAGAAAACTCAGCAGTCCAGGTTCCTGATGTCAGTTTGTAGGGCTCCCTTGGGTCTATCAGGGCAGTACAAGTTTGAGGTGGGGACAACTTCGGTGTGGGGTCCATCCTTCGATATAAGGATTTCTTGCAGTCAGGGCCAGAGGCCCCTGGGCACAACCTTTTTCCATTTTCCCTGGGAAAGAAAACTCAGCAGTCCAGGTTCCTGATGTCAGTTTGTAGGGCTGCCTTTGGTCTATCAGGGCAGCACAAGTTTGAGGTGGGGACAACTTCGGTGTGGGGTCCATCCTTCGATATAAGGATTTTTTGCTTTGAAGACCCTGCCCAGGGCAAGGGGGCCCCTGGGCACATCCTTTTTCCATTTTCCCTGGCAAAGAAAACTCAGCAGTCCAGGTTCCTGATGTCAGTTTGTAGGGCTCCCTTGGGTCTATCAGGGCAGCACAAGTTTGAGGTTGGGACAACTTCGGTCTGGGCTCCATCCTTCGATATATGGATTCTTTGCAGTCAAGGCCAGGGGCCCCTGGGCACAAACTTTTTCCACTTTCCCTGGGAAAGAAAACTCAGCAGTCCAGGTTGCTGATGTCAGTTTGTAGGGCTCCCTTGGGTCTATCAGGGCAGCACAAGTTTGAGGTGGGGACAACTTCGGTGTGGGGTCCATCCTTCGATATAAGGATTCTTTGAAGTGAGGACCCAGCCCAGGGCCAGGGGCCCCTGGGCACATCCTTTTTCCATTTTCCCTGGGAAAGAAAACTCAGCAGTCCAGGTTCCTGATGTCAGTTTGTAGGGCTCCCTTGGGTCTATCAGGGCAGCACAAGTTTGAGGTGGGGACAACTTCGGTGTGGGGTCCATCCTTCGATATAAGGATTTTTTGCAGTCAGGGCATGGGGCCCAGGGCCAGGGGCCCCTGGGCACATCAATTTTCCATTTCCCCTGGGAAAGAAAACTCAGCAGTCCAGGTTCCTGATGTCAGTTTGTAGGGCTCCCTTGGGTCTATCAGGGCAGCACAAGTTTGAGGTGGGGACATCTTCGGTGTGGGGTCCATCCTTCTATATAAGGATTCTTTGCAGTCAGGGCCAGGAGCCCCTGGGCACATCTTTTTTCCATTTTCCCTGGGAAAGAAAACTCATCAGTCCAGGTTGCTGATGTCAGTTTGTAGGGCTCCCTTGGGTGTATCAGGGCAGCACAAGTTTGAGGTGGGGACATCTTCGGTGTGGGTCCATCCTTCGATATAAGGATTTTTTGCAGTGAAGACCCTGCCCAGGGCAAGGGGGCCCCTGGGCACATCCTTTTTCCATTTTCCCTGGGAAAGAAAACTCAGCAGTCCAGGTTCCTGATGTCAGTTTGTAGGGCTCCCTTGGGTCTATCAGGGCAGCACCAGTTTGAGGTGGGGACAACTTCGGTGTGGGGTCCATCCTTCAATATAAGGATTTTTTGCAGTCAGGGCCAGGGGCCCCTGGGCACATCCTTTTTCCATTTTCCCTGGGAAAGAAAACTCAGCAGTCCAGGTTCCTGATGTCAGTTTGTAGGGCTGCCTTGGGTCTATCAGGGCAGCACAAGTTTGAGGTGGGGACAACTTCGGTGTGGGGTCCATCCTTCGATATAAGGATTTTTTGCAGTGAAGACCCTGCCCAGGGCAAGGGGGCCCCTGGGCACATCCTTTTTCCATTTTCCCTGGGAAAGAAAACTCAGCAGTCCAGGTTCCTGATGTCAGTTTGTAGGGCTCCCTTGGGTGTATCAGGGCAGCACAAGTTTGAGGTGGGGAGAACTTCGGTGTGGGGTCCATCCTTCGATATAAGGATTTTTTGCAGTCAGGGCCAGGGGTCCAGGGCCAGGGGCCCCTGGGCACATCCTTTGTCCATTTTCCCTGGGAAAGAAAACTCAGCAGTCCAGGTTCCTGATGTCAGTTTGTAGGGCTCCCTTGGGTCTATCAGGGCAGTACAAGTTTGAGGTGGGGACAACTTCGGTGTGGGGTCCATCCTTCGATATAAGGATTTCTTGCAGTCAGGGCCAGAGGCCCCTGGGCACAACCTTTTTCCATTTTCCCTGGGAAAGAAAACTCAGCAGTCCAGGTTCCTGATGTCAGTTTGTAGGGCTGCCTTTGGTCTATCAGGGCAGCACAAGTTTGAGGTGGGGACAACTTCGGTGTGGGGTCCATCCTTCGATATAAGGATTTTTTGCTTTGAAGACCCTGCCCAGGGCAAGGGGGCCCCTGGGCACATCCTTTTTCCATTTTCCCTGGCAAAGAAAACTCAGCAGTCCAGGTTCCTGATGTCAGTTTGTAGGGCTCCCTTGGGTCTATCAGGGCAGCACAAGTTTGAGGTTGGGACAACTTCGGTCTGGGCTCCATCCTTCGATATATGGATTCTTTGCAGTCAAGGCCAGGGGCCCCTGGGCACAAACTTTTTCCACTTTCCCTGGGAAAGAAAACTCAGCAGTCCAGGTTGCTGATGTCAGTTTGTAGGGCTCCCTTGGGTCTATCAGGGCAGCACAAGTTTGAGGTGGGGACAACTTCGGTGTGGGGTCCATCCTTCGATATAAGGATTCTTTGAAGTGAGGACCCAGCCCAGGGCCAGGGGCCCCTGGGCACATCCTTTTTCCATTTTCCCTGGGAAAGAAAACTCAGCAGTCCAGGTTCCTGATGTCAGTTTGTAGGGCTCCCTTGGGTCTATCAGGGCAGCACAAGTTTGAGGTGGGGACAACTTCGGTGTGGGGTCCATCCTTCGATATAAGGATTTTTTGCAGTCAGGGCATGGGGCCCAGGGCCAGGGGCCCCTGGGCACATCAATTTTCCATTTCCCCTGGGAAAGAAAACTCAGCAGTCCAGGTTCCTGATGTCAGTTTGTAGGGCTCCCTTGGGTCTATCAGGGCAGCACAAGTTTGAGGTGGGGACATCTTCGGTGTGGGGTCCATCCTTCTATATAAGGATTCTTTGCAGTCAGGGCCAGGAGCCCCTGGGCACATCTTTTTTCCATTTTCCCTGGGAAAGAAAACTCATCAGTCCAGGTTGCTGATGTCAGTTTGTAGGGCTCCCTTGGGTGTATCAGGGCAGCACAAGTTTGAGGTGGGGACATCTTCGGTGTGGGGTCCATCCTTCGATATAAGGATTTTTTGCAGTCAGGGCCAGGGGCCCCTGGGCACATCCTTTTTCCATTTTCCCTGGGAAAGAAAACTCAGCAGTCGAGGTTCCTGATGTCAGTTTGTAGGGCTCCCTTGGGTCTATCAGGGCAGCACAAGTTTGAGGTAGGGACAACTTCGGTGTGGGGTCCATCCTTCGATATAAGGATTTTTTGCAGTGAAGACCCTGCCCAGGGCCAGGGGCCCCAGGGCACATCCTTTTTCCATTTTCCCAGGGAAAGAAAACTCAGCAGTCCAGGTTGCTGATGTCAGTTTGTAGGGCTCCCTTGGGTCTATCAGGGCAGCACAAGTTTGAGGTGGGGACAACTTCGGTGTGGGGTCCATCCTTCGATATAAGGATTTTTGCAGTCAGGGCCAGGGACCCCTTGGCACATCCTTTTTCCATTTTCCCTGGGAAAGAAAACTCAGCAGTCCAGGTTCCTGATGTCAGTTTGTAGGGCTGCCTTGGGTCTATCAGGGCAGCACAAGTTTGAGGTGGGGACAACTTCGGTGTGGGGTCCATCCTTCGATATAAGGATTTTTGCAGTCAGGGCCAGGGACCCCTTGGCACATCCTTTTTCCATTTTCCCTGGGAAAGAAAACTCAGCAGTCCAGGTTCCTGATGTCAGTTTGTAGGGCTGCCTTGGGTCTATCAGGGCAGCACAAGTTTGAGGTTGGGACATCTTCGGTGTGGGGTCCATCCTTCGATATAAGGATTCTTTGCAGTCAGGGCCAGGAGCCCCTGGGCACATCCTTTTTCCATTTTCCCTGGGAAAGAAAACTCAGCAGTCCAGGTTCCTGATGTCAGTTTGTTGGGCTCCCTTGGGTCTATCAGGGCAGCACAAGTTTGAGGTGGGGACAACTTTGGTGTGAGGTCCATCCTTCGATATAAGGATTTTTTGCAGTGAAAACCCTGCTCAGGGCCAGGGACCCCTGGGCACATCCTTTGGCCATTTTCCCTGGGAAAGAAAAATCAGCAGTCCAGCTTCCTGATGTCAGTTTGTAGGGCTCCCTTGGGTGTATCAGGGCAGCACAAGTTTGAGGTGGGGACAACTTCGGTGTGGGGTCCATCCTTCGATATAAGGATTCTTTGCAGTGAGGCCCCAGCCCAGGGTCAGTGGCCCCTGGGCACATCCTTTTTCCATTTTCCCTGGGAAAGAAAACTCAGCAGTCCAGGTTCCTGATGTCAGTTTGTAGGGCTCCCTTGGGTCTATCAGGGCAGCACAAGTTTGAGGTGGGGACATCTTCGGTGTGGGGTCCATCCTTTGATATAAGGATTTTTTGTAGTTAGGTTCCAGCCCAGGGCCAGGGATCCCTGGGCACATCCTTTGGCCATTTTCCCTGGGAAAGAAAACTCAGCAGTCCAGGTTCCTCATGTCAGTTTGTAGGGCTCCCTTGGGTCTATCAGGGCAGCACAAGTTTGAGGTGGGGACAACTTCGGTGTGGGGTCCATCCTTCGATATAATGATTCTTTGCATTGAGGCCCCAGCCCAGGGCCAGGGGACCCTGGGCACATCCTTTTTCCATTTTCCCTGGGAAAGAAAACTCAGCAGTCCAGGTTGCTGATGTCAGTTTGTAGGGCTCCCTTGGGTCTATCAGGGCAGCACAAGTTTGAGGTGGGGACAACTTCGGTGTGGGGTCTATCCTTCGATATAAGGATTTCTTGCAGTGAGGTCCGTGCCCAGGGCCAGGGGCCCCAGGGCACATCCTTTTTCCATTTTCCCTGGGAAAGAAAACTCAGCAGTCCAGGTTCCTGATGTCAGTTTGTAGGGCTCCCTTGGGTGTATCAGGGCAGCACAAGTTTGAGGTGGGGACAACTTCGGTGTGGGGTCCATCCTTCGATATAAGGATTCTTTGCAGTCAGGGCCAGGGGCCCCCGGGCACAACCTTTTTCCATTTTCCCTGGGAAAGAAAACTCAGCAGTCCAGGTTCCTGATGTCAGTTTGTAGAGTTCCCTTGGGTCTATCAGGGCAGCACAAGTTTGAGGTGGGGACAACTTCGGTGTGGTGTCCATCCTTCGATATAAGGATTTTTCGCAGTCAGGGCCAGGGGCCCCTGGGCGTAACCTTTTTCCATTTTCCCTGGGAAAGAAAACTCAGCAGTCCAGGTTGCTGATGTCAGTTTGTAGGGCTCCCTTGGGTCTATCAGGGCAGCACAAGTTTGAGGTTGGGACATCTATGGTCTGGGCTCCATCCTTCGATATAAGGATTCTTTGCAGTCAGGGCCAGGGGCCCCCAGGCACATCCTTTTTCCATTTTCCCTGGGAAAGAAAACTCATCAGTCCAGGTTGCTGATGTCAGTTTGTAGGGCTCCCTTGGGTCTATCAGGGCAGCACAAGTTTGAGGTGGGGACAACTTCGGTGTGGGGTCCATCCTTCGATATATGGATTCTTTGCAGTCAGGGCCAGGCTCCCCTGGGCATATCCTTTTTCCATTTTCCCTGGGAAAGAAAACTCAGCAGTCCAGGTTCCTGATGTCAGTTTGTAGGGCTCCCTTGGGTCTATCAGGGCAGCACAAGTTTGAGGTTGGGACAACTTCGGTCTGGGCTCCATCCTTCGATATACGGATTCTTTGCAGTGAGGTCCCAGCCCAGGGCCAGGGGCCACTGGGCACATCCTTTTTCCATTTTCCCTGGGAAAGAAAACTCAGCAGTCCAGGTTCCTGGTGTCAGTTTGTAGGGCTGCCTTGGGTCTATCAGGGCAGCACAAGTTTGAGGTGGGGACAACTTCGGTCTGGGGTCCATCCTTCGATATAAGGATTTTTTGCAGTCAGGGCCAGGGGCCCCTGGGCACATCCTTTTTCCATTTTCCCTGGGAAAGAAAACTCAGCAGTCCAGGTTCCTGATGTCAGTTTGTAGGGCTCCCTTGGGTCTATCAGGGCAGCACAAGTTTGAGGTGGGGACATCTTCGGTGTGGGGTCCATCCTTCGATATAAGGATTCTTTGCAGTCAGGGCCAGGAGCCCCTGGGCACATCCTTTTTCCATTTTCCCTGGGAAAGAAAACTCAGCAGTCCAGGTTGCTGATGTCAGTTTGTAGGGCTCCCTTGGGTCTATCAGGGCAGCAGAAGTTTGAGGTGGGGACAACTTTGGAGTGGGGTCCATCCTTCGATATAAGGATTCTTTGCAGTGAGGCCCCAGCCTAGGGCCAGGGGCCCCGGGCACATCCTTTTTCCATTTTCTCTGGGAAAGAAAACTCAGCAGTCCAGGTTCCTGATGTCAGTTTGTAGGGCTCCCTTGGGTCTATCAGGGCAGCACAAGTTTGAGGTGGGGACAACTTCGGTGTGGGGACCATCCTTCAATATAAGGATTCTTTGCAGTGAGGGCCAGGGGCCCCCAGGCACATCCTTTTTCCATTTTCCCTGGGAAAGAAAACTCAGCAGTCCAGGTTGCTGATGTCAGTTTGTAAGGCTCCCTTGGGTCTATCAGGGCAGCACAAGTTTGAGGTGGGGACAACTTCGGTGTGGGGTCCATCCTTCGATATAAGGATTTTTGCAGTCAGGGCCAGGGACCCCTTGGCACATCCTTTTTCCATTTTCCCTGGGAAAGAAAACTCAGCAGTCCAGGTTCCTGATGTCAGTTTGTAGGGCTGCCTTGGGTCTATCAGGGCAGCACAAGTTTGAGGTTGGGACATCTTCGGTGTGGGGTCCATCCTTCGATATAAGGATTCTTTGCAGTCAGGGCCAGGAGCCCCTGGGCACATCCTTTTTCCATTTTCCCTGGGAAAGAAAACTCAGCAGTCCAGGTTCCTCATGTCAGTTTGTTGGGCTCCCTTGGGTCTATCAGGGCAGCACAAGATTGAGGTGGGGACAACTTTGGTGTGAGGTCCATCCTTCGATATAAGGATTTTTTGCAGTGAAAACCCTGCTCAGGGCCAGGGACCCCTGGGCACATCCTTTGGCCATTTTCCCTGGGAAAGAAAAATCAGCAGTCCAGCTTCCTGATGTCAGTTTGTAGGGCTCCCTTGGGTGTATCAGGGCAGCACAAGTTTGAGGTGGGGACAACTTCGGTGTGGGGTCCATCCTTCGATATAAGGATTTTGTGCAGTGAGGCCCCAGCCCAGGGTCAGTGGCCCCTGGGCACATCCTTTTTCCATTTTCCCTGGGAAAGAAAACTCAGCAGTCCAGGTTCCTGATGTCAGTTTGTAGGGCTCCCTTGGGTCTATCAGGGCAGCACAAGTTTGAGGTGGGGACATCTTCGGTGTGGGGTCCATCCTTTGATATAAGGATTTTTTGTAGTTAGGTTCCAGCCCAGGGCCAGGGATCCCTGGGCACATCCTTTGGCCATTTTCCCTGGGAAAGAAAACTCAGCAGTCCAGGTTCCTCATGTCAGTTTGTAGGGCTCCCTTGGGTCTATCAGGGCAGCACAAGTTTGAGGTGGGGACAACTTCGGTGTGGGGTCCATCCTTCGATATAATGATTCTTTGCATTGAGGCCCCAGCCCAGGGCCAGGGGCCCCTGGGCACATCCTTTTTCCATTTTCCCTGGGAAAGAAAACTCAGCAGTCCAGGTTGCTGATGTCAGTTTGTAGGGCTCCCTTGGGTCTATCAGGGCAGCACAAGTTTGAGGTGGGGACAACTTCGGTGTGGGGTCTATCCTTCGATATAAGGATTTCTTGCAGTGAGGTCCGTGCCCAGGGCCAGGGGCCCCAGGGCACATCCTTTTTCCATTTTCCCTGGGAAAGAAAACTCAGCAGTCCAGGTTCCTGATGTCAGTTTGTAGGGCTCCCTTGGGTGTATCAGGGCAGCACAAGTTTGAGGTGGGGACAACTTCGGTGTGGGGTCCATCCTTCGATATAAGGATTCTTTGCAGTCAGGGCCAGGGGCCCCCGGGCACAACCTTTTTCCATTTTCCCTGGGAAAGAAAACTCAGCAGTCCAGGTTCCTGATGTCAGTTTGTAGAGTTCCCTTGGGTCTATCAGGGCAGCACAAGTTTGAGGTGGGGACAACTTCGGTGTGGTGTCCATCCTTCGATATAAGGATTTTTCGCAGTCAGGGCCAGGGGCCCCTGGGCATAACCTTTTTCCATTTTCCCTGGGAAAGAAAACTCAGCAGTCCAGGTTGCTGATGTCAGTTTGTAGGGCTCCCTTGGGTCTATCAGGGCAGCACAAGTTTGAGGTTGGGACATCTATGGTCTGGGCTCCATCCTTCGATATAAGGATTCTTTGCAGTCAGGGCCAGGGGCCCCCAGGCACATCCTTTTTCCATTTTCCCTGGGAAAGAAAACTCATCAGTCCAGGTTGCTGATGTCAGTTTGTAGGGCTCCCTTGGGTCTATCAGGGCAGCACAAGTTTGAGGTGGGGACAACTTCGGTGTGGGGTCCATCCTTCGATATATGGATTCTTTGCAGTCAGGGCCAGGCTCCCCTGGGCATATCCTTTTTCCATTTTCCCTGGGAAAGAAAACTCAGCAGTCCAGGTTCCTGATGTCAGTTTGTAGGGCTCCCTTGGGTCTATCAGGGCAGCACAAGTTTGAGGTTGGGACAACTTCGGTCTGGGCTCCATCCTTCGATATACGGATTCTTTGCAGTGAGGTCCCAGCCCAGGGCCAGGGGCCACTGGGAACATCCTTTTTCCATTTTCCCTGGGAAAGAAAACTCAGCAGTCCAGGTTCCTGATGTCAGTTTGTAGGGCTGCCTTGGGTCTATCAGGGCAGCACAAGTTTGAGGTGGGGACATCTTCGGTGTGGGGTCCATCCTTCGATATAAGGATTCTTTGCAGTCAGGGCCAGGAGCCCCTGGGCACATCCTTTTTCCATTTTCCCTGGGAAAGAAAACTCAGCAGTCCAGGTTCCTGATGTCAGTTTGTTGGGCTCCCTTGGGTCTATCAGGGCAGCACAAGTTTGAGGTGGGGACTACTTTGGTGTGAGGTCCATCCTTCGATATAAGGATTTTTTGCAGTGAAAACCCTGCTCAGGGCCAGGGACCCCTGGGCACATCCTTTGGCCATTTTCCCTGGGAAAGAAAAATCAGCAGTCCAGCTTCCTGATGTCAGTTTGTAGGGCTCCCTTGGGTGTATCAGGGCAGCACAAGTTTGAGGTGGGGACAACTTCGGTGTGGGGTCCATCCTTCGATATAAGGATTTTGTGCAGTGAGGCCCCAGCCCAGGGTCAGTGGCCCCTGGGCACATCCTTTTTCCATTTTCCCTGGGAAAGAAAACTCAGCAGTCCAGGTTCCTGATGTCAGTTTGTAGGGCTCCCTTGGGTCTATCAGGGCAGCACAAGTTTGAGGTGGGGACATCTTCGGTGTGGGGTCCATCCTTTGATATAAGGATTTTTTGTAGTTAGGTTCCAGCCCAGGGCCAGGGATCCCTGGGCACATCCTTTGGCCATTTTCCCTGGGAAAGAAAACTCAGCAGTCCAGGTTCCTGATGTCAGTTTGTAGGGCTCCCTTGGGTCTATCAGGGCAGCACAAGTTTGAGGTGGGGACAACTTCGGTGTGGGGTCCATCCTTCGATATAATGATTCTTTGCATTGAGGCCCCAGCCCAGGGCCAGGGGCCCCTGGGCACATCCTTTTTCCATTTTCCCTGGGAAAGAAAACTCAGCAGTCCAGGTTGCTGATGTCAGTTTGTAGGGCTCCCTTGGGTCTATCAGGGCAGCACAAGTTTGAGGTGGGGACAACTTCGGTGTGGGGTCTATCCTTCGATATAAGGATTTCTTGCAGTGAGGTCCGTGCCCAGGGCCAGGGGCCCCAGGGCACATCCTTTTTCCATTTTCCCTGGGAAAGAAAACTCAGCAGTCCAGGTTCCTGATGTCAGTTTGTAGGGCTCCCTTGGGTGTATCAGGGCAGCACAAGTTTGAGGTGGGGACAACTTCGGTGTGGGGTCCATCCTTCGATATAAGGATTCTTTGCAGTCAGGGCCAGGGGCCCCCGGGCACAACCTTTTTCCATTTTCCCTGGGAAAGAAAACTCAGCAGTCCAGGTTCCTGATGTCAGTTTGTAGAGTTCCCTTGGGTCTATCAGGGCAGCACAAGTTTGAGGTGGGGACAACTTCGGTGTGGTGTCCATCCTTCGATATAAGGATTTTTCGCAGTCAGGGCCAGGGGCCCCTGGGCATAACCTTTTTCCATTTTCCCTGGGAAAGAAAACTCAGCAGTCCAGGTTGCTGATGTCAGTTTGTAGGGCTCCCTTGGGTCTATCAGGGCAGCACAAGTTTGAGGTTGGGACATCTATGGTCTGGGCTCCATCCTTCGATATAAGGATTCTTTGCAGTCAGGGCCAGGGGCCCCCAGGCACATCCTTTTTCCATTTTCCCTGGGAAAGAAAACTCATCAGTCCAGGTTGCTGATGTCAGTTTGTAGGGCTCCCTTGGGTCTATCAGGGCAGCACAAGTTTGAGGTGGGGACAACTTCGGTGTGGGGTCCATCCTTCGATATATGGATTCTTTGCAGTCAGGGCCAGGCTCCCCTTGGCACATCCTTTTTCCATTTTCCCTGGGAAAGAAAACTCAGCAGTCCAGGTTCCTGATGTCAGTTTGTAGGGCTCCCTTGGGTCTATCAGGGCAGCACAAGTTTGAGGTTGGGACAACTTCGGTCTGGGCTCCATCCTTCGATATACGGATTCTTTGCAGTGAGGTCCCAGCCCAGGGCCAGGGGCCACTGGGCACATCCTTTTTCCATTTTCCCTGGGAAAGAAAACTCAGCAGTCCAGGTTCCTGATGTCAGTTTGTAGGGCTGCCTTGGGTCTATCAGGGCAGCACAAGTTTGAGGTGGGGACAACTTCGGTGTGGGGTCCATCCTTCGATATAAGGATTTTTTGCAGTCAGGGCCAGGGGCCCCTGGGCACATCCTTTTTCCATTTTCCCTGGGAAAGAAAACTCAGCAGTCCAGGTTCCTGATGTCAGTTTGTAGGGCTCCCTTGGGTCTATCAGGGCAGCACAAGTTTGAGGTGGGGACATCTTCGGTGTGGGGTCCATCCTTCGATATAAGGATTCTTTGCAGTCAGGGACAGGAGCCCCTGGGCACATCCTTTTTCCATTTTCCCTGGGAAAGAAAACTCAGCAGTCCAGGTTGCTGATGTCAGTTTGTAGGGCTCCCTTGGGTCTATCAGGGCAGCAGAAGTTTGAGGTGGGGACAACTTTGGAGTGGGGTCCATCCTTCGATATAAGGATTCTTTGCAGTGAGGCCCCAGCCTAGGGCCAGGGGCCCCGGGCACATCCTTTTTCCATTTTCTCTGGGAAAGAAAACTCAGCAGTCCAGGTTCCTGATGTCAGTTTGTAGGGCTCCCTTGGGTCTATCAGGGCAGCACAAGTTTGAGGTGGGGACAACTTCGGTGTGGGGACCATCCTTCAATATAAGGATTCTTTGCAGTGAGGGCCAGGGGCCCCCAGGCACATCCTTTTTCCATTTTCCCTGGGAAAGAAAACTCAGCAGTCCAGGTTGCTGATGTCAGTTTGTAAGGCTCCCTTGGGTCTATCAGGGCAGCACAAGTTTGAGGTGGGGACAACTTCGGAGTGGGGTCCATCCTTCGATATATGGATTCTTTGCAGTGAGGCCCCAGCCCAGGGCCAGGGGCCCCCGGGCACATCCTTTTCCCATTTTCCCTGGGAAAGAAAACTCAGCAGTCCAGGTTGCTGATGTCAGTTTGTAGGGCTCCCTTGGGTGTATCAGGGCAGCACAAGTTTGAGGTGGGGACAGCTTCGGTGTGGGGCCCATCCTTCGATATAAGGATTTTTTGCAGTCAGGGCCAGGGGCCCAGGGCCAGGGGCCCCTGGGCACATCAATTTTCCATTTCCCCTGGGAAAGAAAACTCAGCAGTCCAGGTTCCTGATGTCAGTTTGTAGGGCTCCCTTGGGTCTATCAGGGCAGCACAAGTTTGAGGTGGGGACATCTTCGGTGTGGGGTCCATCCTTCGATATAAGGATTTTTTGCAGTCAGGGCCAGGGGCCCCTGGGCACAACCTTTTTCCATTTTCCCTGGGAAAGAAAACTCAGCAGTCCAGGTTCCTGATGTCAGTTTGTAGGGCTCCCTTGGGTCTATCAGGGCAGCACAAGTTTGAGGTAGGGACAACTTCGGTGTGGGGTCCATCCTTCGATATAAGGATTTTTTGCAGTCAGGGCCAGAGGCCCCTGGGCACAACCTTTTTCCATTTTCCCTGGGAAAGAAAACTCAGCAGTCCAGGTTCCTGATGTCAGTTTGTAGGGCTCCCTTGGGTCTATCAGGGCAGCAGAAGTTTGAGGTGGGGACAACTTTGGAGTGGGGTCCATCCTTCGATATAAGGATTCTTTGCAGTGAGGCCCCAGCCTAGGGCCAGGGGCCCCGGGCACATCCTTTTTCCATTTTCTCTGGGAAAGAAAACTCAGCAGTCCAGGTTCCTGATGTCAGTTTGTAGGGCTCCCTTGGGTCTATCAGGGCAGCACAAGTTTGAGGTGGGGACAACTTCGGTGTGGGGACCATCCTTCAATATAAGGATTCTTTGCAGTGAGGGCCAGGGGCCCCCAGGCACATCCTTTTTCCATTTTCCCTGGGAAAGAAAACTCAGCAGTCCAGGTTGCTGATGTCAGTTTGTAAGGCTCCCTTGGGTCTATCAGGGCAGCACAAGTTTGAGGTGGGGACAACTTCGGAGTGGGGTCCATCCTTCGATATATGGATTCTTTGCAGTGAGGACCCAGCCCAGGGCCAGGGGCCCCCGGGCACATCCTTTTCCCATTTTCCCTGGGAAAGAAAACTCAGCAGTCCAGGTTCCTGATGTCAGTTTGTAGGGCTCCCTTGGGTGTATCAGGGCAGCACAAGTTTGAGGTGGGGACAGCTTCGGTGTGGGGCCCATCCTTCGATATAAGGATTTTTTGCAGTCAGGGCCAGGGGCCCAGGGCCAGGGGCCCCTGGGCACATCAATTTTCCATTTCCCCTGGGAAAGAAAACTCAGCAGTCCAGGTTCCTGATGTCAGTTTGTAGGGCTCCCTTGGGTCTATCAGGGCAGCACAAGTTTGAGGTGGGGACATCTTCGGTGTGGGGTCCATCCTTCGATATAAGGATTTTTTGCAGTCAGGGCCAGGGGCCCCTGGGCACATCCTTTTTCCATTTTCCCTGGGAAAGAAAACTCAGCAGTCCAGGTTCCTGATGTCAGTTTGTAGGGCTCCCTTGGGTCTATCAGGGCAGCACAAGTTTGAGGTGGGGACAACTTCGGTGTGGGGTCCATCCTTCGATATAAGGATTTTTTGCAGTCAGGGCCAGGGGCCCCTGGGCACATCCTTTTTCCATTTTCCCTGGGAAAGAAAACTCAGCAGTCCAGGTTCCTGATGTCAGTTTGTAGGGCTCCCTTGGGTCTATCAGGGCAGCACAAGTTTGAGGTGGGGACATCTTCGGTGTGGGGTCCATCCTTCGATATAAGGATTTTTGCAGTCAGGGCCAGGGACCCCTTGGCACATCCTTTGGCCATTTTCCCTGGGAAAGAAAACTCAGCAGTCCAGGTTCCTGATGTCAGTTTGTAGGGCTGCCTTGGGTCTATCAGGGCAGCACAAGTTTGAGGTGGGGACAACTTTGGAGTGGGGTCCATCCTTCGATATATGGATTCTTTGCAGTGAGGCCACTGCCCAGGGCCAGGGACCCCTGGGCACATCCTTTGGCCATTTTCCCTGGGAAAGAAAACTCAGCAGTCCAGGTTCCTGATGTCAGTTTGTAGGGCTCCCTTGGGTCTATCAGGGCAGCACAAGTTTGAGGTGGGGACAACTTCGGTGTGGGGTCCATCCTTCGATATAAGGATTTTTGCAGTCAGGGCCAGGGACCCCTTGGCACATCCTTTTTCCATTTTCCCTGGGAAAGAAAACTCAGCAGTCCAGGTTCCTGATGTCAGTTTGTAGGGCTGCCTTGGGTCTATCAGGGCAGCACAAGTTTGAGGTTGGGACATCTTCGGTGTGGGGTCCATCCTTCGATATAAGGATTTTTTGCAGTCAGGGCCAGGAGCCCCTGGGCACATCCTTTTTCCATTTTCCCTGGGAAAGAAAACTCAGCAGTCCAGGTTCCTGATGTCAGTTTGTAGGGCTCCCTTGGGTCTATCAGGGCAGCACAAGTTTGAGGTGGGGACAACTTTGGTGTGAGGTCCATCCTTCGATATAAGGATTTTTTGCAGTGAAAACCCTGCTCAGGGCCAGGGACCCCTGGGCACATCCTTTGGCCATTTTCCCTGGGAAAGAAAAATCAGCAGTCCAGCTTCCTGATGTCAGTTTGTAGGGCTCCCTTGGGTGTATCAGGGCAGCACAAGTTTGAGGTGGGGACAACTTCGGTGTGGGGTCCATCCTTCGATATAAGGATTCTTTGCAGTGAGGCCCCAGCCCAGGGTCAGTGGCCCCTGGGCACATCCTTTTTCCATTTTCCCTGGGAAAGAAAACTCAGCAGTCCAGGTTCCTGATGTCAGTTTGTAGGGCTCCCTTGGGTGTATCAGGGCAGCACAAGTTTGAGGTGGGGACATCTTCGGTGTGGGGTCCATCCTTTGATATAAGGATTTTTTGTAGTTAGGTTCCAGCCCAGGGCCAGGGATCCCTGGGCACATCCTTTGGCCATTTTCCCTGGGAAAGAAAACTCAGCAGTCCAGGTTCCTCATGTCAGTTTGTAGGGCTCCCTTGGGTGTATCAGGGCAGCACAAGTTTGAGGTGGGGACAACTTCGGTGTGGGGTCCATCCTTCGATATAATGATTCTTTGCATTGAGGCCCCAGCCCAGGGCCAGGGGCCCCTGGGCACATCCTTTTTCCATTTTCCCTGGGAAAGAAAACTCAGCAGTCCAGGTTGCTGATGTCAGTTTGTAGGGCTCCCTTGGGTCTATCAGGGCAGCACAAGTTTGAGGTGGGGACAACTTTGGTGTGGGGTCTATCCTTCGATATAAGGATTTCTTGCAGTGAGGTCCGTGCCCAGGGCCAGGGGCCCCAGGGCACATCCTTTTTCCATTTTCCCTGGGAAAGAAAACTCAGCAGTCCAGGTTCCTGATGTCAGTTTGTAGGGCTCCCTTAGGTGTATCAGGGCAGCACAAGTTTGAGGTGGGGACAACTTCGGTGTGGGGTCCATCCTTCGATATAAGGATTCTTTGCAGTCAGGGCCAGGGGCCCCCGGGCACAACCTTTTTCCATTTTCCCTGGGAAAGAAAACTCAGCAGTCCAGGTTCCTGATGTCAGTTTGTAGAGTTCCCTTGGGTCTATCAGGGCAGCACAAGTTTGAGGTGGGGACAACTTCGGTGTGGTGTCCATCCTTCGATATAAGGATTTTTCGCAGTCAGGGCCAGGGGCCCCTGGGCGTAACCTTTTTCCATTTTCCCTGGGAAAGAAAACTCAGCAGTCCAGGTTGCTGATGTCAGTTTGTAGGGCTCCCTTGGGTCTATCAGGGCAGCACAAGTTTGAGGTTGGGACATCTATGGTCTGGGCTCCATCCTTCGATATAAGGATTCTTTGCAGTCAGGGCCAGGGGCCCCCAGGCACATCCTTTTTCCATTTTCCCTGGGAAAGAAAACTCATCAGTCCAGGTTGCTGATGTCAGTTTGTAGGGCTCCCTTGGATCTATCAGGGCAGCACAAGTTTGAGGTGGGGACAACTTCGGTGTGGGGTCCATCCTTCGATATATGGATTCTTTGCAGTCAGGGCCAGGCTCCCCTGGGCATATCCTTTTTCCATTTTCCCTGGGAAAGAAAACTCAGCAGTCCAGGTTCCTGATGTCAGTTTGTAGGGCTCCCTTGGGTGTATCAGGGCAGCACAAGTTTGAGGTTGGGACAACTTCGGTCTGGGCTCCATCCTTCGATATACGGATTCTTTGCAGTGAGGTCCCAGCCCAGGGCCAGGGGCCACTGGGCACATCCTTTTTCCATTTTCCCTGGGAAAGAAAACTCAGCAGTCCAGGTTCCTGGTGTCAGTTTGTAGGGCTGCCTTGGGTCTATCAGGGCAGCACAAGTTTGAGGTGGGGACAACTTCGGTGTGGGGTCCATCCTTCGATATAAGGATTTTTTGCAGTCAGGGCCAGGGGCCCCTGGGCACATCCTTTTTCCATTTTCCCTGGGAAAGAAAACTCAGCAGTCCAGGTTCCTGATGTCAGTTTGTAGGGCTCCCTTGGGTCTATCAGGGCAGCACAAGTTTGAGGTGGGGACATCTTCGGTGTGGGGTCCATCCTTCGATATAAGGATTCTTTGCAGTCAGGGCCAGGAGCCCCTGGGCACATCCTTTTTCCATTTTCCCTGGGAAAGAAAACTCAGCAGTCCAGGTTGCTGATGTCAGTTTGTAGGGCTCCCTTGGGTCTATCAGGGCAGCAGAAGTTTGAGGTGGGGACAACTTTGGAGTGGGGTCCATCCTTCGATATAAGGATTCTTTGCAGTGAGGCCCCAGCCTAGGGCCAGGGGCCCCGGGCACATCCTTTTTCCATTTTCTCTGGGAAAGAAAACTCAGCAGTCCAGGTTGCTGATGTCAGTTTGTAGGGCTCCCTTGGGTCTATCAGGGCAGCACAAGTTTGAGGTGGGGACAACTTCGGTGTGGGGACCATCCTTCAATATAAGGATTCTTTGCAGTGAGGGCCAGGGGCCCCCAGGCACATCCTTTTTCCATTTTCCCTGGGAAAGAAAACTCAGCAGTCCAGGTTGCTGATGTCAGTTTGTAAGGCTCCCTTGGGTCTATCAGGGCAGCACAAGTTTGAGGTGGGGACAACTTTGGAGTGGGGTCCATCCTTCGATATATGGATTCTTTGCAGTGAGGCCACTGCCCAGGGCCAGGGACCCCTGGGCACATCCTTTGGCCATTTTCCCTGGGAAAGAAAACTCAGCAGTCCAGGTTCCTGATGTCAGTTTGTAGGGCTCCCTTGGGTCTATCAGGGCAGCACAAGTTTGAGGTGGGGACAACTTCGGTGTGGGGTCCATCCTTCGATATAAGGATTTTTGCAGTCAGGGCCAGGGACCCCTTGGCACATCCTTTTTCCATTTTCCCTGGGAAAGAAAACTCAGCAGTCCAGGTTCCTGATGTCAGTTTGTAGGGCTCCCTTGGGTCTATCAGGGCAGCACAAGTTTGAGGTTGGGACATCTTCGGTGTGGGGTCCATCCTTCGATATAAGGATTCTTTGCAGTCAGGGCCAGGAGCCCCTGGGCACATCCTTTTTCCATTTTCCCTGGGAAAGAAAACTCAGCAGTCCAGGTTCCTGATGTCAGTTTGTTGGGCTCCCTTGGGTCTATCAGGGCAGCACAAGTTTGAGGTGGGGACAACTTTGGTGTGAGGTCCATCCTTCGATATAAGGATTTTTTGCAGTGAAAACCCTGCTCAGGGCCAGGGACCCCTGGGCACATCCTTTGGCCATTTTCCCTGGGAAAGAAAAATCAGCAGTCCAGCTTCCTGATGTCAGTTTGTAGGGCTCCCTTGGGTGTATCAGGGCAGCACAAGTTTGAGGTGGGGACAACTTCGGTGTGGGGTCCATCCTTCGATATAAGGATTCTTTGCAGTGAGGCCCCAGCCCAGGGTCAGTGGCCCTGGGCACATCCTTTTTCCATTTTCCCTGGGAAAGAAAACTCAGCAGTCCAGGTTCCTGATGTCAGTTTGTAGGGCTCCCTTGGGTCTATCAGGGCAGCACAAGTTTGAGGTGGGGACATCTTCGGTGTGGGGTCCATCCTTTGATATAAGGATTTTTTGTAGTTAGGTTCCAGCCCAGGGCCAGGGATCCCTGGGCACATCCTTTGGCCATTTTCCCTGGGAAAGAAAACTCAGCAGTCCAGGTTCCTCATGTCAGTTTGTAGGGCTCCCTTGGGTGTATCAGGGCAGCACAAGTTTGAGGTGGGGACAACTTCGGTGTGGGGTCCATCCTTCGATATAATGATTCTTTGCATTGAGGCCCCAGCCCAGGGCCAGGGGCCCCTGGGCACATCCTTTTTCCATTTTCCCTGGGAAAGAAAACTCAGCAGTCCAGGTTGCTGATGTCAGTTTGTAGGGCTCCCTTGGGTCTATCAGGGCAGCACAAGTTTGAGGTGGGGACAACTTCGGTGTGGGGTCTATCCTTCGATATAAGGATTTCTTGCAGTGAGGTCCGTGCCCAGGGCCAGGGGCCCCAGGGCACATCCTTTTTCCATTTTCCCTGGGAAAGAAAACTCAGCAGTCCAGGTTCCTGATGTCAGTTTGTAGGGCTCCCTTGGGTGTATCAGGGCAGCACAAGTTTGAGGTGGGGACAACTTCGGTGTGGGGTCCATCCTTCGATATAAGGATTCTTTGCAGTCAGGGCCAGGGGCCCCCGGGCACAACCTTTTTCCATTTTCCCTGGGAAAGAAAACTCAGCAGTCCAGGTTCCTGATGTCAGTTTGTAGAGTTCCCTTGGGTCTATCAGGGCAGCACAAGTTTGAGGTGGGGACAACTTCGGTGTGGTGTCCATCCTTCGATATAAGGATTTTTCGCAGTCAGGGCCAGGGGCCCCTGGGCATAACCTTTTTCCATTTTCCCTGGGAAAGAAAACTCAGCAGTCCAGGTTGCTGATGTCAGTTTGTAGGGCTCCCTTGGGTCTATCAGGGCAGCACAAGTTTGAGGTTGGGACATCTATGGTCTGGGCTCCATCCTTCGATATAAGGATTCTTTGCAGTCAGGGCCAGGGGCCCCCAGGCACATCCTTTTTCCATTTTCCCTGGGAAAGAAAACTCATCAGTCCAGGTTGCTGATGTCAGTTTGTAGGGCTCCCTTGGGTCTATCAGGGCAGCACAAGTTTGAGGTGGGGACAACTTCGGTGTGGGGTCCATCCTTCGATATATGGATTCTTTGCAGTCAGGGCCAGGCTCCCCTGGGCATATCCTTTTTCCATTTTCCCTGGGAAAGAAAACTCAGCAGTCCAGGTTCCTGATGTCAGTTTGTAGGGCTCCCTTGGGTCTATCAGGGCAGCACAAGTTTGAGGTTGGGACAACTTCGGTCTGGGCTCCATCCTTCGATATACGGATTCTTTGCAGTGAGGTCCCAGCCCAGGGCCAGGGGCCACTGGGCACATCCTTTTTCCATTTTCCCTGGGAAAGAAAACTCAGCAGTCCAGGTTCCTGATGTCAGTTTGTAGGGCTGCCTTGGGTCTATCAGGGCAGCACAAGTTTGAGGTGGGGACAACTTTGGTCTGGGGTCCATCCTTCGATATAAGGATTCTTTGCAGTCAGGGACAGGAGCCCCTGGGCACATCCTTTTTCCATTTTCCCTGGGAAAGAAAACTCAGCAGTCCAGGTTGCTGATGTCAGTTTGTAGGGCTCCCTTGGGTCTATCAGGGCAGCAGAAGTTTGAGGTGGGGACAACTTTGGAGTGGGGTCCATCCTTCGATATAAGGATTCTTTGCAGTGAGGCCCCAGCCTAGGGCCAGGGGCCCCGGGCACATCCTTTTTCCATTTTCTCTGGGAAAGAAAACTCAGCAGTCCAGGTTCCTGATGTCAGTTTGTAGGGCTCCCTTGGGTCTATCAGGGCAGCACAAGTTTGAGGTGGGGACAACTTCGGTGTGGGGACCATCCTTCAATATAAGGATTCTTTGCAGTGAGGGCCAGGGGCCCCCAGGCACATCCTTTTTCCATTTTCCCTGGGAAAGAAAACTCAGCAGTCCAGGTTGCTGATGTCAGTTTGTAAGGCTCCCTTGGGTCTATCAGGGCAGCACAAGTTTGAGGTGGGGACAGCTTCGGTGTGGGGCCCATCCTTCGATATAAGGATTTTTTGCAGTCAGGGCCAGGGGCCCAGGGCCAGGGGCCCCTGGGCACATCAATTTTCCATTTCCCCTGGGAAAGAAAACTCAGCAGTCCAGGTTCCTAATGTCAGTTTGTAGGGCTCCCTTGGGTCTATCAGGGCAGCACAAGTTTGAGGTGGGGACATCTTCGGTGTGGGGTCCATCCTTCGATATAAGGATTTTTTGCAGTCAGGGCCAGGGGCCCCTGGGCACATCCTTTTTCCATTTTCCCTGGGAAAGAAAACTCAGCAGTCCAGGTTCCTGATGTCAGTTTGTAGGGCTCCCTTGGGTCTATCAGGGCAGCACAAGTTTGAGGTGGGGACATCTTTGGTGTGGGGTCCATCCTTCGATATAAGGATTCTTTGCAGTCAGGGCCAGGCTTCCCTGGGCATATCCTTTTTCCATTTTCCCTGGGAAAGAAAACTCAGCAGTCCAGGTTCCTGATGTCAGTTTGTAGGGCTCCCTTGGGTGTATCAGGGCAGCACAAGTTTGAGGTTGGGACAACTTCGGTCTGGGCTCCATCCTTCGATATATGGATTCTTTGCAGTCAGGGCCAGGGGCCCCTGGGCACATCCTTTTTCCATTTTCCCTGGGAAAGAAAACTCAGCAGTCCAGGTTGCTGATGTCAGTTTGTAGGGCTCCCTTGGGTCTATCAGGGCAGCACAAGATTGAGGTTGGGACAACTTCGGTGTAGGGTCCATCCTTCAATATAAGGATTCTTTGCAGTCAGGGCCATGGGCCCCTCGGCACATCCTTTTTCCATTTTCCCTGGTAAAGAAAACTCAGCAGTCCAGGTTCCTGATGTCAGTTTGTAGGGCTGCCTTGGGTCTATCAGGGCAGCACAAGTTTGAGGTGGGGACAACTTTGGAGTGGGGTCCATCCTTCGATATAATGATTCTTTGCAGTGAGGCCCCAGCCCAGGGCCAGGGGCCCCCGGGCACAACCTTTTCCCATTTTCCCTGGGAAAGAAAACTCAGCAGTCCAGGTTGCTGATGTCAGTTTGTAGGGCTCCCTTGGGTCTATCAGGGCAGCACAAGTTTGAGGTGGGGACAACTTCGGTGTGGGGTCCATCCTTCGATATAAGGATTTTTTGCAGTCAGGGTATGGGGCCCAGTGCCAGGGGCCCCTGGGCACATCCTTTTTCCATTTTCCCTGGGAAAGAAAACTCAGCAGTCCAGGTTCCTGATGTCAGTTTGTAGGGCTCCCTTGGGTCTATCAGGGCAGCACAAGTTTGAGGTGGGGACAACTTCGGTGTGGGGTCCATCCTTCGATATAAGGATTCTTTGCAGTCAGGGCCAGGCTTCCCTGGGCATATCCTTTTTCCATTTTCCCTGGGAAAGAAAACTCAGCAGTCCAGGTTCCTGATGTCAGTTTGTAGGGCTCCCTTGGGTCTATCAGGGCAGCACAAGTTTGAGGTTGGGACAACTTCGGTCTGGGCTCCATCCTTCGATATATGGATTCTTTGCAGTCAGGGCCAGGGGCCCCTGGGCACATCCTTTTTCCATTTTCCCTGGGAAAGAAAACTCA
Organism: Lonchura striata; assembly: GCF_046129695.1. Classification (NCBI taxonomy): domain Eukaryota; kingdom Metazoa; phylum Chordata; class Aves; order Passeriformes; family Estrildidae; genus Lonchura; species Lonchura striata. The sequence continues at coordinate 1,132,013 of NC_134636.1, read as the reverse complement.
GCAGTCCAGGTTGCTGATGTCAGTTTGTAGGGCTCCCTTGGGTCTATCAGGGCAGTACAAGTTTGAGGTGGGGACAACTTCGGTGTGGGGTCCATCCTTCGATATAAGGATTCTTTGCAGTGAGGTCCCAGCCCAGGGCCAGGGGCCACTGGGCACATCATTTTTCCATTTTCCCTGGGAAAGAAAACTCAGCAGTCCAGGTTCCTGATGTCAGTTTGTAGGGCTGCCTTGGGTGTATCAGGGCAGCACAAGTTTGAGGTGGGGACATCTTCGGTGTGGGGTCCATCCTTCGATATAAGGATTTTTTGCAGTCAGGGCCAGGGGCCCCTGGGCACATCCTTTTTCCATTTTCCCTGGGAAAGAAAACTCAGCAGTCCAGGTTCCTGATGTCAGTTTGTAGGGCTCCCTTGGGTCTATCAGGGCAGCACAAGTTTGAGGTGGCGACAACTTCGGTGTGGGGTCCATCCTTCGATATAAGGATTTTTTGCAGTCAGGGCCAGGGGCCCCTGGGCACATCCTTTTTCCATTTTCCCTGGGAAAGAAAACTCAGCAGTCCAGGTTCCTGATGTCAGTTTGTAGGGCTCCCTTGGGTCTATCAGGGCAGCACAAGTTTGAGGTGGGGACATCTTCGGTGTGGGGTCCATCCTTCGATATAAGGATTCTTTGCAGTCAGGGCCAGGCTTCCCTGGGCATATCCTTTTTCCATTTTCCCTGGGAAAGAAAACTCAGCAGTCCAGGTTCCTGATGTCAGTTTGTAGGGCTCCCTTGGGTGTATCAGGGCAGCACAAGTTTGAGGTTGGGACAACTTCGGTCTGGGCTCCATCCTTCGATATATGGATTCTTTGCAGTCAGGGCCAGGGGCCCCTGGGCACATCCTTTTTCCATTTTCCCTGGGAAAGAAAACTCAGCAGTCCAGGTTGCTGATGTCAGTTTGTAGGGCTCCCTTGGGTCTATCAGGGCAGCACAAGATTGAGGTTGGGACAACTTCGGTGTAGGGTCCATCCTTCAATATAAGGATTCTTTGCAGTCAGGGCCATGGGCCCCTCGGCACATCCTTTTTCCATTTTCCCTGGGAAAGAAAACTCAGCAGTCCAGGTTCCTGATGTCAGTTTGTAGGGCTGCCTTGGGTCTATCAGGGCAGCACAAGTTTGAGGTGGGGACAACTTTGGAGTGGGGTCCATCCTTCGATATAATGATTCTTTGCAGTGAGGCCCCAACCCAGGGCCAGGGGCCCCCGGGCACAACCTTTTCCCATTTTCCCTGGGAAAGAAAACTCAGCAGTCCAGGTTGCTGATGTCAGTTTGTAGGGCTCCCTTGGGTCTATCAGGGCAGCACAAGTTTGAGGTGGGGACAACTTCGGTGTGGGGTCCATCCTTCGATATAAGGATTTTTTGCAGTGAAGACCCTGCCCAGGGCAAGGGGGCCCCTGGGCACATCCTTTTTCCATTTTCCCTGGGAAAGAAAACTCAGCAGTCCAGGTTCCTGATGTCAGTTTGTAGGGCTCCCTTGGGTCTATCAGGGCAGCACAAGTTTGAGGTGGGGACAACTTCGGTGTGGGGTCCATCCTTCAATATAAGGATTTTTTGCAGTCAGGGCCAGGGGCCCCTGGGCACATCCTTTTTCCATTTTCCCTGGGAAAGAAAACTCAGCAGTCCAGGTTCCTGATGTCAGTTTGTAGGGCTGCCTTGGGTCTATCAGGGCAGCACAAGTTTGAGGTGGGGACAACTTCGGTGTGGGGTCCATCCTTCGATATAAGGATTTTTTGCAGTGAAGACCCTGCCCAGGGCAAGGGGGCCCCTGGGCACACCCTTTTTCCATTTTCCCTGGGAAAGAAAACTCAGCAGTCCAGGTTCCTGATGTCAGTTTGTAGGGCTCCCTTGGGTCTATCAGGGCAGCACAAGTTTGAGGTGGGGAGAACTTCGGTGTGGGGTCCATCCTTCGATATAAGGATTTTTTGCAGTCAGGGCCAGGGGTCCAGGGCCAGGGGCCCCTGGGCACATCCTTTGTCCATTTTCCCTGGGAAAGAAAACTCAGCAGTCCAGGTTGCTGATGTCAGTTTGTAGGGCTCTCTTGGGTCTATCAGGGCAGTACAAGTTTGAGGTGGGGACAACTTCGGTGTGGGGTCCATCCTTCGATATAAGGATTTCTTGCAGTCAGGGCCAGAGGCCCCTGGGCACAACCTTTTTCCATTTTCCCTGGGAAAGAAAACTCAGCAGTCCAGGTTGCTGATGTCAGTTTGTAGGGCTGCCTTGGGTCTATCAGGGCAGCACAAGTTTGAGGTGGGGACAACTTCGGTGTGGGGTCCATCCTTCGATATAAGGATTTTTTGCTTTGAAGACCCTGCCCAGGGCAAGGGTGCCCCTGGGCACATCCTTTTTCCATTTTCCCTGGCAAAGAAAACTCAGCAATCCAGGTTGCTGATGTCAGTTTGTAGGGCTCCCTTGGGTCTATCAGGGCAGCACAAGTTTGAGGTGGGGACAACTTCGGTGTGGGGTCCATCCTTCGATATAAGGATTTTTTGCAGTCAGGGCCAGGGGTCCAGGGCCAGGGGGCCCTGGGCACATCCTTTGTCCATTTTCCCTGGGAAAGAAAACTCAGCAGTCCAGGTTCCTGATGTCAGTTTGTAGGGCTCCCTTGGGTCTATCAGGGCAGCACAAGTTTGAGGTGGGGACAACTTCGGTGTGGGGTCCATCCTTCGATATAAGGATTTCTTGCAGTGAGGTCCCTGCCCAGGGCCAGGGGCCCCAGGGCACATCCTTTTTCCATTTTCCCTGGGAAAGAAAACTCAGCAGTCCAGGTTCCTGATGTCAGTTTGTAGGGCTCCCTTGGGTCTATCAGGGCAGCACAAGTTTGAGGTTGGGACAACTTCGGTCTGGGCTCCATCCTTCGATATATGGATTCTTTGCAGTCAAGGCCAGGGGCCCCTGGGCACAACCTTTTTCCACTTTCCCTGGGAAAGAAAACTCAGCAGTCCAGGTTGCTGATGTCAGTTTGTAGGGCTCCCTTGGGTCTATCAGGGCAGCACAAGTTTGAGGTGGGGACAACTTCGGTGTGGGGTCCATCCTTCGATATATAGGATTCTTTGAAGTGAGGACCCAGCCCAGGGCCAGGGGCCCCTGGGCACATCCTTTTTCCATTTTCCCTGGGAAAGAAAACTCAGCAGTCCAGGTTCCTGATGTCAGTTTGTAGGGCTCCCTTGGGTCTATCAGGGCAGCACAAGTTTGAGGTTGGGACATCTAGGGTCTGGGCTCCATCCTTCGATATAAGGATTCTTTGCAGTGAGGGCCAGGGGCCCCCAGGCACATCCTTTTTCCATTTTCCCTGGGAAAGAAAACTCAGCAGTCCAGGTTCCTGATGTCAGTTTGTAGGGCTCCCTTGGGTCTATCAGGGCAGCACAAGTTTGAGGTGGGGACAACTTCGGTGTGGGGTCCATCCTTCGATATAAGGATTCTTTGCAGTCAGGGCCAGGGGCCCCTGGGCATATCCTTTTTCCATTTTCCCTGGAAAAGAAAACTCAGCAGTCCAGGTTCCTGATGTCAGTTTGTAGGGCTCCCTTGGGTCTATCAGGGCAGCACAAGTTTGAGGTTGGGACAACTTCGGTCTGGGCTCCATCCTTCGATATATGGCTTCTTTGCCGTCAGGGCCAGGGGCCCCTGGGCACATCCTTTTTCCATTTTCCCTGGGAAAGAAAACTCAGCAGTCCAGGTTGCTGATGTCAGTTTGTAGGGCTCCCTTGGGTCTATCAGGGCAGCACAAGTTTGAGGTGGGGACAACTTCGGTGTGGGGTCCATCCTTCGATATAAGGATTCTTTGCAGTCAGGGCCATGGGCCCCTGGGCACATCCTTTTTCCATTTTCCCTGGGAAAGAAAACTCAGCAGTCCAGGTTCCTGATGTCAGTTTGTAGGGCTGCCTTGGGTCTATCAGGGCAGCACCAGTTTGAGGTGGGGACAACTTTGGTGTAGGGTCCATCCTTCGATATAAGGATTTTTTGGAGTGAAGACCCAGCCTAGGGCCAGGGGCCCCTGGGCACATCCTTTGGCCATTTTCCCTGGGAAAGAAAACTCAGCAGTCCAGGTTCCTGATGTCAGTTTGTAGGGCTCCCTTGGGTGTATCAGGGCAGCACAAGTTTGAGGTGGGGACAACTTCGGTGTGGGGACCATCCTTCAATATAAGGATTCTTTGCAGTGAGGGCCAGGGGCCCCTGGGCACACCCTTTTTCCATTTTCCCTGGGAAAGAAAACTCAGCAGTCCAGGTTCCTGATGTCAGTTTGTAGGGCTCCCTTGGGTCTATCAGGGCAGCACAAGTTTGAGGTGGGGACAACTTCGGTGTGGGGTCCATCCTTCGATATAAGGATTTTTTGCAGTCAGGGCATGGGGCCCAGGGCCAGGGGCCCCTGGGCACATCAATTTTCCATTTCCCCTGGGAAAGAAAACTCAGCAGTCCAGGTTCCTGATGTCAGTTTGTAGGGCTGCCTTGGGTCTATCAGGGCAGCACAAGTTTGAGGTGGGGACATCTTCGGTGTGGGGTCCATCCTTCTATATAAGGATTCTTTGCAGTCAGGGCCAGGAGCCCCTGGGCACATCTTTTTTCCATTTTCCCTGGGAAAGAAAACTCATCAGTCCAGGTTGCTGATGTCAGTTTGTAGGGCTCCCTTGGGTGTATCAGGGCAGCACAAGTTTGAGGTGGGGACATCTTCGGTGTGGGGTCCATCCTTCGATATAAGGATTTTTTGCAGTCAGGGCCAGGGGCCCCTGGGCACATCCTTTTTCCATTTTCCCTGGGAAAGAAAACTCAGCAGTCCAGGTTCCTGATGTCAGTTTGTAGGGCTCCCTTGGGTCTATCAGGGCAGCACAAGTTTGAGGTGGGGACAACTTTGGTGTGGGGTCCATCCTTCGATATAAGGATTTTTTGCAGTGAAGACCCTGCCCAGGGCCAGGGGCCCCAGGGCACATCCTTTTTCCATTTTCCCAGGGAAAGAAAACTCAGCACTCCAGGTTGCTGATGTCAGTTTGTAGGGCTCCCTTGGGTCTATCAGGGCAGCACAAGTTTGAGGTGGGGACAACTTCGGTGTGGGGTCCATCCTTCGATATAAGGATTTTTTCAGTCAGGGCCAGGGACCCCTTGGCACATCCTTTGGCCATTTTCCCTGGGAAAGAAAACTCAGCAGTCCAGGTTGCTGATGTCAGTTTGTAGGGCTCCCTTGGGTCTATCAGGGCAGCACAAGTTTGAGGTGGGGACATCTTCGGTGTGGGGTCCATCCTTCGATATAAGGATTCTTTGCAGTCAGGGCCAGGAGCCCCTGGGCACATCCTTTTTCCATTTTCCCTGGGAAAGAAAACTCAGCAGTCCAGGTTGCTGATGTCAGTTTGTAGGGCTCCCTTGGGTGTATCAGGGCAGCACAAGTTTGAGGTGGGGACAACTTTGGAGTGGGGTCCATCCTTCGATATATGGATTCTTTGCAGTGAGGCCACTGCCCAGGGCCAGGGACCCCTGGGCACATCCTTTGGCCATTTTCCGTGGGAAAGAAAACTCAGCAGTCCAGGTTCCTGATGTCAGTTTGTAGGGCTCCCTTGGGTCTATCAGGGCAGCACAAGTTTGAGGTGGGGACAACTTCGGTGTGGGGTCCATCCTTCGATATAAGGATTTTTGCAGTCAGGGCCAGGGACCCCTTGGCACATCCTTTTTCCATTTTCCATGGGAAAGAAAACTCAGCAGTCCAGGTTCCTGATGTCAGTTTGTAGGGCTGCCTTGGTTCTATCAGGGCAGCACAAGTTTGAGGTGGGGACATCTTCGGTGTGGGGTCCATCCTTCGATATAAGGATTCTTTGCAGTCAGGGCCAGGAGCCCCTGGGCACATCCTTTTTCCATTTTCCCTGGGAAAGAAAACTCAGCAGTCCAGGTTCCTGATGTCAGTTTGTAGGGCTCCCTTGGGTCTATCAGGGCAGCACAAGTTTGAGGTGGGGACAACTTTGGTGTGAGGTCCATCCTTCGATATAAGGATTTTTTGCAGTGAAAACCCTGCTCAGGGCCAGGGACCCCTGGGCACATCCTTTGGCCATTTTCCCTGGGAAAGAAAAATCAGCAGTCCAGCTTCCTGATGTCAGTTTGTAGGGCTCCCTTGGGTGTATCAGGGCAGCACAAGTTTGAGGTGGGGACAACTTCGGTGTGGGGTCCATCCTTCGATATAAGGATTCTTTGCAGTGAGGCCCCAGCCCAGGGTCAGTGGCCCCTGGGCACATCCTTTTTCCATTTTCCCTGGGAAAGAAAACTCAGCAGTCCAGGTTCCTGATGTCAGTTTGTAGGGCTCCCTTGGGTCTATCAGGGCAGCACAAGTTTGAGGTGGGGACATCTTCGGTGTGGGGTCCATCCTTTGATATAAGGATTTTTTGTAGTTAGGTTCCAGCCCAGGGCCAGGGATCCCTGGGCACCTCCTTTGGCCATTTTCCCTGGGAAAGAAAACTCAGCAGTCCAGGTTCCTGATGTCAGTTTGTAGGGCTCCCTTGGGTGTATCAGGGCAGCACAAGTTTGAGGTGGGGACAACTTCGGTGTGGGGTCCATCCTTCGATATAAGGATTCTTTGCAGTCAGGGCCAGGGGCCCCCGGGCACAACCTTTTTCCATTTTCCCTGGGAAAGGAAACTCAGCAGTCCAGGTTCCTGATGTCAGTTTGTAGAGTTCCCTTGGGTCTATCAGGGCAGCACAAGTTTGAGGTGGGGACAACTTCGGTGTGGTGTCCATCCTTCGATATAAGGATTTTTTGCTGTCAGGGCCAGGGGCCCCTGGGCATAACCTTTTTCCATTTTCCCTGGGAAAGAAAACTCAGCAGTCCAGGTTGCTGATGTCAGTTTGTAGGGCTCCCTTGGGTCTATCAGGGCAGCACAAGTTTGAGGTTGGGACATCTATGGTCTGGGCTCCATCCTTCGATATAAGGATTCTTTGCAGTCAGGGCCAGGGGCCCCCAGGCACATCCTTTTTCCATTTTCCCTGGGAAAGAAAACTCATCAGTCCAGGTTGCTGATGTCAGTTTGTAGGGCTCCCTTGGGTCTATCAGGGCAGCACAAGTTTGAGGTGGGGACAACTTCGGTGTGGGGTCCATCCTTCGATATAAGGATTCTTTGCAGTCAGGGCCAGGCTCCCCTGGGCATATCCTTTTTCCATTTTCCCTGGGAAAGAAAACTCAGCAGTCCAGGTTCCTGATGTCAGTTTGTAGGGCTCCCTTGGGTCTATCAGGGCAGCACAAGTTTGAGGTTGGGACAACTTCGGTCTGGGCTCCATCCTTCGATATACGGATTCTTTGCAGTGAGGCCCCAGCCCAGGGCCAGGGGCCACTGGGCACATCCTTTTTCCATTTTCCCTGGGAAAGAAAACTCAGCAGTCCAGGTTCCTGGTGTCAGTTTGTAGGGCTGCCTTGGGTCTATCAGGGCAGCACAAGTTTGAGGTGGGGACAACTTCGGTGTGGGGTCCATCCTTCGATATAAGGATTTTTTGCAGTCAGGGCCAGGGGCCCCTGGGCACATCCTTTTTCCATTTTCCCTGGGAAAGAAAACTCAGCAGTCCAGGTTCCTGATGTCAGTTTGTAGGGCTCCCTTGGGTCTATCAGGGCAGCACAAGTTTGAGGTGGGGACATCTTCGGTGTGGGGTCCATCCTTCGATATAAGGATTCTTTGCAGTCAGGGACAGGAGCCCCTGGGCACATCCTTTTTCCATTTTCCCTGGGAAAGAAAACTCAGCAGTCCAGGTTGCTGATGTCAGTTTGTAGGGCTCCCTTGGGTCTATCAGGGCAGCAGAAGTTTGAGGTGGGGACAACTTTGGAGTGGGGTCCATCCTTCGATATAAGGATTCTTTGCAGTGAGGCCCCAGCCTAGGGCCAGGGGCCCCGGGCACATCCTTTTTCCATTTTCTCTGGGAAAGAAAACTCAGCAGTCCAGGTTCCTGATGTCAGTTTGTAGGGCTCCCTTGGGTCTATCAGGGCAGCACAAGTTTGAGGTGGGGACAACTTCGGTGTGGGGACCATCCTTCAATATAAGGATTCTTTGCAGTGAGGGCCAGGGGCCCCCAGGCACATCCTTTTTCCATTTTCCCTGGGAAAGAAAACTCAGCAGTCCAGGTTGCTGATGTCAGTTTGTAGGGCTCCCTTGGGTCTATCAGGGCAGCACAAGTTTGAGGTGGGGACAACTTCGGAGTGGGGTCCATCCTTCGATACATGGATTCTTTGCAGTGAGGCCCCAGCCCAGGGCCAGGGGCCCCCGGGCACATCCTTTTCCCATTTTCCCTGGGAAAGAAAACTCAGCAGTCCAGGTTGCTGATGTCAGTTTGTAGGGCTCCCTTGGGTCTATCAGGGCAGCACAAGTTTGAGGTGGGGACAGCTTCGGTGTGGGGCCCGTCCTTCGATATAAGGATTTTTTGCAGTCAGGGCATGGGGCCCAGGGCCAGGGGCCCTTGGGCACATCAATTTTCCATTTCCCCTGGGAAAGAAAACTCAGCAGTCCAGGTTCCTGATGTCAGTTTGTAGGGCTCCCTTGGGTCTATCAGGGCAGCACAAGTTTGAGGTGGGGACATCTTCGGTGTGGGCTCCATCCTTCGATATAAGGATTCTTTGCAGTCAGGGCCAGGAGCCCCTGGGCACATCCTTTTTCCATTTTCCCTGGGAAAGAAAACTCATCAGTCCAGGTTGCTGATGTCAGTTTGTAGGGCTCCCTTGGGTGTATCAGGGCAGCACAAGTTTGAGGTGGGGACATCTTCGGTGTGGGGTCCATCCTTCGATATAAGGATTTTTTGCAGTCAGGGCCAGGGGCCCCTGGGCACATCCTTTTTCCATTTTCCCTGGGAAAGAAAACTCACCAGTCCAGGTTTCTGATGTCAGTTTGTAGGGCTCCCTTGGGTCTATCAGGGCAGCACAAGTTTGAGGTGGGGACAACTTTGGAGTGGGGTCCATCCTTCGATATAATGATTCTTTGCAGTGAGGCCCCAGCCCAGGGCCAGGGGCCCCCGGGCACAACCTTTTCCCATTTTCCCTGGGAAAGAAAACTCAGCAGTCCAGGTTGCTGATGTCAGTTTGTAGGGCTCCCTTGGGTCTATCAGGGCAGCACAAGTTTGAGGTGGGGACAACTTCGGTGTGGGGTCCATCCTTCGATATAAGGATTTTTTGCAGTCAGGGTATGGGGCCCAGTGCCAGGGGCCCCTGGGCACATCCTTTTTCCATTTTCCCTGGGAAAGAAAACTCAGCAGTCCAGGTTCCTGATGTCAGTTTGTAGGGCTCCCTTGGGTCTATCAGGGCAGCACAAGTTTGAGGTGGGGACAACTTCGGTGTGGGGTCCATCCTTCGATATAAGGATTCTTTGCAGTCAGGGCCAGGCTTCCCTGGGCATATCCTTTTTCCATTTTCCCTGGGAAAGAAAACTCAGCAGTCCAGGTTCCTGATGTCAGTTTGTAGGGCTCCCTTGGGTCTATCAGGGCAGCACAAGTTTGAGGTTGGGACAACTTCGGTCTGGGCTCCATCCTTCGATATATGGATTCTTTGCAGTCAGGGCCAGGGGCCCCTGGGCACATCCTTTTTCCATTTTCCCTGGGAAAGAAAACTCAGCAGTCCAGGTTGCTGATGTCAGTTTGTAGGGCTCCCTTGGGTCTATCAGGGCAGTACAAGTTTGAGGTGGGGACAACTTCGGTGTGGGGTCCATCCTTCGATATAAGGATTCTTTGCAGTGAGGTCCCAGCCCAGGGCCAGGGGCCACTGGGCACATCATTTTTCCATTTTCCCTGGGAAAGAAAACTCAGCAGTCCAGGTTCCTGATGTCAGTTTGTAGGGCTGCCTTGGGTGTATCAGGGCAGCACAAGTTTGAGGTGGGGACATCTTCGGTGTGGGGTCCATCCTTCGATATAAGGATTTTTTGCAGTCAGGGCCAGGGGCCCCTGGGCACATCCTTTTTCCATTTTCCCTGGGAAAGAAAACTCAGCAGTCCAGGTTCCTGATGTCAGTTTGTAGGGCTCCCTTGGGTCTATCAGGGCAGCACAAGTTTGAGGTGGCGACAACTTCGGTGTGGGGTCCATCCTTCGATATAAGGATTTTTTGCAGTCAGGGCCAGGGGCCCCTGGGCACATCCTTTTTCCATTTTCCCTGGGAAAGAAAACTCAGCAGTCCAGGTTCCTGATGTCAGTTTGTAGGGCTCCCTTGGTTCTATCAGGGCAGCACAAGTTTGAGGTGGGGACATCTTCGGTGTGGGGTCCATCCTTCGATATAAGGATTCTTTGCAGTCAGGGCCAGGGTTCCCTGGGCATATCCTTTTTCCATTTTCCCTGGGAAAGAAAACTCAGCAGTCCAGGTTCCTGATGTCAGTTTGTAGGGCTCCCTTGGGTGTATCAGGGCAGCACAAGTTTGAGGTTGGGACAACTTCGGTCTGGGCTCCATCCTTCGATATATGGATTCTTTGCAGTCAGGGCCAGGGGCCCCTGGGCACATCCTTTTTCCATTTTCCCTGGGAAAGAAAACTCAGCAGTCCAGGTTGCTGATGTCAGTTTGTAGGGCTCCCTTGGGTCTATCAGGGCAGCACAAGATTGAGGTTGGGACAACTTCGGTGTAGGGTCCATCCTTCAATATAAGGATTCTTTGCAGTCAGGGCCATGGGCCCCTCGGCACATCCTTTTTCCATTTTCCCTGGGAAAGAAAACTCAGCAGTCCAGGTTCCTGATGTCAGTTTGTAGGGCTGCCTTGGGTCTATCAGGGCAGCACAAGTTTGAGGTGGGGACAACTTTGGAGTGGGGTCCATCCTTCGATATAATGATTCTTTGCAGTGAGGCCCCAACCCAGGGCCAGGGGCCCCCGGGCACAACCTTTTCCCATTTTCCCTGGGAAAGAAAACTCAGCAGTCCAGGTTGCTGATGTCAGTTTGTAGGGCTCCCTTGGGTCTATCAGGGCAGCACAAGTTTGAGGTGGGGACAACTTCGGTGTGGGGTCCATCCTTCGATATAAGGATTTTTTGCAGTGAAGACCCTGCCCAGGGCAAGGGGGCCCCTGGGCACATCCTTTTTCCATTTTCCCTGGGAAAGAAAACTCAGCAGTCCAGGTTCCTGATGTCAGTTTGTAGGGCTCCCTTGGGTCTATCAGGGCAGCACAAGTTTGAGGTGGGGACAACTTCGGTGTGGGGTCCATCCTTCAATATAAGGATTTTTTGCAGTCAGGGCCAGGGGCCCCTGGGCACATCCTTTTTCCATTTTCCCTGGGAAAGAAAACTCAGCAGTCCAGGTTCCTGATGTCAGTTTGTAGGGCTGCCTTGGGTCTATCAGGGCAGCACAAGTTTGAGGTGGGGACAACTTCGGTGTGGGGTCCATCCTTCGATATAAGGATTTTTTGCAGTGAAGACCCTGCCCAGGGCAAGGGGGCCCCTGGGCACATCCTTTTTCCATTTTCCCTGGGAAAGAAAACTCAGCAGTCCAGGTTCCTGATGTCAGTTTGTAGGGCTCCCTTGGGTCTATCAGGGCAGCACAAGTTTGAGGTGTGGAGAACTTCGGTGTGGGGTCCATCCTTCGATATAAGGATTTTTTGCAGTCAGGGCCAGGGGTCCAGGGCCAGGGGCCCCTGGGCACATCCTTTGTCCATTTTCCCTGGGAAAGAAAACTCAGCAGTCCAGGTTGCTGATGTCAGTTTGTAGGGCTCTCTTGGGTCTATCAGGGCAGTACAAGTTTGAGGTGGGGACAACTTCGGTGTGGGGTCCATCCTTCGATATAAGGATTTCTTGCAGTCAGGGCCAGAGGCCCCTGGGCACAACCTTTTTCCATTTTCCCTGGGAAAGAAAACTCAGCAGTCCAGGTTGCTGATGTCAGTTTGTAGGGCTGCCTTGGGTCTATCAGGGCAGCACAAGTTTGAGGTGGGGACAACTTCGGTGTGGGGTCCATCCTTCGATATAAGGATTTTTTGCTTTGAAGACCCTGCCCAGGGCAAGGGTGCCCCTGGGCACATCCTTTTTCCATTTTCCCTGGCAAAGAAAACTCAGCAATCCAGGTTGCTGATGTCAGTTTGTAGGGCTCCCTTGGGTCTATCAGGGCAGCACAAGTTTGAGGTGGGGAGAACTTCGGTGTGGGGTCCATCCTTCGATATAAGGATTTTTTGCAGTCAGGGCCAGGGGTCCAGGGCCAGGGGGCCCTGGGCACATCCTTTGTCCATTTTCCCTGGGAAAGAAAACTCAGCAGTCCAGGTTCCTGATGTCAGTTTGTAGGGCTCCCTTGGGTCTATCAGGGCAGCACAAGTTTGAGGTGGGGACAACTTCGGTGTGGGGTCCATCCTTCGATATAAGGATTTCTTGCAGTGAGGTCCCTGCCCAGGGCCAGGGGCCCCAGGGCACATCCTTTTTCCATTTTCCCTGGGAAAGAAAACTCAGCAGTCCAGGTTCCTGATGTCAGTTTGTAGGGCTCCCTTGGGTCTATCAGGGCAGCACAAGTTTGAGGTTGGGACAACTTCGGTCTGGGCTCCATCCTTCGATATATGGATTCTTTGCAGTCAAGGCCAGGGGCCCCTGGGCACAACCTTTTTCCACTTTCCCTGGGAAAGAAAACTCAGCAGTCCAGGTTGCTGATGTCAGTTTGTAGGGCTCCCTTGGGTCTATCAGGGCAGCACAAGTTTGAGGTGGGGACAACGTTGGTGTGGGGTCCATCCTTCGATATATAGGATTCTTTGAAGTGAGGACCCAGCCCAGGGCCAGGGGCCCCTGGGCACATCCTTTTTCCATTTTCCCTGGGAAAGAAAACTCAGCAGTCCAGGTTCCTGATGTCAGTTTGTAGGGCTCCCTTGGGTCTATCAGGGCAGCACAAGTTTGAGGTTGGGACATCTAGGGTCTGGGCTCCATCCTTCGATATAAGGATTCTTTGCAGTGAGGGCCAGGGGCCCCCAGGCACATCCTTTTTCCATTTTCCCTGGGAAAGAAAACTCAGCAGTCCAGGTTGCTGATGTCAGTTTGTAGGGCTCCCTTGGGTCTATCAGGGCAGCACAAGTTTGAGGTGGGGACAACTTCGGTGTGGGGTCCATCCTTCGATATAAGGATTCTTTGCAGTCAGGGCCAGGGGCCCCTGGGCATATCCTTTTTCCATTTTCCCTGGAAAAGAAAACTCAGCAGTCCAGGTTCCTGATGTCAGTTTGTAGGGCTCCCTTGGGTCTATCAGGGCAGCACAAGTTTGAGGTTGGGACAACTTCGGTCTGGGCTCCATCCTTCGATATATGGCTTCTTTGCCGTCAGGGCCAGGGGCCCCTGGGCACATCCTTTTTCCATTTTCCCTGGGAAAGAAAACTCAGCAGTCCAGGTTGCTGATGTCAGTTTGTAGGGCTCCCTTGGGTCTATCAGGGCAGCACAAGTTTGAGGTGGGGACAACTTCGGTGTGGGGTCCATCCTTCGATATAAGGATTCTTTGCAGTCAGGGCCATGGGCCCCTGGGCACATCCTTTTTCCATTTTCCCTGGGAAAGAAAACTCAGCAGTCCAGGTTCCTGATGTCAGTTTGTAGGGCTGCCTTGGGTCTATCAGGGCAGCACCAGTTTGAGGTGGGGACAACTTTGGTGTAGGGTCCATCCTTCGCTATAAGGATTTTTTGGAGTGAAGACCCAGCCTAGGGCCAGGGGCCCCTGGGCACATCCTTTGGCCATTTTCCCTGGGAAAGAAAACTCAGCAGTCCAGGTTCCTGATGTCAGTTTGTAGGGCTCCCTTGGGTGTATCAGGGCAGCACAAGTTTGAGGTGGGGACAACTTCGGTGTGGGGACCATCCTTCAATATAAGGATTCTTTGCAGTGAGGGCCAGGGGCCCCTGGGCACATCCTTTTTCCATTTTCCCTGGGAAAGAAAACTCAGCAGTCCAGGTTGCTGATGTCAGTTTGTAGGGCTCCCTTGGGTCTATCAGGGCAGCACAAGTTTGAGGTGGGGACAACTTCGGTGTGGGGTCCATCCTTCGATATAAGGATTTTTTGCAGTCAGGGCATGGGGCCCAGGGCCAGGGGCCCCTGGGCACATCAATTTTCCATTTCCCCTGGGAAAGAAAACTCAGCAGTCCAGGTTCCTGATGTCAGTTTGTAGGGCTGCCTTGGGTCTATCAGGGCAGCACAAGTTTGAGGTGGGGACATCTTCGGTGTGGGGTCCATCCTTCTATATAAGGATTCTTTGCGGTCAGGGCCAGGAGCCCCTGGGCACATCTTTTTTCCATTTTCCCTGGGAAAGAAAACTCATCAGTCCAGGTTGCTGATGTCAGTTTGTAGGGCTCCCTTGGGTGTATCAGGGCAGCACAAGTTTGAGGTGGGGACATCTTCGGTGTGGGGTCCATCCTTCGATATAAGGATTTTTTGCAGTCAGGGCCAGGGGCCCCTGGGCACATCCTTTTTCCATTTTCCCTGGGAAAGAAAACTCAGCAGTCCAGGTTCCTGATGTCAGTTTGTAGGGCTCCCTTGGGTCTATCAGGGCAGCACAAGTTTGAGGTGGGGACAACTTTGGTGTGGGGTCCATCCTTCGATATAAGGATTTTTTGCAGTGAAGACCCTGCCCAGGGCCAGGGGCCCCAGGGCACATCCTTTTTCCATTTTCCCAGGGAAAGAAAACTCAGCACTCCAGGTTGCTGATGTCAGTTTGTAGGGCTCCCTTGGGTCTATCAGGGCAGCACAAGTTTGAGGTGGGGACAACTTCGGTGTGGGGTCCATCCTTCGATATAAGGATTTTTGCAGTCAGGGCCAGGGACCCCTTGGCACATCCTTTTTCCATTTTCCCTGGGAAAGAAAACTCAGCAGTCCAGGTTCCTGATGTCAGTTTGTAGGGCTGCCTTGGGTCTATCAGGGCAGCAGAAGTTTGAGGTGGGGACATCTTCGGTGTGGGGTCCATCCTTCGATATAAGGATTCTTTGCAGTCAGGGCCAGGAGCCCCTGGGCACATCCTTTTTCCATTTTCCCTGGGAAAGAAAACTCAGCAGTCCAGGTTGCTGATGTCAGTTTGTAGGGCTCCCTTGGGTGTATCAGGGCAGCACAAGTTTGAGGTGGGGACAACTTTGGAGTGGGGTCCATCCTTCGATATATGGATTCTTTGCAGTGAGGCCACTGCCCAGGGCCAGGGACCCCTGGGCACATCCTTTGGCCATTTTCCGTGGGAAAGAAAACTCAGCAGTCCAGGTTCCTGATGTCAGTTTGTAGGGCTCCCTTGGGTCTATCAGGGCAGCACAAGTTTGAGGTGGGGACAACTTCGGTGTGGGGTCCATCCTTCGATATAAGGATTTTTGCAGTCAGGGCCAGGGACCCCTTGGCACATCCTTTTTCCATTTTCCCTGGGAAAGAAAACTCAGCAGTCCAGGTTCCTGATGTCAGTTTGTAGGGCTGCCTTGGTTCTATCAGGGCAGCACAAGTTTGAGGTGGGGACATCTTCGGTGTGGGGTCCATCCTTCGATATAAGGATTCTTTGCAGTCAGGGCCAGGAGCCCCTGGGCACATCCTTTTTCCATTTTCCCTGGGAAAGAAAACTCAGCAGTCCAGGTTCCTGATGTCAGTTTGTAGGGCTCCCTTGGGTCTATCAGGGCAGCACAAGTTTGAGGTGGGGACAACTTTGGTGTGAGGTCCATCCTTCGATATAAGGATTTTTTGCAGTGAAAACCCTGCTCAGGGCCAGGGACCCCTGGGCACATCCTTTGGCCATTTTCCCTGGGAAAGAAAAATCAGCAGTCCAGCTTCCTGATGTCAGTTTGTAGGGCTCCCTTGGGTGTATCAGGGCAGCACAAGTTTGAGGTGGGGACAACTTCGGTGTGGGGTCCATCCTTCGATATAAGGATTCTTTGCAGTGAGGCCCCAGCCCAGGGTCAGTGGCCCCTGGGCACATCCTTTTTCCATTTTCCCTGGGAAAGAAAACTCAGCAGTCCAGGTTCCTGATGTCAGTTTGTAGGGCTCCCTTGGGTCTATCAGGGCAGCACAAGTTTGAGGTGGGGACATCTTCGGTGTGGGGTCCATCCTTTGATATAAGGATTTTTTGTAGTTAGGTTCCAGCCCAGGGCCAGGGATCCCTGGGCACATCCTTTGGCCATTTTCCCTGGGAAAGAAAACTCAGCAGTCCAGGTTCCTCATGTCAGTTTGTAGGGCTCCCTTGGGTGTATCAGGGCAGCACAAGTTTGAGGTGGGGACAACTTCGGTGTGGGGTCCATCCTTCGATATAAGGATTCTTTGCAGTCAGGGCCAGGGGCCCCCGGGCACAACCTTTTTCCATTTTCCCTGGGAAAGGAAACTCAGCAGTCCAGGTTCCTGATGTCAGTTTGTAGAGTTCCCTTGGGTCTATCAGGGCAGCACAAGTTTGAGGTGGGGACAACTTCGGTGTGGTGTCCATCCTTCGATATAAGGATTTTTTGCTGTCAGGGCCAGGGGCCCCTGGGCATAACCTTTTTCCATTTTCCCTGGGAAAGAAAACTCAGCAGTCCAGGTTGCTGATGTCAGTTTGTAGGGCTCCCTTGGGTCTATCAGGGCAGCACAAGTTTGAGGTTGGGACATCTATGGTCTGGGCTCCATCCTTCGATATAAGGATTCTTTGCAGTCAGGGCCAGGGGCCCCCAGGCACATCCTTTTTCCATTTTCCCTGGGAAAGAAAACTCATCAGTCCAGGTTGCTGATGTCAGTTTGTAGGGCTCCCTTGGGTCTATCAGGGCAGCACAAGTTTGAGGTGGGGACAACTTCGGTGTGGGGTCCATCCTTCGATATAAGGATTCTTTGCAGTCAGGGCCAGGCTCCCCTGGGCATATCCTTTTTCCATTTTCCCTGGGAAAGAAAACTCAGCAGTCCAGGTTCCTGATGTCAGTTTGTAGGGCTCCCTTGGGTCTATCAGGGCAGCACAAGTTTGAGGTTGGGACAACTTCGGTCTGGGCTCCATCCTTCGATATACGGATTCTTTGCAGTGAGGCCCCAGCCCAGGGCCAGGGGCCACTGGGCACATCCTTTTTCCATTTTCCCTGGGAAAGAAAACTCAGCAGTCCAGGTTCCTGGTGTCAGTTTGTAGGGCTGCCTTGGGTCTATCAGGGCAGCACAAGTTTGAGGTGGGGACAACTTCGGTGTGGGGTCCATCCTTCGATATAAGGATTTTTTGCAGTCAGGGCCAGGGGCCCCAGGGCACATCCTTTTTCCATTTTCCCTGGGAAAGAAAACTCAGCAGTCCAGGTTCCTGATGTCAGTTTGTAGGGCTCCCTTGGGTCTATCAGGGCAGCACAAGTTTGAGGTGGGGACATCTTCGGTGTGGGGTCCATCCTTCGATATAAGGATTCTTTGCAGTCAGGGACAGGAGCCCCTGGGCACATCCTTTTTCCATTTTCCCTGGGAAAGAAAACTCAGCAGTCCAGGTTGCTGATGTCAGTTTGTAGGGCTCCCTTGGGTCTATCAGGGCAGCAGAAGTTTGAGGTGGGGACAACTTTGGAGTGGGGTCCATCCTTCGATATAAGGATTCTTTGCAGTGAGGCCCCAGCCTAGGGCCAGGGGCCCCGGGCACATCCTTTTTCCATTTTCTCTGGGAAAGAAAACTCAGCAGTCCAGGTTCCTGATGTCAGTTTGTAGGGCTCCCTTGGGTCTATCAGGGCAGCACAAGTTTGAGGTGGGGACAACTTCGGTGTGGGGACCATCCTTCAATATAAGGATTCTTTGCAGTGAGGGCCAGGGGCCCCCAGGCACATCCTTTTTCCATTTTCCCTGGGAAAGAAAACTCAGCAGTCCAGGTTGCTGATGTCAGTTTGTAGGGCTCCCTTGGGTCTATCAGGGAAGCACAAGTTTGAGGTGGGGACAACTTCGGAGTGGGGTCCATCCTTCGATATATGGATTCTTTGCAGTGAGGCCCCAGCCCAGGGCCAGGGGCCCCCGGGCACATCCTTTTCCCATTTTCCCTGGGAAAGAAAACTCAGCAGTCCAGGTTGCTGATGTCAGTTTGTAGGGCTCCCTTGGGTCTATCAGGGCAGCACAAGTTTGAGGTGGGGACAGCTTCGGTGTGGGGCCCATCCTTCGATATAAGGATTTTTTGCAGTCAGGGCATGGGGCCCAGGGCCAGGGGCCCCTGGGCACATCAATTTTCCATTTCCCCTGGGAAAGAAAACTCAGCAGTCCAGGTTCCTGATGTCAGTTTGTAGGGCTCCCTTGGGTCTATCAGGGCAGCACAAGTTTGAGGTGGGGACATCTTCGGTGTGGGCTCCATCCTTCGATATAAGGATTCTTTGCAGTCAGGGCCAGGAGCCCCTGGGCACATCCTTTTTCCATTTTCCCTGGGAAAGAAAACTCATCAGTCCAGGTTGCTGATGTCAGTTTGTAGGGCTCCCTTGGGTGTATCAGGGCAGCACAAGTTTGAGGTGGGGACATCTTCGGTGTGGGGTCCATCCTTCGATATAAGGATTTTTTGCAGTCAGGGCCAGGGGCCCCTGGGCACATCCTTTTTCCATTTTCCCTGGGAAAGAAAACTCACCAGTCCAGGTTTCTGATGTCAGTTTGTAGGGCTCCCTTGGGTCTATCAGGGCAGCACAAGTTTGAGGTGGGGACAACTTTGGTGTGGGGTCCATCCTTCGATATAAGGATTTTTTGCAGTGAAGACCCTGCCCAGGGCCAGGGGCCCCAGGGCACATCCTTTTTCCATTTTCCCAGGGAAAGAAAACTCAGCAGTCCAGGTTGCTGATGTCAGTTTGTAGGGCTCCCTTGGGTCTATCAGGGCAGCACAAGTTTGAGGTGGGGACAACTTCGGTGTGGGGTCCATCCTTCGATATAAAGGTTCTTTGCAGTCAGGGCCAGGAGCCCCTGGGCACATCCTTTTTCCATTTTCCCTGGGAAAGAAAACTCAGCAGTCCAGGTTGCTGATGTCAGTTTGTAGGGCTCCCTTGGGTGTATCAGGGCAGCACAAGTTTGAGGTGGGGACAACTTTGGAGTGGGGTCCATCCTTCGATATATGGATTCTTTGCAGTGAGGCCACTGCCCAGGGCCAGGGACCCCTGGGCACATCCTTTGGCCATTTTCCCTGGGAAAGAAAACTCAGCAGTCCAGGTTCCTGATGTCAGTTTGTAGGGCTGCCTTGGGTCTATCAGGGCAGCACAAGTTTGAGGTGGGGACAACTTCGGTGTGGGGTCCATCCTTCGATATAAGGATTTTTGCAGTCAGGGCCAGGGACCCCTTGTCACATCCTTTTTCCATTTTCCCTGGGAAAGAAAACTCAGCAGTCCAGGTTCCTGATGTCAGTTTGTAGGGCTGCCTTGGGTCTATCAGGGCAGCACAAGTCTGAGGTGGGGACATCTTCGGTGTGGGGTCAATCCTTCGATATAAGGATTCTTTGCAGTCAGGGCCAGGAGCCCCTGGGCACATCCTTTTTCCATTTTCCCTGGGAAAGAAAACTCAGCAGTCCAGGTTCCTGATGTCAGTTTGTTGGGCTCCCTTGGGTCTATCAGGGCAGCACAAGTTTGAGGTGGGGACAACTTTGGTGTGAGGTCCATCCTTCGATATAAGGATTTTTTGCAGTGAAAATCCTGCCCAGGGCCAGGGACCCCTGGGCACATCCTTTGGCCATTTTCCCTGGGAAAGAAAAATCAGCAGTCCAGCTTCCTGATGTCAGTTTGTAGGGCTCCCTTGGGTGTATCAGGGCAGCACAAGTTTGAGGTGGGGACAACTTCGGTGTGGGGTCCATCCTTCGATATAAGGATTCTTTGCAGTGAGGCCCCAGCCCAGGGTCAGTGGCCCCTGGGCACATCCTTTTTCCATTTTCCCTGGGAAAGAAAACTCAGCAGTCCAGGTTCCTGATGTCAGTTTGTAGGGCTCCCTTGGGTCTATCAGGGCAGCACAAGTTTGAGGTAGGGACAACTTCGGTGTGGGGTCTATCCTTCGATATAAGGATTTCTTGCAGTGAGGTCCGTGCCCAGGGCCAGGGGCCCCAGGGCACATCCTTTTTCCATTTTCCCTGGGAAAGAAAACTCAGCAGTCCAGGTTCCTGATGTCAGTTTGTAGGGCTCCCTTGGGTCTATCAGGGCAGCACAAGTTTGAGGTGGGGACAACTTCGGTGTGGGGTCCATCCTTCGATATAAGGATTCTTTGCAGTCAGGGACAGGGGCCCCCGGGCACAACCTTTTTCCATTTTCCCTGGGAAAGAAAACTCAGCAGTCCAGGTTCCTGATGTCAGTTTGTAGAGTTCCCTTGGGTCTATCAGGGCAGCACAAGTTTGAGGTGGGGACAACTTCGGTGTGGGGTCCATCCTTCGATATAAGGATTTTTCGCAGTCAGGGCCAGGGGCCCCTGGGCATAACCTTTTTCCATTTTCCCTGGGAAAGAAAACTCAGCAGTCCAGGTTGCTGATGTCAGTTTGTAGGGCTCCCTTGGGTCTATCAGGGCAGCACAAGTTTGAGGTTGGGACATCTATGGTCTGGGCTACATCCTTCGATATAAGGATTCTTTGCAGTCAGGGCCAGGGGCCCCCAGGCACATCCTTTTTCCATTTTCCCTGGGAAAGAAAACTCATCAGTCCAGGTTGCTGATGTCAGTTTGTAGGGCTCCCTTGGGTCTATCAGGGCAGCACAAGTTTGAGGTGGGGACAACTTTGGTGTGGGGTCCATCCTTCGATATAAGGATTCTTTGCAGTCAGGGCCAGGCTCCCCTGGGCATATCCTTTTTCCATTTTCCCTGGGAAAGAAAACTCAGCAGTCCAGGTTCCTGATGTCAGTTTGTAGGGCTCCCTTGGGTCTATCAGGGCAGCACAAGTTTGAGGTTGGGACAACTTTGGTCTGGGCTCCATCCTTCGATATACGGATTCTTTGCAGTGAGGTCCCAGCCCAGGGCCAGGGGCCACTGGGCACATCCTTTTTCCATTTTCCCTGGGAAAGAAAACTCATCAGTCCAGGTTCCTGATGTCAGTTTGTAGGGCTCCCTTGGGTGTATCAGGGCAGCACAAGTTTGAGGTGGGGACAACTTTGGTGTGGGGTCCATCCTTCGATATAAGGATTTTTTGTAGTGAGGCCACTGCCCAGGGCCAGGGACCCCTGGGCACATCGTTTTTCCATTTTCCCTGGGAAAGAAAACTCAGCAGTCCAGGTTCCTGGTGTCAGTTTGTAGGGCTGCCTTGGGTCTATCAGGGCAGCACAAGTTTGAGGTGGGGACAACTTCGGTGTGGGGTCCATCCTTCGATATAAGGATTTTTTGCAGTCAGGGCCAGGGGCCCCAGGGCACATCCTTTTTCCATTTTCCCTGGGAAAGAAAACTCAGCAGTCCAGGTTCCTGATGTCAGTTTGTAGGGCTCCCTTGGGTCTATCAGGGCAGCACAAGTTTGAGGTGGGGACAACTTTGGAGTGGGGTCCATCCTTCGATATAAGGAGTTTTTGCAGTGAGGCCCCAGCCCAGGGTCTGTGGCCCCTGGGCACATCCTTTTTCCATTTTCCCTGGGAAAGAAAACTCAGCAGTCCAGGTTGCTGATGTCAGTTTGTAGGGCTCCCTTGGGTCTATCAGGGCAGCACAAGTTTGAGGTGGGGACATCTTTGGTGTGGGCTCCATCCTTCGATATATGGATTCTTTGCAGTCAGGGCCAGGGGCCCCTGGGCACACCCTTTTTCAATTTTCCCTGGGAAAGAAAACTCAGCAGTCCAGGTTGCTGATGTCAGTTTGTAGGGCTCCCTTGGGTGTATCAGGGCAGCACAAGTTTGAGGTGGGGACAATTTCGGTGTGGGGTCCATCCTTCGATATAAGGATTTTTTGCAGTCAGGGCCAGGGGCCCCTGGGCACATCCTTTTTCCATTTTCCCTGGGAAAGAAAACTCAGCAGTCCAGGTTCCTGATGTCAGTTTGTAGGGCTCCCTTGGGTCTATCAGGGCAGCACAAGTTTGAGGTAGGGACAACTTCGGTGTGGGGTCCATCCTTCAATATAAGGATTTTTTGCAGTCAGGGCCAGGGGCCCAGGGCCAGGGGCCCCTGGGCACATCCTTTTTCCATTTTCCCTGGGAAAGAAAACTCAGCAGTCCAGGTTCCTGATGTCAGTTTGTAGGGCTGCCTTGGGTCTATCAGGGCAGCACAAGTTTGAGGTGGGGACAACTTTGGTGTGGGGTCCATCCTTCGATATAAGGATTTCTTGCAGTGAGGTCCCTGCCCAGGGCTAGGGGCCCCAGGGCACATCCTTTTTCCATTTTCCCTGGGAAAGAAAACTCAGCAGTCCAGGTTCCTGATGTCAGTTTGTAGGGCTCCCTTGGGTCTATCAGGGCAGCACAAGTTTGAGGTTGGGACAACTTCGGTGTGGGCTCCATCCTTCGATATATGGATTCTTTGCAGTCAAGGCCAGGGGCCCCTGGGCACAACCTTTTTCCACTTTCCCTGGGAAAGAAAACTCAGCAGTCCAGGTTGCTGATGTCAGTTTGTAGGGCTCCCTTGGGTCTATCAGGGCAGCACAAGTTTGAGGTGGGGACAACTTCGGTGTGGGGTCCATCCTTCGATATAAGGATTTTGTGCAGTGAGGCCCCAGCCCAGGGTCAGTGGCCCCTGGGCACATCCTTTTTCCATTTTCCCTGGGAAAGAAAACTCAGCAGTCCAGGTTCCTGATGTCAGTTTGTAGGGCTCCCTTGGGTGTATCAGGGCAGCACAAGTTTGAGGTGGGGACAACTTCGGTGTGGGGTCCATCCTTCGATATAAGGATTTCTTGCAGTGAGGTCCGTGCCCAGGGCCAGGGGCCCCAGGGCACATCCTTTTTCCATTTTCCCTGGGAAAGAAAACTCAGCAGTCCAGGTTCCTGATGTCAGTTTGTAGGGCTCCCTTGGGTGTATCAGGGCAGCACAAGTTTGAGGTGGGGACAACTTTGGTGTGGGGACCATCCTTCAATATAAGGATTCTTTGCAGTCAGGGCCAGGGGCCCCCGGGTACAACCTTTTTCCATTTTCCCTGGGAAAGAAAACTCAGCAGTCCAGGTTCCTGATGTCAGTTTGTAGGGCTCCCTTGGGTCTATCAGGGCAGCACAAGTTTGAGGTGGGGACAACTTCGGTGTGGGGTCCATCCTTCGATATAAGGATTTTGTGCAGTCAGGGCCAGGGGCCCCTGGGCATAACCTTTTTCCATTTTCCCTGGGAAAGAAAACTCAGCAGTCCAGGTTGCTGATGTCAGTTTGTAGGGCTCCCTTGGGTGTATCAGGGCAGCACAAGTTTGAGGTGGGGACAACTTCGGTGTGGGGTCCATCCTTCGATATAAGGATTCTTTGCAGTCAGGGCCAGGGGCCCCCAGGCACATCCTTTTTCCATTTTCCCTGGGAAAGAAAACTCAGCAGTCCAGGTTGCTGATGTCAGTTTGTAGGGCTCCCTTGGGTCTATCAGGGCAGCACAAGTTTGAGGTGGGGACAACTTTGGTGTGGGGTCCATCCTTCGATATAAGGATTCTTTGCAGTCAGGGCCAGGCTCCCCTGGGCATATCCTTTTTCCATTTTCCCTGGGAAAGAAAACTCAGCAGTCCAGGTTCCTGATGTCAGTTTGTAGGGCTCCCTTGGGTGTATCAGGGCAGCACAAGTTTGAGGTGGGGACAACTTTGGTGTGGGGTCCATCCTTCGATATAAGGATTTTTTGCAGTGAAGACCCTGCTCAGGGCCAGGGGCCCCTGGGCACATCCTTTTTCCATTTTCCCTGGGAAAGAAAACTAAGCAGTCCAGGTTCCTGATGTCAGTTTGTAGGGCTGCCTTGGGTCTATCAGGGCAGCACAAGTTTGAGGTGGGGACAACTTCGGTGTGGGGTCCATCCTTCGATATAAGGATTTCTTGCAGTGAGGTCCCTGCCCAGGGCTAGGGGCCCCAGGGCACATCCTTTTTCCATTTTCCCTGGGAAAGAAAACTCAGCAGTCCAGGTTCCTGATGTCAGTTTGTAGGGCTCCCTTGGGTCTATCAGGGCAGCACAAGTTTGAGGTGGGGACAACTTCGGTCTGGGCTCCATCCTTCGATATATGGATTCTTTGCAGTCAAGGCCAGGGGCCCCTGGGCACAACCTTTTTCCACTTTCCCTGGGAAAGAAAACTCAGCAGTCCAGGTTGCTGATGTCAGTTTGTAGGGCTCCCTTGGGTCTATCAGGGCAGCACAAGTTTGAGGTGGGGACAACTTCGGTGTGGGGTCCATCCTTCGATATAAGGATTTCTTGAAGTGAGGTCCGTGCCCAGGGCCAGGGGCCCCAGGGCACATCCTTTTTCCATTTTCCCTGGGAAAGAAAACTCAGCAGTCCAGGTTCCTGATGTCAGTTTGTAGGGCTCCCTTGGGTCTATCAGGGAAGCACAAGTTTGAGGTGGGGACAGCTTCGGTGTGGGGTCCATCCTTCGATATAAGGATTCTTTGCAGTCAGGGCCAGGGGCTCCTGGGCATATCCTTTTTCCATTTTCCCTGGGAAAGAAAACTCAGCAGTCCAGGTTCCTGATGTCAGTTTGTAGGGCTCCCTTGGGTGTATCAGGGCAGCACAAGTTTGAGGTGGGGACAACTTCGGTGTGGGCTCCATCCTTCGATATACGGATTCTTTGCAGTGAGGCCCCAGCCCAGGGCCAGGGGCCACTGGGCACATCCTTTTTCCATTTTCCCTGGGAAAGAAAACTCAGCAGTCCAGGTTCCTGATGTCAGTTTGTAGGGCTCCCTTGGGTCTATCAGGGCAGCACAAGTTTGAGGTTGGGACATCTACTGTCTGGGCTCCATCCTTCGATATAAGGATTCTTTGCAGTCAGGGCCAGGGGCCCCTGGGCACAACCTTTTTCCATTTTCCCTGGGAAAGAAAACTCAGCAGTCCAGGTTCCTGATGTCAGCTTGTAGGGCTCCCTTGGGTCTATCAGGGCAGCACAAGTTTGAGGTTGGGACAACTTCGGTCTGGGCTCCATCCTTCGATATAAGGATACTTTGCAGTCAGGGCCAGGGGCCCCCAGGCACACTCTTTTTCCATTTTCCCTGGGAAAGAAAACTCAGCAGTCCAGGTTCCTGATGTCAGTTTGTAGGGCTCCCTTGGGTCTATCAGGGCAGCACAAGTTTGAGGTGGGGACAACTTTGGTGTGGGGTCCATCCTTCGATATAAGGATTTTTTGCAGTGAAGACCCTGCCCAGGGCCAGGGGCCCCTGGGCACATCCTTTTTCCATTTTCCCTGGGAAAGAAAACTCAGCAGTCCAGGTTGCTGATGTCAGTTTGTAGGGCTCCCTTGGGTCTATCAGGGCAGCACAAGTTTGAGGTGGGGACATCTTTGGTGTGGGGTCCATCCTTCGATATAAGGATTCTTTGCAGTCAGGGACAGGGGCCCCTGGGCACATCCTTTTTCCATTTTCCCTGGGAAAGAAAACTCAGCAGTCCAGGTTGCTGATGTCAGTTTGTAGGGCTCCCTTGGGTCTATCAGGGCAGCACAAGTTTGAGGTGGGGACATCTTCGGTGTGGGGTCCATCATTCGATATAAGGATTCTTTGCAGTCAGGGCCAGGAGCCCCTGGGCACATCCTTTTTCCATTTTCCCTGGGAAAGAAAACTCAGCAGTCCAGGTTCCTGATGTCAGTTTGTAGGGCTCCCTTGGGTCTATCAGGGCAGCACAAGTTTGAGGTGGGGACAACTTCGGTGTGGGGTCCATCCTTCGATATAAGGATTTTTTGCAGTGAAGACCCTGCCCAGGGCCAGGAGCCCCAGGGCACATCCTTTTTCCATTTTCCCTGGGTAAGAAAACTCAGCAGTCCAGGTTGCTGATGTCAGTTTGTAGGGCTCCCTTGGGTGTATCAGGGCAGCACAAGTTTGAGGTGGGGACATCTTCGGTGTGGGGTCCATCCTTCGATATAAGGATTTTTTGCAGTCAGGGCCAGGGGCCCCTGGGCACATCCTTTTTCCATTTTCCCTGGGAAAGAAAACTCAGCAGTCCAGGTTCCTGATGTCAGTTTGTAGGGCTCCCTTGGGTCTATCAGGGCAGCACAAGTTTGAGGTGGGGACAACTTCGGTGTGGGGTCCATCCTTCGATATAAGGATTTTTTGCAGTGAAGACCCTGCCCAGGGCCAGGGGCCAGAGGGCACAACCTTTTTCCATTTTCCCAGGGAAAGAAAACTCAGCAGTCCAGGTTGCTGATGTCAGTTTGTAGGGCTCCCTTGGGTGTATCAGGGCAGCACAAGTTTGAGGTGGGGACAACTTCGGTGTGGGGTCCATCCTTCGATATAAGGATTTTTTGTAGTGAGGCCCCAGCCCAGGACCAGGGACCCCTGGGCACATCCTTTGGCCATTTTCCCTGGGAAAGAAAACTCAGCAGTCCAGGTTCCTGATGTCAGTTTGTAGGGCTCCCTTGGGTGTATCAGGGCAGCACAAGTTTGAGGTGGGGACAACTTCGGTGTGGGGTCCATCCTTCGATATAAGGATTTTTTGCAGTGAGGCCCCAGCCCAGGGTCAGTGGCCCCTGGGCACATCCTTTTTCCATTTTTCCTGGGAAAGAAAACTCAGCAGTCCAGGTTGCTGATGTCAGTTTGTAGGGCTCCCTTGGGTCTATCAGGGCAGCACAAGTTTGAGGTGGGGACAACTTCGGTGTGGGGTCCATCCTTCGATATAAGGATTTTTTGCAGTGAGGTCCGTGCCCAGGGCCAGGGGCCCCAGGGCACATCCTTTTTCCATTTTCCCTGGGAAAGAAAACTAAGCAGTCCAGGTTCCTGATGTCAGTTTGTAGGGCTGCCTTGGGTCTATCAGGGCAGCACAAGTTTGAGGTGGGGACAGCTTCGGTGTGGGGTCCATCCTTCGATATAAGGATTTCTTGCAGTGAGGTCCCTGCCCAGGGCTAGGGGCCCCAGGGCACATCCTTTTTCCATTTTCCCTGGGAAAGAAAACTCAGCAGTCCAGGTTCCTGATGTCAGTTTGTAGGGCTCCCTTGGGTGTATCAGGGCAGCACAAGTTTGAGGTGGGGACAACTTCGGTCTGGGCTCCATCCTTCGATATATGGATTCTTTGCAGTCAAGGCCAGGGGCCCCTGGGCACAACCTTTTTCCACTTTCCCTGGGAAAGAAAACTCAGCAGTCCAGGTTGCTGATGTCAGTTTGTAGGGCTCCCTTGGGTCTATCAGGGCAGCACAAGTTTGACGTGGGGACAACTTCGGTGTGGGGTCCATCCTTCGATATAAGGATTTCTTGAAGTGAGGTCCGTGCCCAGGGCCAGGGGCCCCAGGGCACATCCTTTTTCCATTTTCCCTGGGAAAGAAAACTCAGCAGTCCAGGTTCCTGATGTCAGTTTGTAGGGCTCCCTTGGGTCTATCAGGGCAGCACAAGTTTGAGGTGGGGACAACTTCGGTGTGGGCTCCATCCTTCGATATAAGGATTCTTTGCAGTCAGGGCCAGGGGCCCCTGGGCACATCCTTTTTCCATTTTCCCTGGGAAAGAAAACTCAGCAGTCCAGGTTGCTGATGTCAGTTTGTAGGGCTCCCTTGGGTCTATCAGGGCAGCACAAGTTTGAGGTGGGGACAACTTCGGTGTGGGGTCCATCCTTCGATATAAGGATTTTTTGCAGTCAGGGACAGGGGCCCCTGGGCACATCCTTTTTCCATTTTCCCTGGGAAAGAAAACTCAGCAGTCCAGGTTCCTGATGTCAGTTTGTAGGGCTCCCTTGGGTCTATCAGGGCAGCACAAGTTTGAGGTGGGGACAGCTTCGGTGTGGGGTCCATCCTTCGATAGAAGGATTCTTTGCAGTCAGGGCCAGGGGCCCCTGGGCACATCCTTTTTCCATTTTCCCTGGGAAAGAAAATTCAGCAGTCCAGGTTCCTGATGTCAGTTTGTAGGGCTCCCTTGGGTCTATCAGGGCAGCACAAGTTTGAGGTGGGGACAACTTTGGTGTGGGGTCCATCCTTCGATATAAGGATTTTTTGCAGTGAAGACCCTTCCCAGGGCCAGGAGCCCCTGGGCACATCCTTTTTCCATTTTCCCTGGGAAAGAAAACTCAGCAGTCCAGGTTCCTGATGTCAGTTTGTAGGGCTCCCTTGGGTGTATCAGGGCAGCACAAGTTTGAGGTGGGGACATCTTCGGTGTGGGGTGCATCCTTCGATATAAGGATTCTTTGCAGTCAGTGCCAGGAGCCCCTGGGCACATCCTTTTTCCATTTTCCCTGGGAAAGAAAACTCAGCAGTCCAGGTTGCTGATGTCAGTTTGTAGGGCTCCCTTGGGTCTATCAGGGCAGCACAAGTTTGAGGTGGGGACAACTTTGGTGTGGGGTCCATCCTTCGATATAAGGATTTTTTGCAGTGAAGACCCTGCCCAGGGCCAGGGGCCCCAGGGCACAACCTTTTTCCATTTTCCCAGGGAAAGAAAACTCAGCAGTCCAGGTTCCTGATGTCAGTTTGTAGGGCTCCCTTGGGTGTATCAGGGCAGCACAAGTTTGAGGTGGGGACAACTTCGGTGTGGGGTCCATCCTTCGATATAAGGATTTTTTGCAGTGAGGCCCCAGCTCAGGGTCATTGGCCCCTGGGCACATCCTTCTTCCATTTTCCCTGGGAAAGAAAACTCAGCAGTCCAGGTTCCTGATGTCAGTTTGTAGGGCTCCCTTGGGTCTATCAGGGCAGCACAAGTTTGAGGTGGGGACAACTTCGGTGTGGGGTCCATCCTTCGATATAAGGATTTCTTGCAGTGAGGTCCGTGCCCAGGGCCAGGGGCCCCAGGGCACATCCTTTTTCCATTTTCCCTGGGAAAGAAAACTCAGCAGTCCAGGTTGCTGATGTCAGTTTGTAGGGCTCCCTTGGGTGTATCAGGGCAGCACAAGTTTGAGGTGGGGACAACTTCGGTGTGGGGTCCATCCTTCGATATAAGGATTCTTTGCAGTCAGGGCCAGGGGCCCCCGGGCACATCCTTTTTCCATTTTCCCTGGGAAAGAAAACTCAGCAGTCCAGGTTCCTGATGTCAGTTTGTAGAGTTCCCTTGGGTCTATCAGGGCAGCACAAGTTTGAGGTGGGGACAACTTCGGTGTGGGGTCCATCCTTCGATATAAGGATTTTTTGCAGTCAGGGCCAGGGGCCCCTGGGCATAACCTTATTCCATTTTCCCTGGGAAAGAAAACTCAGCAGTCCAGGTTCCTGATGTCAGTTTGTAGGGCTCCCTTGGGTCTATCAGGGAAGCACAAGTTTGAGGTGGGGACAACTTCGGTGTGGGGTCCATCCTTCGATATAAGGATTCTTTGCAGTCAGGGCCAGGGGCTCCTGGGCATATGCTTTTTCCATTTTCCCTGGGAAAGAAAACTCAGCAGTCCAGGTTCCTGATGTCAGTTTGTAGGGCTCCCTTGGGTGTATCAGGGCAGCACAAGTTTGAGGTGGGGACAACTTCGGTCTGGGCTCCATCCTTCGATATACGGATTCTTTGCAGTGAGGTCCCAGCCCAGGGCCAGGGGCCACTGGGCACATCCTTTTTCCATTTTCCCTGGGAAAGAAAACTCAGCAGTCCAGGTTCCTGATGTCAGTTTGTAGGGCTCCCTTGGGTCTATCAGGGCAGCACAAGTTTGAGGTTGGGACATCTACTGTCTGGGCTCCATCCTTCGATATAAGGATTCTTTGCAGTCAGGGCCAGGGGCCCCTGGGCACAACCTTTTTCCATTTTCCCTGGGAAAGAAAACTCAGCAGTCCAGGTTCCTGATGTCAGCTTGTAGGGCTCCCTTGGGTCTATCAGGGCAGCACAAGTTTGAGGTTGGGACAACTTCGGTCTGGGCTCCATCCTTCGATATAAGGATACTTTGCAGTCAGGGCCAGGGGCCCCCAGGCACACTCTTTTTCCATTTTCCCCGGGAAAGAAAACTCAGCAGTCCAGGTTCCTGATGTCAGTTTGTAGGGCTCCCTTGGGTCTATCAGGGCAGCACAAGTTTGAGGTGGGGACAACTTTGGTGTGGGGTCCATCCTTCGATATAAGGATTTTTTGCAGTGAAGACCCTGCCCAGGGCCAGGGGCCCCTGGGCACATCCTTTTTCCATTTTCCCTGGGAAAGAAAACTCAGCAGTCCAGGTTGCTGATGTCAGTTTGTAGGGCTCCCTTGGGTCTATCAGGGCAGCACAAGTTTGAGGTGGGGACATCTTTGGTGTGGGGTCCATCCTTCGATATAAGGATTCTTTGCAGTCAGGGACAGGGGCCCCTGGGCACATCCTTTTTCCATTTTCCCTGGGAAAGAAAACTCAGCAGTCCAGGTTGCTGATGTCAGTTTGTAGGGCTCCCTTGGGTCTATCAGGGCAGCACAAGTTTGAGGTGGGGACATCTTCGGTGTGGGGTCCATCATTCGATATAAGGATTCTTTGCAGTCAGGGCCAGGAGCCCCTGGGCACATCCTTTTTCCATTTTCCCTGGGAAAGAAAACTCAGCAGTCCAGGTTCCTGATGTCAGTTTGTAGGGCTCCCTTGGGTCTATCAGGGCAGCACAAGTTTGAGGTGGGGACAACTTCGGTGTGGGGTCCATCCTTCGATATAAGGATTTTTTGCAGTGAAGACCCTGCCCAGGGCCAGGAGCCCCAGGGCACATCCTTTTTCCATTTTCCCTGGGTAAGAAAACTCAGCAGTCCAGGTTCCTGATGTCAGTTTGTAGGGCTCCCTTGGGTGTATCAGGGCAGCACAAGTTTGAGGTGGGGACATCTTCGGTGTGGGGTCCATCCTTCGATATAAGGATTTTTTGCAGTCAGGGCCAGGGGCCCCTGGGCACATCCTTTTTCCATTTTCCCTGGGAAAGAAAACTCAGCAGTCCAGGTTCCTGATGTCAGTTTGTAGGGCTCCCTTGGGTCTATCAGGGCAGCACAAGTTTGAGGTGGGGACAACTTTGGTGTGGGGTCCATCCTTCGATATAAGGATTTTTTGCAGTGAAGACCCTGCCCAGGGCCAGGGACCAGAGGGCACATCCTTTTTCCATTTTCCCAGGGAAAGAAAACTCAGCAGTCCAGGTTGCTGATGTCAGTTTGTAGGGCTCCCTTGGGTGTATCAGGGCAGCACAAGTTTGAGGTGGGGACAACTTCGGTGTGGGGTCCATCCTTCGATATAAGGATTTTTTGTAGTGAGGCCCCAGCCCAGGACCAGGGACCCCTGGGCACATCCTTTGGCCATTTTCCCTGGGAAAGAAAACTCAGCAGTCCAGGTTCCTGATGTCAGTTTGTAGGGCTCCCTTGGGTGTATCAGGGCAGCACAAGTTTGAGGTGGGGACAACTTCGGTGTGGGGTCCATCCTTCGATATAAGGATTTTTTGCAGTGAGGCCCCAGCCCAGGGTCAGTGGCCCCTGGGCACATCCTTTTTCCATTTTTCCTGGGAAAGAAAACTCAGCAGTCCAGGTTGCTGATGTCAGTTTGTAGGGCTCCCTTGGGTGTATCATGGCAGCACAAGTTTGAGGTGGGGACAACTTCGGTGTGGGGTCCATCCTTCGATATAAGGATTTCTTGCAGTGAGGTCCGTGCCCAGGGCCAGGGGCCCCAGGGAACATCCTTTTTCCATTTTCCCTGGGAAAGAAAACTCAGCAGTCCAGGTTGCTGATGTCAGTTTGTAGGGCTCCCTTGTGTGTATCAGGGCAGCACAAGTTTGAGGTGGGGACAACTACGGTGTGGGGTCCATCCTTCGATATAAGGATTTTTGCAGTCTGGGCCAGGGGCCCCTGGGCATAACCTTTTTCCATTTTCCCTGGGAAAGAAAACTCAGCAGTCCAGGTTCCTGATGTCAGTTTGTAGGGCTCCCTTGGGTCTATCAGGGCAGCACAAGTGTGAGGTTGGGACAACATCGGTCTGGGCTCCATCCTTCGATATAAGGATTCTTTGCAGTGAGGCCCCAGCCCAGGGCCAGGGGCCACTGGGCACACTCTTTTTCCATTTTCCCCGGGAAAGAAAACTCAGCAGTCCAGGTTGCTGATGTCAGTTTGTAGGGCTCCCTTGGGTCTATCAGGGCAGCACAAGTTTGAGGTTGGGACATCTACTGTCTGGGCTCCATCCTTCGATATAAGGATTCTTTGCAGTCAGGGCCAGGGGCCCCTGGGCACATCCTTTTTCCATTTTCCCTGGGAAAGAAAACTCAGCAGTCCAGGTTCCTGATGTCAGTTTGTAGGGCTCCCTTGGGTCTATCAGGGCAGCACAAGTTTGAGGTGGGGACAACTTCGGTGTGGGGTCCATCCTTCGATATAAGGATTTTTTGTAGTGAGGCCACTGCCAAGGGCCAGGGACCCCTGGGAACATCCTTTGGCCATTTTCCCTGGGAAAGAAAACTCAGCAGTCCAGGTTCCTGATGTCAGTTTGTAGGGCTCCCTTGGGTCTATCAGGGCAGCACAAGTTTGAGGTGGGGACATCTTCGGTGTGGCGTCCATCCTTCGATATAAGGATTCTTTGCAGTCAGGGCCAGGAGCCCCTGGGCACATCCTTTTTCCATTTTCCCTGGGAAAGAAAACTCAGCAGTCCAGGTTCCTGATGTCAGTTTGTAGGGCTGCCTTGGATCTATCTGGGCAGCACAAGTTTGAGGTGAGGACAACTTTGGTGTGGGGTCCATCCTTCGATATAAGGATTTTTTGCAGTGAAGACCCTGCCCAGGGCCAGGGGCCCCAGGGCACATCCTTTTTCCATTTTCTCAGGGAAAGAAAACTCAGCAGTCCAGGTTCCTGATGTCAGTTTGTAGGGCTCCCTTGGGTCTATCAGGGCAGCACAAGTTTGAGGTGGGGACATCTTCGGTGTGGGGTCCATCCTTCGATATAAGGATTCTTTGCAGTGAGGTCCCAGCCTAGGGCCAGGGGCCCCCGGGCACATCCTTTTCCCATTTTCCCTGGGAAAGAAAACTCAGCAGTCCCGGTTGCTGATGTCAGTTTGTAGGGCTCCCTTGGGTCTATCAGGGCAGCACAAGTTTGAGGCGGGGACAACTTCAGTGTGGGGACCATCCTTCGATATAAGGATTTTTTGCAGTCAGGGCATGGGGCCCAGGGCCAGGGGCCCCTGGGCAGATCCATTTTCCATTTCCCCGGGAAAGAAAACTCAGCAGTCCAGGTTCCTGATGTCAGTTTGTAGGGCTCCCTTGGGTCTATCAGGGCAGCACAAGTTTGAGGTGGGGACAACTTCGGTGTGGGGTCCATCCTTCGATATAAGGATTTTTTGCAGTCAGGGCCAGGGGCCCCTGGGCACATCCTTTTTCCATTTTCCCTGGGAAAGAAAACTCAGCAGTCCAGGTTCCTGATGTCAGTTTGTAGGGCTCCCTTGGGTCTATCAGGGCAGCACAAGTTTGAGGTGGGGACAAATTTGGTGTGGGGTCCATCCTTCAATATAATGTTTTTTTGTAGTGAGGCCCCAGCCCAGGGCAAGGGGCACCTGGGCACATCCTTTTTCCATTTTCCCTGGGAAAGAAAACTCAGCACTCCAGGTTCCTGATGTCAGTTTGTAGGGCTCCCTTGGGTCTATTAGGGCAGCACAAGTTTGAGGTAGGGACAACTTCGGTGTGGGGTCCATCCTTCGATATAAGGATTTTTTGCAGTCAGGGCCAGGGGCCCCTGGGCACATCCTTTTTCCATTTTCCCTGGGAAAGAAAACTCAGCAGTCCAGGTTCCTGATGTCAGTTTGTAGGGTTCCCTGGGGTCTATCAGGGCAGCACAAGTTTGAGGTGGGGACAACTTCGGTGTGGGGTCCATCCTTCGATATAAGGATTTTTTGTAGTGAGGCCCCAGCCCAGGGCAAGGGGCCCCTGGGCACATCCTTTTTCCATTTTCCCTGGGAAAGAAAACTCAGCAGTCCAGGTTCCTGATGTCAGTTTGTCGGGCTCCCTTGGGTCTATTAGGGCAGCACAAGTTTGAGGTGGGGACAACTTCGGTGTGGGGTCCATCCTTCGATATAAGGATTTTTTGCAGTCAGGGCCAGGGGCCCCTGGGCACATCCTTTTTCCATTTTCCCTGGGAAAGAAAACTCAGCAGTCCAGGTTCCTGATGTCAGTTTGTAGGGTTCCCTTGGGTCTATCAGGGCAGCACAAGTTTGAGGTGGGGACAACTTCTGTGTGGGGTCCATCCTTCGATATAAGGATTTTTTGCAGTCAGGGCCAGGGGCCCCTGGGCACATCCTTTTACCATTTTCCCTGGGAAAGAAAACTCAGCAGTCCAGGTTCCTGATGTCAGTTTGTAGGGCTCCCTTGGGTCTATCAGGGCAGCACAAGTTTGAGGTGGGGACAACTTCAGTGTGGGCTCCATCCTTCGATATAAGGATTCTTTGCAGTCAGGGCCAGGGGCCCCTGGGCACATCCTTTTTCCATTTTCCCTGGGAAAGAAAACTCAGCAGTCCAGGTTCCTGATGTCAGTTTGTAGGGCTCCCTTGGGTCTATCAGGGCAGCACAAGTTTGAGGTGGGGACAATTTCGGTGTGGGGTCCATCCTTCGATATAAGGATTTTTTGTAGTGAGGCCCCAGCCCAGGGCCAGGGGCCCCTGGGCACATCCTTTTTCCATTTTCCCTGGGAAAGAAAACTCAGCAGTCCAGGTTCCTGATGTCAGTTTGTAGGGCTCCCTTGGGTCTATCAGGGCAGCACAAGTTTGAGTTGGGGATATCTTCGGTGTGGGGTCCATCCTTCGATATAAGGATTTTTTGCAGTGAGGCTCCAGCCCAGGGCCAGGGGCCCCTGGGCACATCCTTTTTCCATTTTCCCTGGGAAAGAAAACTCAGCAGTCCAGGTTCCTGATGTCAGTTTGTAGGGCTCCCTTGGGTCTATCAGGGCAGCACAAGTTTGAGGTGGGGACAACTTCGGTGTGGGCTCCATCCTTCGATATAATGATTTTTTGCAGTCAGGGCCAGGGGCCCCTGGGCACATCCTTTTTCCATTTTCCCTGGGAAAGAAAACTCAGCAGTCCAGGTTCCTGATGTCAGTTTGTAGGGCTCCCTTGGGTCTATCAGGGCAGCACAAGTTTGAGGTGGGGACAACTTCGGTGTGGGGTCCATCCTTCGATATAAGGATTTTTTGCAGTCAGGGCCAGGGGCCCCTGGGCACATCCTTTTTCCATTTTCCCTGGGAAAGAAAACTCAGCAGTCCAGGTTCCTGATGTCAGTTTGTAGGGCTCCCTTGGGTCTATCAGGGCAGCACAAGTTTGAGGTGGGGACAACTTCGGTGTGGGGTCCATCCTTCAATATAAGGATTTTTTGCAGTCAGGGCCAGGGGCCCCTGGGCACATCCTTTTTCCATTTTCCCTGGGAAAGAAAACTCAGCAGTCCAGGTACCTGATGTCAGTTTGTAGGGCTCCCTTGGGTGTATCAGGGCAGCACAAGTTTGAGGTGGGGACAACTTCAGTGTGGGGTCCATCCTTCGATATAAGGATTTTTTGCAGTCATGGCCAGGGGCCCCCGGGCACATCCTTTGGCCATTTTCCCCGGGAAAGAAAACTCAGCAGTCCAGGTTCCTGATGTCAGTTTGTAGGGCTCCCTTGGGTCTATCAGGGCAGCACAAGTTTGAGGTGGTTAGAACTTCGGTGTGGGGTCCATTCTTCAATAGAAGGATTCTTTGCAGTCAGGGCCAGGAGCCCCTGGGCACATCCTTTTTCCATTTTCCCTGGGAAAGAAACCTCAGCAGTCCAGGTTGCTGATGTCAGTTTGTAGGGCTCCCTTGGGTCTATCAGGGCAGCACAAGTTTGAGGTGGGGACAACTTTGGTGTGGGGTCCATCCTTCGATATAAGGATTTTTTGCAGTGAAGACCCTGCCCAGGGCCAGGGGCCCCTGGGCACATCCTTTTTCCATTTTCCCTGGGAAAGAAAACTCAGCAGTCCAGGTTGCTGATGTCAGTTTGTAGGGCTCCCTTGGGTCTATCAGGGCAGCACAAGTTTGAGGTGGGGACATCTTTGGTGTGGGGTCCATCCTTCGATATAAGGATTCTTTGCAGTCAGGGCCAGGAGCCCCTGGGCACATCCTTTTTCCATTTTCCCTGGGAAAGAAAACTCAGCAGTCCAGGTTGCTGATGTCAGTTTGTAGGGCTCCCTTGGGTCTATCAGGGCAGCACAAGTTTGAGGTGGGGACATCTTTGGTGTGGGGTCCATCCTTCGATATAAGGATTCTTTGCAGTCAGGGCTAGGAGCCCCTGGGCACATCCTTTTTCCATTTTCCCTGGGAAAGAAAACTCAGCAGTCCAGGTTGCTGATGTCAGTTTGTAGGGCTCCCTTGGGTCTATCAGGGCAGCACAAGTTTGAGGTGGGGACATCTTCGGTGTGGGGTCCATCATTCGATATAAGGATTCTTTGCAGTCAGGGCCAGGAGCCCCTGGGCACATCCTTTTTCCATTTTCCCTGGGAAAGAAAACTCAGCAGTCCAGGTTCCTGATGTCAGTTTGTAGGGCTCCCTTGGGTCTATCAGGGCAGCACAAGTTTGAGGTGGGGACAATTTCGGTGTGGGGTCCATCCTTCGATATAAGGATTTTTTGCAGTGAAGACCCTGCCCAGGGCCAGGAGCCCCAGGGCACATCCTTTTTCCATTTTCCCTGGGTAAGAAAACTCAGCAGTCCAGGTTCCTGATGTCAGTTTGTAGGGCTCCCTTGGGTGTATCAGGGCAGCACAAGTTTGAGGTGGGGACATCTTCGGTGTGGGGTCCATCCTTCGATATAAGGATTTTTTGCAGTCAGGGCCAGGGGCCCCTGGGCACATCCTTTTTCCATTTTCCCTGGGAAAGAAAACTCAGCAGTCCAGGTTCCTGATGTCAGTTTGTAGGGCTCCCTTGGGTCTATCAGGGCAGCACAAGTTTGAGGTGGGGACAACTTCGGTGTGGGGTCCATCCTTCGATATAAGGATTTCTTGCAGTGAGGTCCGTGCCCAGGGCCAGGGGCCCCAGGGCACATCCTTTTTCCATTTTCCCTGGGAAAGAAAACTCAGCAGTCCAGGTTCCTGATGTCAGTTTGTAGGGCTCCCTTGTGTGTATCAGGGCAGCACAAGTTTGAGGTGGGGACAACTACGGTGTGGGGTCCATCCTTCGATATAAGGATTTTTGCAGTCTGGGCCAGGGGCCCCTGGGCATAACCTTTTTCCATTTTCCCTGGGAAAGAAAACTCAGCAGTCCAGGTTCCTGATGTCAGTTTGTAGGGCTCCCTTGGGTGTATCAGGGCAGCAGAAGTTTGAGGTTGGGACATCTACGGTCTGGGCTCCATCCTTCGATATAAAGATTCTTTGCAGTGAGGCCCCAGCCCAGGGCCAGGGGCCCCTGGGCACATCCTTTTTCCATTTTCCCTGGGAAAGAAAACTCAGCAGTCCAGGTTGCTGATGTCAGTTTGTAGGGCTCCCTTGGGTCTATCAGGGCAGCACAAGTTTGAGGTGGGGACATCTTCGGTGTGGGGTCCATCATTCGATATAAGGATTCTTTGCAGTCAGGGCCAGGAGCCCCTGGGCACATCCTTTTTCCATTTTCCCTGGGAAAGAAAACTCAGCAGTCCAGGTTCCTGATGTCAGTTTGTAGGGCTCCCTTGGGTCTATCAGGGCAGCACAAGTTTGAGGTGGGGACAACTTCGGTGTGGGGTCCATCCTTCGATATAAGGATTTTTTGCAGTGAAGACCCTGCCCAGGGCCAGGAGCCCCAGGGCACATCCTTTTTCCATTTTCCCTGGGTAAGAAAACTCAGCAGTCCAGGTTCCTGATGTCAGTTTGTAGGGCTCCCTTGGGTGTATCAGGGCAGCACAAGTTTGAGGTGGGGACATCTTCGGTGTGGGGTCCATCCTTCGATATAAGGATTTTTTGCAGTCAGGGCCAGGGGCCCCTGGGCACATCCTTTTTCCATTTTCCCTGGGAAAGAAAACTCAGCAGTCCAGGTTCCTGATGTCAGTTTGTAGGGCTCCCTTGGGTCTATCAGGGCAGCACAAGTTTGAGGTGGGGACAACTTTGGTGTGGGGTCCATCCTTCGATATAAGGATTTTTTGCAGTGAAGACCCTGCCCAGGGCCAGGGGCCAGAGGGCACAACCTTTTTCCATTTTCCCAGGGAAAGAAAACTCAGCAGTCCAGGTTGCTGATGTCAGTTTGTAGGGCTCCCTTGGGTGTATCAGGGCAGCACAAGTTTGAGGTGGGGACAACTTCGGTGTGGGGTCCATCCTTCGATATAAGGATTTTTTGTAGTGAGGCCCCAGCCCAGGGTCAGTGGCCCCTGGGCACATCCTTTTTCCATTTTTCCTGGGAAAGAAAACTCAGCAGTCCAGGTTGCTGATGTCAGTTTGTAGGGCTCCCTTGGGTCTATCAGGGCAGCACAAGTTTGAGGTGGGGACAACTTTGGTGTGGGGTCCATCCTTCGATATAAGGATTTCTTGCAGTGAGGTCCGTGCCCAGGGCCAGGGGCCCCAGGGCACATCCTTTTTCCATTTTCCCTGGGAAAGAAAACTCAGCAGTCCAGGTTCCTGATGTCAGTTTGTAGGGCTCCCTTGTGTGTATCAGGGCAGCACAAGTTTGAGGTGGGGACAACTACGGTGTGGGGTCCATCCTTCGATATAAGGATTTTTGCAGTCTGGGCCAGGGGCCCCTGGGCATAACCTTTTTCCATTTTCCCTGGGAAAGAAAACTCAGCAGTCCAGGTTGCTGATGTCAGTTTGTAGGGCTCCCTTGGGTGTATCAGGGCAGCAGAAGTTTGAGGTGGGGACATCTTCGGTGTGGGGTCCATTCTTCGATATAAGGATTCTTTGCAGTGAGGCCCCAGCCCAGGGCCAGCGGCCACTGGGCACATCCTTTTTCCATTTTCCCTGGGAAAGAAAACTCAGCAGTCCAGGTTGCTGATGTCAGTTTGTAGGGCTCCCTTGGGTCTATCAGGGCAGCACAAGTTTGATGTTGGGACATCTACTGTCTGGGCTCCATCCTTCGATATAAGGATTCTTTGCAGTCAGGGCCAGGGGCCCCTGGGCACATCCTTTTTCCATTTTCCCTGGGAAAGAAAACTCAGCAGTCCAGGTTCCTGATGTCAGTTTGTAGGGCTCCCTTGGGTCTATCAGGGCAGCACAAGTTTGAGGTGGGGACAACTTC
Source organism: Lonchura striata (assembly GCF_046129695.1). Lineage (NCBI taxonomy): Eukaryota > Metazoa > Chordata > Aves > Passeriformes > Estrildidae > Lonchura > Lonchura striata. Next base: position 1,093,183 of record NC_134636.1, on the reverse strand, counting down.
GGTGTGGGGTCCATCCTTCGATATAAGGATTTTTTGTAGTGAGGCCACTGCCAAGGGCCAGGGACCCCTGGGAACATCCTTTGGCCATTTTCCCTGGGAAAGAAAACTCAGCAGTCCAGGTTCCTGATGTCAGTTTGTAGGGCTCCCTTAGGTCTATCAGGGCAGCACAAGTTTGAGGTGGGGACATCTTCGGTGTGGGGTCCATCCTTCGATATAAGGATTCTTTGCAGTCAGGGCCAGGAGCCCCTGGGCACATCCTTTTTCCATTTTCCCTGGGAAAGAAAACTCAGCAGTCCAGGTTCCTGATGTCAGTTTGTAGGGCTCCCTTGGGTCTATCAGGGCAGCACAAGTTTGAGGTGGGGACATCTTCGGTGTGGGGTCCATCCTTCGATATAAGGATTCTTTGCAGTTAGGGCCAGGAGCCCCTGGGCACATCCTTTTTCCATTTTCCCTGGGAAAGAAAACTCAGCAGTCCAGGTTCCTGATGTCAGTTTGTAGGGCTGCCTTGGATCTATCTGGGCAGCACAAGTTTGAGGTGAGGACATCTTTGGTGTGGGGTCCATCCTTCGATATAAGGATTTTTTGCAGTGAAGACCCTGCCCAGGGCCAGGGGCCCCAGGGCACATCCTTTTTCCATTTTCTCAGGGAAAGAAAACTCAGCAGTCCAGGTTCCTGATGTCAGTTTGTAGGGCTCCCTTGGGTCTATCAGGGCAGCACAAGTTTGAGGTGGGGACATCTTCGGTGTGGGGTCCATCCTTCGATATAAGGATTCTTTGCAGTGAGGTCCCAGCCTAGGGCCAGGGGCCCCCGGGCACATCCTTTTCCCATTTTCCCTGGGAAAGAAAACTCAGCAGTCCAGGTTGCTGATGTCAGTTTGTAGGGCTCCCTTGGGTCTATCAGGGCAGCACAAGTTTGAGGCGGGGACAACTTCAGTGTGGGGACCATCCTTCGATATAAGGATTTTTTGCAGTCAGGGCATGGGGCCCAGGGCCAGGGGCCCCTGGGCACATCCATTTTCCATTTCCCCGGGAAAGAAAACTCAGCAGTCCAGGTTCCTGATGTCAGTTTGTAGGGCTGCCTTGGGTCTATCAGGGCAGCACAAGTTTGAGGTGGGGACAACTTCGGTGTGGGGTCCATCCTTCGATATAAGGAGTTTTTGCAGTGAGGCCCTAGCCCAGGGTCAGTGGCCCCTGGGCACATCCTTTTTCCATTTTCCCTGGGAAAGAAAACTCAGCAGTCCAGGTTGCTGATGTCAGTTTGTAGGGCTCCCTTGGGTCTATCAGGGCAGCACAAGTTTGAGGTGGGGACAACTTCGGTGTGGGGTCCATCCTTCAATATAAGGATTTTTTGCAGTCAGGGCCAGGGGCCCCTGGGCACATCCTTTTTCCATTTTCCCTGGGAAAGAAAACTCAGCAGTCCAGGTTCCTGATGTCAGTTTGTAGGGCTCCCTTGGGTCTATCAGGGCAGCACAAGTTTGAGGTGGTTAGAACTTCGGTGTGGGGTCCATTCTTCGATAGAAGGATTCTTTGCAGTCAGGGCCAGGAGCCCCTGGGCACATCCTTTTTCCATTTTCCCTGGGAAAGAAACCTCAGCAGTCCAGGTTGCTGATGTCAGTTTGTAGGGCTCCCTTGGGTCTATCAGGGCAGCACAAGTTTGAGGTGGGGACAACTTTGGTGTGGGGTCCATCCTTCGATATAAGGATTTTTTGCAGTGAAGACCCTGCCCAGGGCCAGGCTTCCCTGGGCACATCCTTTTTCCATTTTCCCTGGGAAAGAAAACTCAGCAGTCCAGGTTGCTGATGTCAGTTTGTAGGGCTCCCTTGGGTCTATCAGGGCAGCACAAGTTTGAGGTGGGGACATCTTTGGTGTGGGGTCCATCCTTCGATATAAGGATTCTTTGCAGTCAGGGCCAGGAGCCCCTGGGCACATCCTTTTTCCATTTTCCCTGGGAAAGAAAACTCAGCAGTCCAGGTTCCTGATGTCAGTTTGTAGGGCTCCCTTGGGTCTATCAGGGCAGCACAAGTTTGAGGTGGGGACAACTTCGGTGTGGGGTCCATCCTTCGATATAAGGATTTTTTGCAGTGAAGACCCTGCCCAGGGCCAGGAGCCCCAGGGCACATCCTTTTTCCATTTTCCCTGGGTAAGAAAACTCAGCAGTCCAGGTTCCTGATGTCAGTTTGTAGGGCTCCCTTGGGTGTATCAGGGCAGCACAAGTTTGAGGTGGGGACAACTTCGGTGTGGGGTCCATCCTTCGATATAAGGATTTTTTGCAGTCAGGGCCAGGGGCCCCTGGGCACATCCTTTTTCCATTTTCCCTGGGAAAGAAAACTCAGCAGTCCAGGTTCCTGATGTCAGTTTGTAGGGCTCCCTTGGGTCTATCAGGGCAGCACAAGTTTGAGGTGGGGACAACTTTGGTGTGGGGTCCATCCTTCGATATAAGGATTTTTTGCAGTGAAGACCCTGCCCAGGGCCAGGGGCCAGAGGGCACAACCTTTTTCCATTTTCCCAGGGAAAGAAAACTCAGCAGTCCAGGTTGCTGATGTCAGTTTGTAGGGCTCCCTTGGGTGTATCAGGGCAGCACAAGTTTGAGGTGGGGACAACTTCGGTGTGGGGTCCATCCTTCGATATAAGGATTTTTTGTAGTGAGGCCCCAGCCCAGGGCCAGGGACCCCTGGGCACATCCTTTGGCCATTTTCCCTGGGAAAGAAAACTCAGCAGTCCAGGTTCCTGATGTCAGTTTGTAGGGCTCCCTTGGGTGTATCAGGGCAGCACAAGTTTGAGGTGGGGACAACTTCGGTGTGGGGTCCATCCTTCGATATAAGGATTTTTTGCAGTGAGGCCCCAGCCCAGGGTCAGTGGCCCCTGGGCACATCCTTTTTCCATTTTTCCTGGGAAAGAAAACTCAGCAGTCAAGGTTGCTGATGTCAGTTTGTAGGGCTCCCTTGGGTCTATCAGGGCAGCACAAGTTTGAGGTGGGGACAACTTCGGTGTGGGGTCCATCCTTCGATATAAGGATTTCTTGCAGTGAGGTCCGTGCCCAGGGCCAGGGGCCCCAGGGCACATCCTTTTTCCATTTTCCCTGGGAAAGAAAACTCAGCAGTCCAGGTTCCTGATGTCAGTTTGTAGGGCTCCCTTGTGTGTATCAGGGCAGCACAAGTTTGAGGTGGGGACAACTACGGTGTGGGGTCCATCCTTCGATATAAGGATTTTTGCAGTCTGGGCCAGGGGCCCCTGGGCATAACCTTTTTCCATTTTCCCTGGGAAAGAAAACTCAGCAGTCCAGGTTCCTGATGTCAGTTTGTAGGGCTCCCTTGGGTGTATCAGGGCAGCAGAAGTTTGAGGTTGGGACATCTACGGTCTGGGCTCCATCCTTCGATATAAGGTTTCTTTGCAGTCAGGGCCAGGGGCCCCCAGGCACATCCTTTTTCCATTTTCCCTGGGAAAGAAAACTCAGCAGTCCAGGTTCCTGATGTCAGTTTGTAGGGCTCCCTTGGGTCTATCAGGGCAGCACAAGTGTGAGGTTGGGACAACTTCGGTCTGGGCTCCATCCTTCGATATAAGGATTCTTTGCAGTGAGGTCCCAGCCCAGGGCCAGGGGCCACTGGGCACATCCTTTTTCCATTTTCCCTGGGAAAGAAAACTCAGCAGTCCAGGTTGCTGATGTCAGTTTGTAGGGCTCCCTTGGGTCTATCAGGGCAGCACAAGTTTGAGGTTGGGACATCTACTGTCTGGGCTCCATCCTTCGATATAAGGATTCTTTGCAGTCAGGGCCAGGGGCCCCTGGGCACATCCTTTTTCCATTTTCCCTGGGAAAGAAAACTCAGCAGTCCAGGTTCCTGATGTCAGTTTGTAGGGCTCCCTTGGGTCTATCAGGGCAGCACAAGTTTGAGGTGGGGACAACTTCGGTGTGGGGTCCATCCTTCGATATAAGGATTTTTTGTAGTGAGGCCACTGCCCAGGGCCAGGGACCCCTGGGAACATCCTTTGGCCATTTTCCCTGGGAAAGAAAACTCAGCAGTCCAGGTTCCTGATGTCAGTTTGTAGGGCTCCCTTGGGTCTATCAGGGCAGCACAAGTTTGAGGTGGTTAGAACTTCGGTGTGGGGTCCATTCTTCGATAGAAGGATTCTTTGCAGTCAGGGCCAGGAGCCCCTGGGCACATCCTTTTTCCATTTTCCCTGGGAAAGAAACCTCAGCAGTCCAGGTTGCTGATGTCAGTTTGTAGGGCTCCCTTGGGTCTATCAGGGCAGCACAAGTTTGAGGTGGGGACAACTTCGGTGTGGGGTCCATCCTTCGATATAAGGATTTTTTGTAGTGAGGCCCCAGCCCAGGGTCAGTGGCCCCTGGGCACATCCTTTTTCCATTTTTCCTGGGAAAGAAAACTCAGCAGTCCAGGTTGCTGATGTCAGTTTGTAGGGCTCCCTTGGGTCTATCAGGGCAGCACAAGTTTGAGGTGGGGACAACTTTGGTGTGGGGTCCATCCTTCGATATAAGGATTTCTTGCAGTGAGGTCCGTGCCCAGGGCCAGGGGCCCCAGGGCACATCCTTTTTCCATTTTCCCTGGGAAAGAAAACTCAGCAGTCCAGGTTCCTGATGTCAGTTTGTAGGGCTCCCTTGTGTGTATCAGGGCAGCACAAGTTTGAGGTGGGGACAACTACGGTGTGGGGTCCATCCTTCGATATAAGGATTTTTGCAGTCTGGGCCAGGGGCCCCTGGGCATAACCTTTTTCCATTTTCCCTGGGAAAGAAAACTCAGCAGTCCAGGTTCCTGATGTCAGTTTGTAGGGCTCCCTTGGGTGTATCAGGGCAGCAGAAGTTTGAGGTTGGGACATCTACGGTCTGGGCTCCATCCTTCGATATAAGGTTTCTTTGCAGTCAGGGCCAGGGTCCCCCAGGCACATCCTTTTTCCATTTTCCCTGGGAAAGAAAACTCAGCAGTCCAGGTTCCTGATGTCAGTTTGTAGGGCTCCCTTGGGTCTATCAGGGCAGCACAAGTGTGAGGTTGGGACAACTTCGGTCTGGGCTCCATCCTTCGATATAAGGATTCTTTGCAGTGAGGCCCCAGCCCAGGGCCAGGGGCCACTGGGCACATCCTTTTTCCATTTTCCCTGGGAAAGAAAACTCAGCAGTCCAGGTTGCTGATGTCAGTTTGTAGGGCTCCCTTGGGTCTATCAGGGCAGCACAAGTTTGAGGTTGGGACATCTACTGTCTGGGCTCCATCCTTCGATATAAGGATTCTTTGCAGTCAGGGCCAGGGGCCCCTGGGCACATCCTTTTTCCATTTTCCCTGGGAAAGAAAACTCAGCAGTCCAGGTTCCTGATGTCAGTTTGTAGGGCTCCCTTGGGTCTATCAGGGCAGCACAAGTTTGAGGTGGGGACAACTTCGGTGTGGGGTCCATCCTTCGATATAAGGATTTTTTGTAGTGAGCCCACTGCCAAGGGCCAGGGACCCCTGGGAACATCCTTTGGCCATTTTCCCTGGGAAAGAAAACTCAGCAGTCCAGGTTCCTGATGTCAGTTTGTAGGGCTCCCTTGGGTCTATCAGGGCAGCACAAGTTTGAGGTGGGGACATCTTCGGTGTGGGGTCCATCCTTCGATATAAGGATTCTTTGCAGTCAGGGCCAGGAGCCCCTGGGCACATCCTTTTTCCATTTTCCCTGGGAAAGAAAACTCAGCAGTCCAGGTTCCTGATGTCAGTTTGTAGGGCTCCCTTGGGTCTATCAGGGCAGCACAAGTTTGAGGTGGGGACATCTTCGGTGTGGGGTCCATCCTTCGATATAAGGATTCTTTGCAGTTAGGGCCAGGAGCCCCTGGGCACATCCTTTTTCCATTTTCCCTGGGAAAGAAAACTCAGCAGTCCAGGTTCCTGATGTCAGTTTGTAGGGCTGCCTTGGATCTATCTGGGCAGCACAAGTTTGAGGTGAGGACAACTTTGGTGTGGGGTCCATCCTTCGATATAAGGATTTTTTGCAGTGAAGACCCTGCCCAGGGCCAGGGGCCCCAGGGCACATCCTTTTTCCATTTTCTCAGGGAAAGAAAACTCAGCAGTCCAGGTTCCTGATGTCAGTTTGTAGGGCTCCCTTGGGTCTATCAGGGCAGCACAAGTTTGAGGTGGGGACATCTTCGGTGTGGGGTCCATCCTTCGATATAAGGATTCTTTGCAGTGAGGTCCCAGCCTAGGGCCAGGGGCCCCCGGGCACATCCTTTTCCCATTTTCCCTGGGAAAGAAAACTCAGCAGTCCAGGTTGCTGATGTCAGTTTGTAGGGCTCCCTTGGGTCTATCAGGGCAGCACAAGTTTGAGGCGGGGACAACTTCAGTGTGGGGACCATCCTTCGATATAAGGATTTTTTGCAGTCAGGGCATGGGGCCCAGGGCCAGGGGCCCCTGGGCACATCCATTTTCCATTTCCCCGGGAAAGAAAACTCAGCAGTCCAGGTTCCTGATGTCAGTTTGTAGGGCTGCCTTGGGTCTATCAGGGCAGCACAAGTTTGAGGTGGGGACAACTTCGGTGTGGGGTCCATCCTTCGATATAAGGAGTTTTTGCAGTGAGGCCCTAGCCCAGGGTCAGTGGCCCCTGGGCACATCCTTTTTCCATTTTCCCTGGGAAAGAAAACTCAGCAGTCCAGGTTGCTGATGTCAGTTTGTAGGGCTCCCTTGGGTCTATCAGGGCAGCACAAGTTTGAGGTGGTTAGAACTTCGGTGTGGGGTCCATTCTTCGATAGAAGGATTCTTTGCAGTCAGGGCCAGGAGCCCCTGGGCACATCCTTTTTCCATTTTCCCTGGGAAAGAAACCTCAGCAGTCCAGGTTGCTGATGTCAGTTTGTAGGGCTCCCTTGGGTCTATCAGGGCAGCACAAGTTTGAGGTGGGGACAACTTTGGTGTGGGGTCCATCCTTCGATATAAGGATTTTTTGCAGTGAAGACCCTGCCCAGGGCCAGGGGCCCCTGGGCACATCCTTTTTCCATTTTCCCTGGGAAAGAAAACTCAGCAGTCCAGGTTGCTGATGTCAGTTTGTAGGGCTCCCTTGGGTCTATCAGGGCAGCACAAGTTTGAGGTGGGGACATCTTTGGTGTGGGGTCCATCCTTCGATATAAGGATTCTTTGCAGTCAGGGCCAGGAGCCCCTGGGCACATCCTTTTTCCATTTTCCCTGGGAAAGAAAACTCAGCAGTCCAGGTTCCTGATGTCAGTTTGTAGGGCTCCCTTGGGTCTATCAGGGCAGCACAAGTTTGAGGTGGGGACAACTTCGGTGTGGGGTCCATCCTTCGATATAAGGATTTTTTGCAGTGAAGACCCTGCCCAGGGCCAGGAGCCCCAGGGCACATCCTTTTTCCATTTTCCCTGGGTAAGAAAACTCAGCAGTCCAGGTTCCTGATGTCAGTTTGTAGGGCTCCCTTGGGTGTATCAGGGCAGCACAAGTTTGAGGTGGGGACATCTTCGGTGTGGGGTCCATCCTTCGATATAAGGATTTTTTGCAGTCAGGGCCAGGGGCCCCTGGGCACATCCTTTTTCCATTTTCCCTGGGAAAGAAAACTCAGCAGTCCAGGTTCCTGATGTCAGTTTGTAGGGCTCCCTTGGGTCTATCAGGGCAGCACAAGTTTGAGGTGGGGACAACTTTGGTGTGGGGTCCATCCTTCGATATAAGGATTTTTTGCAGTGAAGACCCTGCCCAGGGCCAGGGGCCAGAGGGCACAACCTTTTTCCATTTTCCCAGGGAAAGAAAACTCAGCAGTCCAGGTTGCTGATGTCAGTTTGTAGGGCTCCCTTGGGTGTATCAGGGCAGCACAAGTTTGAGGTGGGGACAACTTCGGTGTGGGGTCCATCCTTCGATATAAGGATTTTTTGTAGTGAGGCCCCAGCCCAGGGCCAGGGACCCCTGGGCACATCCTTTGGCCATTTTCCCTGGGAAAGAAAACTCAGCAGTCCAGGTTCCTGATGTCAGTTTGTAGGGCTCCCTTGGGTGTATCAGGGCAGCACAAGTTTGAGGTGGGGACAACTTCGGTGTGGGGTCCATCCTTCGATATAAGGATTTTTTGCAGTGAGGCCCCAGCCCAGGGTCAGTGGCCCCTGGGCACATCCTTTTTCCATTTTTCCTGGGAAAGAAAACTCAGCAGTCCAGGTTGCTGATGTCAGTTTGTAGGGCTCCCTTGGGTCTATCAGGGCAGCACAAGTTTGAGGTGGGGACAACTTCGGTGTGGGGTCCATCCTTCGATATAAGGATTTCTTGCAGTGAGGTCCGTGCCCAGGGCCAGGGGCCCCAGGGCACATCCTTTTTCCATTTTCCCTGGGAAAGAAAACTCAGCAGTCCAGGTTCCTGATGTCAGTTTGTAGGGCTCCCTTGTGTGTATCAGGGCAGCACAAGTTTGAGGTGGGGACAACTACGGTGTGGGGTCCATCCTTCGATATAAGGATTTTTGCAGTCTGGGCCAGGGGCCCCTGGGCATAACCTTTTTCCATTTTCCCTGGGAAAGAAAACTCAGCAGTCCAGGTTCCTGATGTCAGTTTGTAGGGCTCCCTTGGGTGTATCAGGGCAGCAGAAGTTTGAGGTTGGGACATCTACGGTCTGGGCTCCATCCTTCGATATAAGGTTTCTTTGCAGTCAGGGCCAGGGGCCCCCAGGCACATCCTTTTTCCATTTTCCCTGGGAAAGAAAACTCAGCAGTCCAGGTTCCTGATGTCAGTTTGTAGGGCTCCCTTGGGTCTATCAGGGCAGCACAAGTGTGAGGTTGGGACAACTTCGGTCTGGGCTCCATCCTTCGATATAAGGATTCTTTGCAGTGAGGCCCCAGCCCAGGGCCAGGGGCCACTGGGCACATCCTTTTTCCATTTTCCCTGGGAAAGAAAACTCAGCAGTCCAGGTTGCTGATGTCAGTTTGTAGGGCTCCCTTGGGTCTATCAGGGCAGCACAAGTTTGAGGTTGGGACATCTACTGTCTGGGCTCCATCCTTCGATATAAGGATTCTTTGCAGTCAGGGCCAGGGGCCCCTGGGCACATCCTTTTTCCATTTTCCCTGGGAAAGAAAACTCAGCAGTCCAGGTTCCTGATGTCAGTTTGTAGGGCTCCCTTGGGTCTATCAGGGCAGCACAAGTTTGAGGTGGGGACAACTTCGGTGTGGGGTCCATCCTTCGATATAAGGATTTTTTGTAGTGAGGCCACTGCCCAGGGCCAGGGACCCCTGGGAATATCCTTTGGCCATTTTCCCTGGGAAAGAAAACTCAGCAGTCCAGGTTGCTGATGTCAGTTTGTAGGGCTCCCTTGGGTCTATCAGGGCAGCACAAGTTTGAGGTGGTTAGAACTTCGGTGTGGGGTCCATTCTTCGATAGAAGGATTCTTTGCAGTCAGGGCCAGGAGCCCCTGGGCACATCCTTTTTCCATTTTCCCTGGGAAAGAAACCTCAGCAGTCCAGGTTGCTGATGTCAGTTTGTAGGGCTCCCTTGGGTCTATCAGGGCAGCACAAGTTTGAGGTGGGGACAACTTTGGTGTGGGGTCCATCCTTCGATATAAGGATTTTTTGCAGTGAAGACCCTGCCCAGGGCCAGGGGCCCCTGGGCACATCCTTTTTCCATTTTCCCTGGGAAAGAAAACTCAGCAGTCCAGGTTCCTGATGTCAGTTTGTAGGGCTCCCTTGGGTCTATCAGGGCAGCACAAGTTTGAGGTGGGGACAACTTTGGTGTGGGGTCCATCCTTCGATATAAGGATTCTTTGCAGTCAGGGCCAGGAGCCCCTGGGCACATCCTTTTTCCATTTTCCCTGGGAAAGAAAACTCAGCAGTCCAGGTTCCTGATGTCAGTTTGTAGGGCTCCCTTGGGTCTATCAGGGCAGCACAAGTTTGAGGTGGGGACATCTTTGGTGTGGGGTCCATCCTTCGATATAAGGATTCTTTGCAGTCAGGGCCAGGAGCCCCTGGGCACATCCTTTTTCCATTTTCCCTGGGAAAGAAAACTCAGCAGTCCAGGTTGCTGATGTCAGTTTGTAGGGCTCCCTTGGGTCTATCAGGGCAGCACAAGTTTGAGGTGGGGACATCTTCGGTGTGGGGTCCATCATTCGATATAAGGATTCTTTGCAGTCAGGGCCAGGAGCCCCTGGGCACATCCTTTTTCCATTTTCCCTGGGAAAGAAAACTCAGCAGTCCAGGTTCCTGATGTCAGTTTGTAGGGCTCCCTTGGGTCTATCAGGGCAGCACAAGTTTGAGGTGGGGACAACTTCGGTGTGGGGTCCATCCTTCGATATAAGGATTTTTTGCAGTGAAGACCCTGCCCAGGGCCAGGAGCCCCAGGGCACATCCTTTTTCCATTTTCCCTGGGTAAGAAAACTCAGCAGTCCAGGTTCCTGATGTCAGTTTGTAGGGCTCCCTTGGGTGTATCAGGGCAGCACAAGTTTGAGGTGGGGACATCTTCGGTGTGGGGTCCATCCTTCGATATAAGGATTTTTTGCAGTCAGGGCCAGGGGCCCCTGGGCACATCCTTTTTCCATTTTCCCTGGGAAAGAAAACTCAGCAGTCCAGGTTCCTGATGTCAGTTTGTAGGGCTCCCTTGGGTCTATCAGGGCAGCACAAGTTTGAGGTGGGGACAACTTTGGTGTGGGGTCCATCCTTCGATATAAGGATTTTTTGCAGTGAAGACCCTGCCCAGGGACAGGGGCCAGAGGGCACAACCTTTTTCCATTTTCCCAGGGAAAGAAAACTCAGCAGTCCAGGTTGCTGATGTCAGTTTGTAGGGCTCCCTTGGGTGTATCAGGGCAGCACAAGTTTGAGGTGGGGACAACTTCGGTGTGGGGTCCATCCTTCGATATAAGGATTTTTTGTAGTGAGGCCCCAGCCCAGGGCCAGGGACCCCTGGGCACATCCTTTGGCCATTTTCCCTGGGAAAGAAAACTCAGCAGTCCAGGTTCCTGATGTCAGTTTGTAGGGCTCCCTTGGGTGTATCAGGGCAGCACAAGTTTGAGGTGGGGACAACTTCGGTGTGGGGTCCATCCTTCGATATAAGGATTTTTTGCAGTGAGGCCCCAGCCCAGGGTCAGTGGCCCCTGGGCACATCCTTTTTCCATTTTTCCTGGGAAAGAAAACTCAGCAGTCCAGGTTCCTGATGTCAGTTTGTAGGGCTCCCTTGGGTCTATCAGGGCAGCACAAGTTTGAGGTGGGGACAACTTCGGTGTGGGGTCCATCCTTCGATATAAGGATTTCTTGCAGTGAGGTCCGTGCCCAGGGCCAGGGGCCCCAGGGCACATCCTTTTTCCATTTTCCCTGGGAAAGAAAACTCAGCAGTCCAGGTTCCTGATGTCAGTTTGTAGGGCTCCCTTGTGTGTATCAGGGCAGCACAAGTTTGAGGTGGGGACAACTACGGTGTGGGGTCCATCCTTCGATATAAGGATTTTTGCAGTCTGGGCCAGGGGCCCCTGGGCATAACCTTTTTCCATTTTCCCTGGGAAAGAAAACTCAGCAGTCCAGGTTCCTGATGTCAGTTTGTAGGGCTCCCTTGGGTGTATCAGGGCAGCAGAAGTTTGAGGTTGGGACATCTACGGTCTGGGCTCCATCCTTCGATATAAGGTTTCTTTGCAGTCAGGGCCAGGGGCCCCCAGGCACATCCTTTTTCCATTTTCCCTGGGAAAGAAAACTCAGCAGTCCAGGTTCCTGATGTCAGTTTGTAGGGCTCCCTTGGGTCTATCAGGGCAGCACAAGTGTGAGGTTGGGACAACTTCGGTCTGGGCTCCATCCTTCGATATAAGGATTCTTTGCAGTGAGGTCCCAGCCCAGGGCCAGGGGCCACTGGGCACATCCTTTTTCCATTTTCCCTGGGAAAGAAAACTCAGCAGTCCAGGTTGCTGATGTCAGTTTGTAGGGCTCCCTTGGGTCTATCAGGGCAGCACAAGTTTGAGGTTGGGACATCTACTGTCTGGGCTCCATCCTTCGATATAAGGATTCTTTGCAGTCAGGGCCAGGGGCCCCAGGGCACATCCTTTTTCCATTTTCCCTGGGAAAGAAAACTCAGCAGTCCAGGTTCCTGATGTCAGTTTGTAGGGCTCCCTTGGGTCTATCAGGGCAGCACAAGTTTGAGGTGGGGACAACTTCGGTGTGGGGTCCATCCTTCGATATAAGGATTTTTTGTAGTGAGGCCACTGCCCAGGGCCAGGGACCCCTGGGAACATCCTTTGGCCATTTTCCCTGGGAAAGAAAACTCAGCAGTCCAGGTTCCTGATGTCAGTTTGTAGGGCTCCCTTGGGTCTATCAGGGCAGCACAAGTTTGAGGTGGGGACATCTTCGGTGTGGGGTCCATCCTTCGATATAAGGATTCTTTGCAGTCAGGGCCAGGAGCCCCTGGGCACATCCTTTTTCCATTTTCCCTGGGAAAGAAAACTCAGCAGTCCAGGTTGCTGATGTCAGTTTGTAGGGCTCCCTTGGGTCTATCAGGGCAGCACAAGTTTGAGGCGGGGACAACTTCAGTATGGGGACCATCCTTCGATATAAGGATTTTTTGCAGTCAGGGCATGGGGCCCAGGGCCAGGGGCCCCTGGGCACACCCATTTTCCATTTCCCCGGGAAAGAAAACTCAGCAGTCCAGGTTCCTGATGTCAGTTTGTAGGGCTGCCTTGGGTCTATCAGGGCAGCACAAGTTTGAGGTGGGGACAACTTCGGTGTGGGGTCCATCCTTCGATATAAGGAGTTTTTGCAGTGAGGCCCTAGCCCAGGGTCAGTGGCCCCTGGGCACATCCTTTTTCCATTTTCCCTGGGAAAGAAAACTCAGCAGTCCAGGTTGCTGATGTCAGTTTGTAGGGCTCCCTTGGGTCTATCAGGGCAGCACAAGTTTGAGGTGGGGACAACTTCGGTGTGGGGTCCATCCTTCAATATAAGGATTTTTTGCAGTCAGGGCCAGGGGCCCCTGGGCACATCCTTTTTCCATTTTCCCTGGGAAAGAAAACTCAGCAGTCCAGGTACCTGATGTCAGTTTGTAGGGCTCCCTTGGGTCTATCAGGGCAGCACAAGTTTGAGGTGGGGACAACTTCAGTGTGGGGTCCATCCTTCGATATAAGGATTTTTTGCAGTCATGGCCAGCGGCCCCCGGGCACATCCTTTGGCCATTTTCCCCGGGAAAGAAAACTCAGCAGTCCAGGTTCCTGATGTCAGTTTGTAGGGCTCCCTTGGGTCTATCAGGGCAGCACAAGTTTGAGGTTGGGACAACTTCGGTCTGGGCTCCATCCTTCGATATATGGATTCTTTGCAGTCAGGGCCAGGGGCCCCTGGGCACATCGTTTTTCCATTTTCCCTGGGAAAGAAAACTCAGCAGTCCACGTTCCTGATGTCAGTTTGTAGGGCTCCCTTGGGTCTATCAGGGCAGCACAAGTTTGAGGTGGGGACAGCTTCGGTGTGGGGTCCATCCTTCGATATAAGGATTTTTTGCAGTGAGGCCCCAGCGCAGGGCCAGGGGCCCCTGGGCACATCCTTTGGCCATTTTCCCTGGGAAAGAAAACTCAGCAGTCCAGGTTCCTGATGTCAGTTTGTAGGGCTCCCTTGGGTCTATCAGGGCAGCACAAGTTTGAGGTGGTTAGAACTTCGGTGTGGGGTCCATTCTTCGATAGAAGGATTCTTTGCAGTCAGGGCCAGGAGCCCCTGGGCACATCCTTTTTCCATTTTCCCTGGGAAAGAAACCTCAGCAGTCCAGGTTGCTGATGTCAGTTTGTAGGGCTCCCTTGGGTCTATCAGGGCAGCACAAGTTTGAGGTGGGGACAATTTCGGTGTGGGGTCCATCCTTCGATATAAGGATTCTTTGTAGTGAGGTCCCAGCCCAGGGCCAGGGGCCCCTGGGCACATCCTTTTTCCATTTTCCCTGGGAAAGAAAACTCAGCAGTCCAGGTTCCTGATGTCAGTTTGTAGGGCTCCCTTGGGTCTATCAGGGCAGCACAATTTTGAGGTTGGGACAACTTCGGTGTGGGGTCCATCCTTCGATATAAGGATTCTTTGAAGTCAGGGCCAGGGGCCACCAGGCACACCCTTTTTCCATTTTCCCTGGGAAAGAAAACTCAGCAGTCCAGGTTCCTGATGTCAGTTTGTAGGGCTCCCTTGGGTGTATCAGGGCAGCACAAGTTTGAGGTGGGGACAGCTTCGGTGTGGGGTCCATCATTCGATATAAGGATTTCTTGCAGTCAGGGCATTGGGACCAGGGCCAGGGGCCCCTGGGCACATCAATTTTCCATTTCCACTGGGAAAGAAAACTCAGCAGTCCAGGTTGCTGATGTCAGTTTGTAGGGCTCCCTTGGGTCTATCAGGGCAGCACAAGTTTGAGGTTGGGACAACTTCGGTCTGGGCTCCATCCTTCGATATAAGGATACTTTGCAGTCAGGGCCAGGGGCCCCCAGGCACACTCTTTTTCCATTTTCCCTGGGAAAGAAAACTCAGCAGTCCAGGTTCCTGATGTCAGTTTGTAGGGCTCCCTTGGGTCTATCAGGGCAGCACAAGTTTGAGGTGGGGACATCTTCGGTGTGGGGTCTATCCTTCGATATAAGGATTCTTTGCAGTCAGGGACAGGAGCCCCTGGGCACAACCTTTTTCCATTTTCCCTGGGAAAGAAAACTCAGCAGTCCAGGTTCCTGATGTCAGTTTGTAGGGCTGCCTTGGGTCTATCAGGGCAGCACAAGTTTGAGGTGGGGACAACTTCGGTGTGGGGTCCATCCTTCGATATAAGGATTTTTTGCAGTGAAGACCCTGCCCAGGGCCAGGGGCCCCTGGGCACATCCTTTTTCCATTTTCCCTGGGAAAGAAAACTCAGCAGTCCAGGTTGCTGATGTCAGTTTGTAGGGCTCCCTTGGGTCTATCAGGGCAGCACAAGTTTGAGGTGGGGACATCTTCGGTGTGGGGTCCATCCTTCGATATATGGATTCTTTGCAGTCAGGGCCAGGAGCCCCTGGGCACATCCTTTTTCCATTTTCCCTGGGAAAGAAAACTCAGCAGTCCAGGTTCCTGATGTCAGTTTGTAGGGCTCCCTTGGGTCTATCAGGGCAGCACAAGTTTGAGGTGGGGACAACTTCGGTGTGGGGTCCATCCTTCGATATAAGGATTTTTTGCAGTGAAGACCCTGCCCAGGGCCAGGGGCCCCTGGGCACATCCTTTTTCCATTTTCCCTGGGAAAGAAAACTCAGCAGTCCAGGTTCCTGATGTCAGTTTGTAGGGCTCCCTTGGGTCTATCAGGGCAGCACAAGTTTGAGGTGGGGACAACTTCGGTGTGGGGTCCATCCTTCGATATAAGGATTTTTTGCAGTCAGGGCATGGGGCCCAGTGCCAGGGGCCCCTGGGCACATCCTTTTTCCATTTTCCCTGGGAAAGAAAACTCAGCAGTCCAGGTTCCTGATGTCAGTTTGTAGGGCTGCCTTGGGTCTATCAGGGCAGCACAAGTTTGAGGTGGGGACAACTTCGGTGTGGGGTCCATCCTTCGATATAAGGATTTTTTGTAGTGAGGCCCCAGCCCAGGGCCAGGGACCCCTGGGCACATCCTTTGTCCATTTTCCCTGGGAAAGAAAATTCAGCCGTCCAGGTTCCTGATGTCAGTTTGTAGGGCTCCCTTGGGTGTATCAGGGCAGCACAAGTTTGAGGTGGGGACAACTTCGGTGTGGGGTCCATCCTTCGATATAAGGATTTTTTGCAGTGAGGCCCCAACCCAGGGTCAGTGGCCCCTGGGCACATCCTTTTTCCATTTTCCCTGGGAAAGAAAACTCAGCAGTCCAGGTTCCTGATGTCAGTTTGTAGGGCTCCCTTGGGTCTATCAGGGCAGCACAAGTTTGAGGTGGGGACAACTTCGGTGTGGGGTCCATCCTTCGATATAAGGATTCTTTGCAGTGAGGTCCCAGCCCAGGGCCTGGGGCCACTGGGCACATCCTTTTTCCATTTTCCCTGGGAAAGAAAACTCAGCAGTCCAGGTTCCTGATGTCAGTTTGTAGGGCTCCCTTGGGTCTATCAGGGCAGCACAAGTTTGAGGTGGGGACATCTTCGGTGTGGGCTCCATCCTTCGATATAAGGATTTTTGCAGTCAGGACCTGGAGCCCCTGGGCATATCCTTTTTCAATTTTCCCTGGGAAAGAAAACTCAGCAGTCCACGTTCCTGATGTCAGTTTGTAGGGCTCCCTTGGGTCTATCAGGGCAGCACAAGTTTGAGGTGGGGACAGCTTCGGTGTGGGGTCCATCCTTCGATAGAAGGATTTTTTGCAGTGAGGCCCCAGCCCAGGGCCAGGGGCCCCAGGGCACATCCTTTTTCCATTTTCCCTGGGAAAGAAAACTCAGCAGTCCAGGTTCCTGATGTCAGTTTGTAGGGCTCCCTTGGGTCTATCAGGGCAGCACAATTTTGAGGTTGGGACTACTTCGGTCTGGGCTCCATCCTTCGCTATAAGGATTCTTTGCAGTCAGGGCCAGGGACCCCCAGGCAGACCCTTTTTCCATTTTCCCTGGGAAAGAAAACTCAGCAGTCCAGGTTCCTGATGTCAGTTTGTAGGGCTCCCTTGGGTCTATCAAGGCAGCACAAGTTTGAGGTGGGGACAACTTCGGTGTGGGGTCCATCCTTCGATATAAGGATTTCTTGCAGTGAGGTCCCTGCCCAGGGCTAGGGGCCCCTGGGCACATCCTTTTTCCATTTTCCCTGGGAAAGAAAACTCAGCAGTCCAGGTTCCTTATGTCAGTTTGTAGGGCTCCTTTGGGTCTATCAGGGCAGCACAAGTTTGAGGTGGGGACAACTTCGGTGTGGGGTCCATCCTTCGATATAAGGATTCTTTGCAGTCAGGGCCAGGAGCCGCTGGGCACATCCTTTTTCCATTTTCCCTGGGAAAGAAAACTCAGCAGTCCAGGTTCCTGATGTCAGTTTGTAGGGCTCCCTTGGGTCTATCAGGGCAGCACAAGTTTGAGGTGGGGACAACTTTGGAGTGGGGTCCATCCTTCGATATAAAGATTCTTTGAAGTGAGGTCCGTGCCCAGGGCCAGGGGCCCCCGGGCACATCCTTTTCCCATTTTCCCTGGGAAAGAAAACTCAGCAGTCCACGTTCCTGATGTCAGTTTGTAGGGCTCCCTTGGGTCTATCAGGGCAGCACAAGTTTGAGGTGGGGACAACTTCGGTGTGGGGTCCATCCTTCGATATAAGGATTTTTGCAGTGAGGCCTCTGCCCAGGGCCAGGGGCCCCCGGGCAAATCTTTTGGCCATTTTCCCTGGGAAAGAAAACTCAGCAGTCCAGGTTCCTGATGTCAGTTTTTAGGGCTCCCTTGGGTGTATCAGGACAGCACATGTTTGAGGTGGGGACAACTTCAGTGTGGGGTCCATCCTTCGATATAAGGATTTTTTGCAGTGAGGACCCTGCCCAGAGCCAGGGGCCCCTGGGCACATCCTTTTTCCATTTTCCCTGGGAAAGAAAACTCAGCAGTCCAGGTTCCTGATGTCAGTTTGTAGGGCTCCCTTGGGTGTATCAGGGCAGCACAAGTTTGAGGTGGGGACAACTTCGGTGTGGGGTCCATCCTTCGATACAAGGATTTTTTGCAGTCAGGGCCAGGGGCCCCTGGGCATATCCTTTTTCATTTTCCCTGGGAAAGAAAACTCAGCAGTCCAGGTTGCTGATGTCAGTTTGTAGGGCTCCCTTGGGTCTATCAGGGCAGCACAAGTTTGAGGTGGGGACAACTTTGGTGTGGGGTCCATCCTTCGATATAAGGATTCTTTGCAGTGAGGCCCCAGCCCAGGGCCATGGGCCCCCGGGCACATCCTTTTCCCATTTTCCCTGGGAAAGAAAACTCAGCAGTCCAGGTTCCTGATGTCAGTTTGTAGGGCTCCCTTGGGTCTATCAGGGCAGCACAAGTTTGAGGTGGGGACAGCTTCGGTGTGGGGTCCATCCTTCTATATAAGGATTTTTTGCAGTGAGGCCCAAGCCCAGGGCTAGGGGCCCCTGGGCACATCCTTTGGCCATTTTCCCTGGGAAAGAAAACTCAGCAGTCCAGGTTCCTGATGTCAGTTTGTAGGGCTCCCTTGGGTCTATCAGGGCAGCACAAGTTTGAGGTGGGGACAACTTCGGTGTGGGGTCCATCCTTCGATAGAAGGATTCTTTGCAGTCAGGGCCAGGGGCCCCTGGGCACATCCTTTTTCCATTTTCCCTGGGAAAGAAAACTCAGCAGTCCAGGTTCCTGATGTCAGTTTGTAGGGCTCCCTTGGGTCTATCAGGGTAGCACAAGTTTGAGGTGGGGACAACTTCGGTGTGGGGTGCATCCTTCGATACAAGGATTCTTTGCAGTCAGGGCCAGGGGCCCCTGGGCATATCCTTTTTCATTTTCCCTGGGAAAGAAAACTCAGCAGTCCAGGTGGCTGATGTCAGTTTGTAGGGCTCCCTTGGGTCTATCAGGGCAGCACAAGTTTGAGGAGGGGACAACTTTGGTGTGGGGTCCATCCTTCGATATAAGTATTCTTTGCAGTCAGGGCCAGAGGCCCCTGGGCACAACCTTTGGCCATTTTCCCTGGGAAAGAAAACTCAGCACTCCAGGTTCCTGATGTCAGTTTGTAGGGCTGCCTTGGGTCTATCAGGGCAGCACAAGTTTGAGGTGGGGACAACTTCGGTGTGGGGTCCATTCTTCGATATAAGGATTATTTACAGTGAGGGCCCAGCCCAGGGCCAGGGCCCACTGGGCACATCCTTTGGCCATTTTCCCTGGGAAAGAAAACTCAGCAGTCCAGGTTCCTGATGTCAGTTTGTAGGGCTCACTTGGGTCTATCAGGGCAGCACAAGTTTGAGGTGGGGACAACTTTGGTGTGGGGTCCATCCTTCGATATAAGGATTTTTTACAGTCAGGGCCAGGGGCACCCGGGCACATCCTTTGGCCATTTTCCCTGGGAAAGAAAACTCAGCAGTCCAGGTTCCTGATGTCAATTTGTAGAGCTCCCTTGGGTGTATCAGGGCAGCACAAGTTTGAGGTGGGGACATCTTCGGTGTGGGGTCCATCCTTCGATATAAGGATTTTTTGCAGTGAGGCCTCTGCCCAGGGCCCGGGGCCCCCGGGCACATCTTTTGGCCATTTTCCCTGGGAAAGAAAACTCAGCAGTCCAGGTTCCTGATGTCAGTTTGTAGGGCTCCCTTGGGTCTATCAGGGCAGCACAAGTTTGAGGTGGGGACAACTTTGCTGTGGGGTCCATCCTTCGATATAAGGATTTTTTGCAGTGAAGACCCAGCCCAGGGCCAGGGGCCCCCGGGCACATCCTTTTCCCATTTTCCCTGGGAAAGAAAACTCAGCAGTCCAGGTTCCTGATGTCAGTTTGTAGGGCTCCCTTGGGTCTATCAGGGCAGCACAAGTTTGAGGTGGGGACAACTTCGGTGTGGGGTCCATCCTTCGATAGAAGGATTCTTTGCAGTCAGGGCCAGGGGCCCCTGGGCACATCCTTTTTCCATTTTCCCTGGGAAAGAAAACTCAGCAGTCCAGGTTCCTGATGTCAGTTTGTAGGGCTCCCTTGGGTCTATCAGGGCAGCACAAGTTTGAGGTGGGGACATCTTCGGTGTGGGGTCCATCCTTCGATATAAGGATTCTTTGCAGTCAGGGCCAGGAGCCTCTGGGCACATCCTTTTTCCATTTTCCCTGGGAAAGAAAACTCAGCAGTCCAGGTTCCTGATGTCAGTTTGTAGGGCTCCCTTGGGTCTATCAGGGCAGCACAAGTTTGAGGTGGGGACAACTTCGGTGTGGGGTCCATCCTTCGATATAAGGATTCTTTGCAGTGAGGTCCCAGCCCAGGGCTAGGGGCCCCCGGGCACATCCTTTTTCCATTTTCCCTGGGAAAGAAAACTCAGCAGTCCAGGTTCCTGATGTCAGTTTGTAGGGCTCCCTTGGGTCTATCAGGGCAGCACAAGTTTGAGGTTGGGACAACTTCGGTCTGGGCTCCATCCTTCGATATAAGGATTCTTTGCAGTCAGGGCCAGGGGCCCCTGGGCACATCCTTTTTCCATTTTCCCTGGGAAAGAAAACTCAGCAGTCCAGGTTCCTGATGTCAGTTTGTAGGGCTCCCTTGGGTCTATCAGGGCAGCACAAGTTTGAGGTGGGGACAACTTCGGTGTGGGGTCCATCCTTCGATATAAGGATTTCTTGCAGTGAGGTCCCTGCCCAGGGCTAGGGGCCCCTGGGCACATCCTTTTTCCATTTTCCCTGGGAAAGAAAACTCAGCAGTCCAGGTTCCTGATGTCAGTTTGTAGGGCTCCCTTGGGTCTATCAGGGCAGCACAAGTTTGAGGTGGGGACAACTTCGGTGTGGGGTCCATCCTTCGATATAAGGATTCTTTGCAGTCAGGGCCAGGGGCCCCTGGGCATATCCTTTTTCATTTTCCCTGGGAAAGAAAACTCAGCAGTCCAGGTTGCTGATGTCAGTTTGTAGGGCTCCCTTGGGTCTATCAGGGCAGCACAGGTTTGAGGTGGGGACAACTTTGGTGTGGGGTCCATCCTTCGATATAAGGATTCTTTGCAGTCAGGGCCAGAGGCCCCCGGGCACAACCTTTGGCCATTTTCCCTGGGAAAGAAAACTCAGCACTCCAGGTTCCTGATGTCATTTTGTAGGGCTGCCTTGGGTCTATCAGGACAGCACAAGTTTGAGGTGGGGACAACTTCGGTGTGGGGTCCATTCTTCGATATAAGGATTATTTACAGTGAGGTCCCAGCCCAGGTCCAGGGGCCACTGGGCACATCCTTTGGCCATTTTCCCTG